>NC_089202.1:10767764-11090889 GCF_963930695.1 Labrus bergylta | reverse complement strand
GATGAAGGTTTCTCACAAATAGCTAAATATCAAAGATACTCAGACTTGAAGTTTCCTTGACATTACTGTTGTGCGACGTGTTGAAACGTATGACAAAATGTATTTGATATTTGACTGCACTCTTATCTGCAATCCTTATATAGGCATGAAGGTTTTTCTGTGATGCATGTGTATATAACCCCAAGCATATTGTGATTACTTCGAGCTTTCCTTCAGACTGTATTGACACTCTGAAGCTTTGTTCGTTCTACTTGCAAGAAGAATTAAACTAAACAAAGACATTGATTGAATCATGATCCTTTCTTTTGCATTGTTAACAGAAATTTCCAGCACAGGAGTTAGCTGGGTGCTCCCGGCTAACATTTGCTTGGCTAGTAGCGTTTACGTTATTGGAGTTAGTAACAGGAGGAGACTTGCCGGGTTGAGTTGTCAATGAGAAAAAGTTTGTGAGCGAGACACATGAGGCCACAAGATTCTTCCTTTGCTCTTGCTCCTTACGCTTTAATGCGCCCAATCGTATTCTCTTCATACTTGGAGTTATTGGAGCCTGAAGCGTGGACATGTGTGGATGAGATTTCTGAGGGAACAAGTTTGTATTCCTTTGACCAATATGTGGCGCTGAAACAGCCGAGGTTATCAACAATTCTTCTCTTTACCACGTCTTTTGTTTGTTTGTTTGAAGTTATATTTTTTGGCCTTTTTGTCTTTATAAGATCGGACAGCAGGAGAGAAACAGGAAGTGTTGGGAGGAGAGGGTGGAGGACGACGCGCAGGAGAGGGTCAGTAGGTCGAGGTCAGATTGGAACCAATGGCCGCAGCTTCTCTTCAGAAAGTGCTATAAAGTGATGATGACAGTTTGTCTGACCTGTGTTGTAAATGTTTTATCAAAGCAATAACTGATTAACTTATCAAAGTGAACTCTCCTCTCTTTCTTACTTTCTGTTTCTTCGAATCTAATAAACGTTTCTCTGAAATCATGTGACAACAAAAGATGCTTCCTCCAGATATAAACCCATGGATAATAAGATGAACACCAGGAATGTCAAATAACAAACATTTATACTTTAAATGAACTCCGATCAGAACTTCACATATTCACTGCATGACATAAAAGCACAGCGTCCTCTTCTCTGTCACCAGCATGTGTGTTTAAGTGTGAAAATTTCAAAAATTGAAAATGGTATTGATAAAAACGTTGCTTAATTGTAACTAATAATTATCTGTGAACATCCTGTCCAAATTGGGTGACATTCAGATTCTGATTCCCAGAGATACATGTGATGAGGCTAGAGCTGTCCCTTTCAGAGAAGCCCTAATTTGACCTATATTTGATGCATAAAACATCCAAAAAAAGTTATTTTGCAGTAAAATATTTTTATACAACCATCCGTTTCATAAACTAGACATGTTGAAGTTATGAAAAAATATGGTTGTGCTTTGTTCTACCTCAGGTAGGGGTATCTCAACTTTTAGGGGCCCAAGTTCCTCTACTATAAGTCCTCACGGTGACGTAGTGAACCTCAGACGTCAAGATGGTGCTTGAAAGTACTATGGTCTGGTAAGGAATTAGAAATTTGTTTAAAGTTAAGAATGTAAAGACTTTATTTTATTCAAAATAAGCTACAATTCGATTAGCGAAATGCCCATATTTTGATTTCACTGGCTGTAACATTTGTCAATGTATCATTGCTTTGTTTAATGGTTAAGATGCTCACGCTATTGTGTCCTCAATGTGTGTGTCTGTACACAAATTGACAGATAGCTTACAGACTTCGAGAGAAACGCGGGGCTGGAGTAAATTCAAATGCTTTACTGTTGTCCTCATATTCATGAAGCTTCTTTCATTGTAAAACTGAAAAATACAAAATAAAACAAGCGCAAATTAAAGGATGCTATCTTAAACATTAGCATTTTCAGTTTGTAAATTATCTGTCTTTAAACTATACAAAATGCATCAAATATATCAAATAGTTTGTATGTATAAATATAAAGATCTGTTCTTGCGAATTAACTTACAAAGGATGCTTTCTAAGGCACACAGGCAGGAAGGAAAGAAAAAGCTGGCTTGTGCTGCAGGCCGACCACATGGAAAGTAAAATGAAGCCCCTCCTAACTAGAGTCTCATAACTGAGTCACATGACTTAAAATGACCAATCAGAAAATACAGTGAAAAATAAAGAGCAACAATTAAATTATCTCAAATGACCAGCAGGGGGAAACAGAATTAAAATGAATTGAAACATTCCTGCTATACATGACACGCGCTATTCCCTGAGTCACTCCATAACCTAGCTACAGTTAGCAAGGCAGCGCTGATACAATGATATTTTTGGTCATATTATGTCCTTTAATCTAGTAAAATGTTTAACAATAATGTCACTATGGGACACGCCCCTCGCGCTGTCCCCAGAAGCAATATTACATTACGCCAGTCTTGACTGGCAGACAGAGGCTGTGTCCGAAATCACTCACTCATTCCCTACTCCCTATTCACTATATAGTGAGTTTAATGCAGTGGACTATATAGTGCACTCACTCAGCAAGATTAAAAAACATTTCGGACACTACTCACCGGCCGCTGACAGTGACGTCATTGTTGTCGCGCAACTGAAACGCACAGCTTAACAACGGCTGAGGATCAATAACAACGGTAAATAACAGCATTAATTTTAGTGATAACTCAATATTATACTGAGTGTATTTTCACAAAACATTTACAAATAACGAATACTTATAAAATATAGAATTTTACATAATGAGACATATTTTCGGACCAAAACTAAATCATTTATGCTCACAGACTCTGATTTCTCATCTGTCATCATCATTAGGACAAACTAACATCACTAAAGTTGACAATCTTTTAATCTTTATTAAAACTGATCATAGATTTCAGTAAAACGCTCTGAATATGAACTTTAATGAGTTTCTTTGTTCATGCTGGTGTGGGACGTGCGCCCTAACCATTGCGCCACCAGCGCGCCCCTGTGATGGATTCTTGCTGGAAAACCAAAGTTGAGGGCAAAGTGATTGAAGACTTTGTCGACCACTGTTTTTGCTGACTTGTTTTTTGTTGCATATGCTTGTGCAAAGCATGTGAAGTGGTCCACTACCACTAAAATATACTCATAGCCATGCTTGCAGGTCTCAAGATGTAAAAAGTCTATGGATACAAGCTCAAAGGGGTAAGTAGTGGTGATTGAGGTCATTGGAGCTCTTGTTACCTTGCTTGGTCGTTTCCTCTTCAGGCATTCACAGACTTGCGTTACAAAGTGCTCCACAGTGCTTTGCATCCGGGGCCAGTAGAACCTGTCTCTTATTAAACCCAAAGTCCTTTCTGCCCCCAAATGTCCCATTTCTTTGTGCAGTTCTTTGAATACAGCCTCATGGTGTTCTTTGGGAAGAAGGAGCTGATCCCTGCCATTAGCTCTCCTGTACAGAACTCCATCCTCATTTTCATGCAACTTGTTCCACTGTCGTAACAGGATTCGGACATCAGGTGATTCTGCTTACAGAGTGCGGCCCTTTGGCAGATAGTTGTTGGCTTTAAAATCCAGGAAGCGACCTATCACAGGTTCTTTTTCCTGACTTGTTCTAATCTCTTGTGAGAGATGTGTGATGTCCTGCACTAAGCTGATAGCATTCTGGCTGGCAACAGTGTTTTCAAAGAAGGAGCTCTCCCTTAGTAGTACTGCACTTTCTACAGCAGCTCTGATGACATCCTGTTTTAGTTCTGCTGTGCACTGTGCCATGTACTGGTTGATATCAAAGGGTAACCGGGAGAGACCGTCCGCATCCGCGTTTCGTTTTCCTGGTCTGTATCTGATTGTAAAGTTGAAGTCAGCCAATTCACCCACCCATCTATGGTCTGTTGCATTCAGTTTGGCTGTTGTGAGGACATATGTTAGTGGGTTATTGTCTGTGTATACAACAAAATGTGGGGCATAATAAAGATAGTCTCTGAAGCGTTCACAGATAGCCCACTTTAAAGCAAGAAATTCAAGCTTTCCTGAATGCATATAATAGTTTTTCTCAGGGGGTGTTAGTGTTCGTGAGCCATATGCGATCACTTTCATCATGCCTTTTTTTTTTCTGGTATAACACAGCTCCTAGACCATCTTGTGAAGCATCACAGTGGAGTGTGAATGGTTCTGCAAAATCAGGATAGCCTAAAATAGGCGGCTCTGTTAGGTTGTCAATCAGTCTATTTAAAGCTTCTTGATGACTCTGAGTCCATGAAATAGGTGTGCTGGGTGGTGGCCTGGTTTGTTGTTTTGCACTAACCTTATTTGCTTTTGCTCTTGATGCAGGTGGTGGAGTTCCGTCTGATGGTAAGGTCAGAAGCTGGTACAGCGGTTTTGCCACCTTAGAGAAGTTTGGAATGTAGGCTCTGTAGTAAGATAGGAAGCCAAGGACTCTACTCAGCTCCCCTACTGTTGAAGGTGGCTTGTCTCTGAGTGCCTGGACAGGAGCTATCTCAGCTGGATCCATTGAATATCCCTCCTCTGAAACCATCCGTCCCAGAAAACGAACTTTGCGCTTGAAGACATCACATTTTTGAGGACTGAGTTTGACACCATGTTTCTGATATCTCTGCAAGACATCTCTGATGTGGTCCACATGGTTGTCAAATGAGGGGGCGTGAACAAGGTTGTCGTCCAGATAAAGCTGACAGGTGACATCACGAAGGCCCCTCAGGCAGTCCTCCATACTTCTCTGGAACTCTGCTGGAGCTGAGCTGAGAGCAAATGGGATGCGGTTCCACTGGTACAAGCCCCAGGGTGTGATGAAGGCTGTCAGAGGGCGGCTTTCAGGGTCCAGGAACCCCTGGTGATACGCTTTTCCCTGATCAAGGACGGAAAACCAAGAGCTGCCAGATAGGGAGTCTAGCATATCCTGGATACTTGGAATGGGATGCCTATATGGTACAGACTTTTTGTTGAGGAGGAGTAGGGTGCCCTTGACTCAGTAATCCACCCTCAATTCAGCAGATCTTGGAGGTACTCTTTCACTTCTTGGTGTTGTTCATTGTTGAGATGGTCTACTTTGACTGGGGGGATCCCACTGTGACGGCTTGTGACTATGTTGTGGGTTGTTAGACACCTCGTTTAGCTGAATGGGATGCTGTGATGTTTTTTGTTTCGATGTCTCTGTTGGGTTGTCAGAGGACTCCACTGTGATAGGATACACTGCTTTTATTTCCTTCATATGCCCCAGAATAGTGCGAGGAGTTACGGTGACATTGAGCTAACTGGTGTTAGCTATTGAGACAGGTATGTACACTGACCTTTCTTCACTCACCGTTACCAGTCCTTCTTGAATGACCAGACCTTCAGGCAGTTGTGATGAAACATTGGGAACAAACAACAGGTTATGTCCTGCAAATCTGGCTCCAACATGTGCACGGACATAAGTGGTAGTTATCTGTTCAGCAGCCAGGCGTATGCCTCTCTTCCCTGTCTGTACTGTCCCCACACTTTGGCTTGGGTCTGACAACTGTAGTAGCTTAAGCATGGATTTAGCTGTGTTCACTGACACAGAGAAAATTCTGCTGATGTTCTGAATGCTCTGTGATTTCGACTTTTGCATCCCCCACTTAGCAATCAGTTCTTCAATCACGTTGTATCCAATAATAGGCTGCTCTGCAACGTTGGGGTCACTGGATACAAGCATTGGAACATGGAGTGTCTTTTCTGCATGTGTGTCACTGTCCAAAAACAACTCTGTCTCTATCCAGCCATCATATGGGATCTCACTCCCATTTGCAGCTACTGCAGCCAGTGGTTCTGTCCCCAGAATCTCAGCAAGTGGCCTGACGGTGCTGTGTGGGAGATGTTGTTTCTGCCACTCATTGTTAATAAGACTTGCCTGAGCTCCAGTGTCCCACAGAGCCTGAACTAGAACATTGTCTAGGTGACACTGGACTGCGCATCTTCTCCCTATCAGACCAATAAGCTTTGATTGGCGTTGTGAGGGCATGTACCCGGTAGTTGTCTCACATGCAGGTCTAGTGTTGTCCTGCGGTGGGATGGCAGAGAAGCTTTCTATGTGAACACTTTGTGGCTTTGTTGAAGCTGAAGAGCTATTTTATAGAGATATATTTTGCAGGGAAATATTATTTACTTGGGACCTGGAGAGTGGATAGGCTACTGTTGGTCCCTTCTCAGAAGCCCCCTCCCGTTTCCCGACATGGTTCTGTTCTGTCTGCAGCCACGAGAAAGATGGCCATCATGCCCACAGCGATAACAGTGTCTGCATGTGTCGTTAACCTGAGCTTCTCTACATGTCTGGCATCCTCTTGTCCATCTCGCTGCTGGTGATGGCGGGTTGACAGGGTTGGGTTTTGACTTTGTTGCCTCTAACGTCTCATTGAACAGCTTTTTTACTTCAAGAACATCAGCTTTGAGACCCTCAATCAGCTTCACAGTCTCTGTATCTGGCACTTTACTTTGACTTTGTTTTTTTTTTAATGGCGACACTCCCACTCTCTGCCATCTGTGTTTCATGTTTTTTGTCGGTTTCACTGTTGAAAGATAATTGACTGTGGTCAACTTGCAGCTCAGCATGAATCTCATGACCCTGGGTGGTTTAGCTGTACTGTTCCTTCTTAGTTTGTTTTGTCGCTCTGACTCAAGACTGGCAGCCTCATTTATCTTTTCTATGAGAACCTCATCTGTAACTTGAGAGTTGCTAAGATGAGGTTTGAGCTGAAATTTCACTGCCTCACTGAGCCAACCAGTCTCTAATGAGTGAAGGAACTTAAGTTGAATCAGGTGTGGGCTGAAATGCTCTCCTTCCTCCTCACCTGACTTCCACAGCAGTTTCTCTCTAAGCTGAACAAAAATCCTTGAGCAGGCTCTTTGTGGTCTTGACAAATGTTCATGAGTCTGTGGAGAAGGTACTTTGTAATGTCCTCTCAGTATGGTTCTTAGTGTGGGGAGTGTTAGGTCTCGCTTAACTTCTAGCAGGTCACGGAGGTGAAGGCCTGGACTCGCTGCTTTAATCACAGCTTCAATAATATCAGTCTCTGAGTAACCCTTCTTAAGCCCAGACTCAATTTGATTGGTCAGGCTTGTAAAGGGCAATTTTTTCTTTTGTCCAGCTTCTCCTATCTGGCCCCAGATCCGAAAGTCTTTTCACAATGTCACTTCTTGTGCTGTAAGGGTCGGAGGCTGAACGGTTCCCCTTTTCACTGTACTGCTGCTGAACTGGATCTCTAAAGCCTCAATCTTTTCCTCAAGAGCATGACGTGCCTCTGCCTGAGCTTGCTGAAGCTGAGCATACTCTTGTTCAAGTCTTTTAATTTCACTTTGCTCAGTTTGTTTTTTTGCTTCGTCATATCCTTGTAATGATTTTATGGACAACTGAAGATTGTTAATGAACTGCTGAAACCTGTTGGATTCCTCACTCTTTTCTATTTCATCCATAGTGCTCTCTGCTAGCCGAATCAGGTCACGACAGGATTGTCCTTCAAATTCCGTCCCTGACGGTTCACTGCACTTTAGATGCTGGCATACCTTGATGACCTCTGGTTTCTCAAGTGTCCACAGTGCTACATTAATCTCATCCTGGAGTTTCTCCATTTTTCCTTCTCATGGGTGGCTCGCCAAATTATGTTACACACACTGAATTATGACAATGTGGCTTCCATAAGAAAGGTGTTTTTATTTACAGCATTCGTAACTACAAACACAACAGAAAGACAGTCTTGTATGAGAATCGGCATATAGTGCTGCTTTGCAGACTGTCTGATGCGATACAACTGTACTTACTTCCTGCAATACACAGGGAACAGTGCCAGTTGTTGACATTCAATGCTGCTACTGACACCTGCTGGCCACAATGAATATTGTCCTGCAGGTATTACAGCCTAAGCAGGTGAATCCCTCCTAGTCACACAAATCATCTTAATGACATTTAACCAGAAAAATAATAGTGGGGGGCACCAATGTAATAATATAACTGATAACCAATAATCACAGGCATAGTCTGAGCTACTAAAATACCCAGGGTGCCACATCTGGAACAACCATCCAGGGGTCAGACTTTTCAAATCATTTCAGATTGTATGCAAACACAAGAGGTGTAAACCATAAGTTCCATAATGATGCGGTATTATATTAAGTTTTGTACAAAAAACTCTTTGATATCACAAAGTCACATTGCTATTTCCATAAGATTTAACACAGTACTCAACTTTGTGATCCATATGAGCCAATATCAGAGGCCCATTAGATTCAATCAGGTTTATCTTTTTCAACTTGGTAATAATTTCATTTTCAGAGCTTTTACAAACATTTATTTGTAAAATAATCTATTTTTCTTTTGATAAATAGTCCAAAAAAAATCCTTAATTTATCACACTCGACCTGCCATTTTTGAACTTCAGAGTAAAATACATGTAACTTAAAGATGACACTAAGGATCATTTGTATGACATACAATTTGACTTTGTATGGATGATGGATTGAGTCTCTGTGGTTTGAGAGCTCAGCTACCCTGACATAAAAAATCTAGACTATTCTTTGTCCCGTATAAAGGATTTCTGCTGGCTACAGAAATGACAGTTGCCACCATCCACTCCAGGACCAACAAGCTGAAGGTTACGCTTTTGACAAGTGTGTACAACTATTTTTCCTTTGTCTTTGATGTAGTCTTAAACAGCTTTTATTCCTCTGTTCATAAAAAATGCCTTCTTTTGTTGCATGTGAATCTTTATTGTTAAAGGCACTAAACAAGTTACTGAGGTGGCTGTCAGAAAGCTTCTTTTTTTAATTTAACGTCTGAGATTTTGATACAGTAATTTTTTAAATACTGTAGCAGAACTACACGTCTTAGACATCAACTCATACTGTGCAATGTACCGCCGTTTATGTTTGTAAGGCGCATGTGGTCCGTGCAGCAGAGAGGGAGAAGGGGAAATGTGAGCTGTGAATTTTAAAAGAATGAAAACCACTCATGTTCATCCATGCACAGTTGAGGATTTAGGACCGAGCCTTTTTTGTATTCGAAGCCAGTCGTGGCACCAAAGAGAAAAGTAGAAAGTTCCTGCAAAAGTTCAGGATCCAAGTGACAATGAAATGAGACACTCCAGGACGCCTGCTTTGACATGTATTGTTGTGTATGGTAATAACACTGGGATGTCCTGTGTTTCTTTTTCCCCCCTTTTAATAATTTCATGTCTGATAAGCTGTCTGACATCAACCTAGTCCCGGTCAATATTAATGAATCATCATCAGAGAATTGGTTTACACTGTGGCCTGAGACATTTCAAGATGAAAACTCCACATTCCTGTGAAATTCAAGTAAAATTTACTACAAACATTGAAACTCTTAGAACCCACTATTGACCAACTTGGTATAAACTTGATATTAATTATTTCTTGTATATGCTGAAATGTAAAATACTGACTATTTGAACACATTTGATGGTTGAGTGTGAAACAGCCACCAAAGAAAACATTCAGAGAAACATGCTCTCGACTATAAGATTATATTTGTAACACCTGGATTTTGGTGTGATTACGATCATTTTCTTTGAATGGGTGGTGCTGTGTAATTGCTGGATGCAAACCAGTTCTGTCGCAGTTGTTTTGTACTACACCATGGCACAAGAAAAACATCATCATCCTACGGTGCTTTAAAGGGCGACACACTCCGTGTAGACACTACAATGTATTTGAAGTAATGCAATATGAACCACAATCTGCAACCTTTGAGCTCTTAGAAAGATATTTATTAACATTGTTGATTGCTGCAGACTGAAATAATACAAGTCGTATTATTTACTATAGCTGATAGTACACAATCTGTATACTGACAGAAGGATGTCTGAAACTTTATAGCGCGAGTTGCCCATGAAGGGGGACTATTTGACAACTTCGCATTTTATATTTCATGTTTAGATTGTGATATGATACAGTAGATTTTCTCCATGACGATTCTGGGTTGTTAATCTCCCACGCTTTTTTCTACATGAATGTTTCACACGGCTTACAAGCCAACATTGCTGGTTATCCTATATGCTCCAATTACTATATTTTTACGGTGTATAAAATGTGTATATGTACATAGGAGTCACGGAAATGCCTTCTCATGCAATATGTGCTGCCTGTCCCTCCTGCCATGTTTCAGTTATGTGGTGGTGATGTTTTCATGTCTTATTTTAAAGGATTAAACATATTTTCTAAATCGTAGTTTTGGCTTCTTTATGTGTTTTATGTTCATTGTTTGTAATGGTGTATTTTCACAGAAGTGAATACTCAAGGGTGTGAAGACATTGTAATCATCTGTAGAAAACATATCAAGTGCTTGATAGTGCAACCTGCAACAAATGATTTGTGATTCAATAACTGTGTTACATAACTTCCCTTTCTTCTTCCACAAAAATATCCCCTGATATTTCCAACTCCAGGGATCTCCAATTGAACACATTTCCTGGGGTGAACTGTGCATCCGCCACATAGCGTTTGATCTCAGCATTGGACAGTACATAGTCCCACATATGGAGTTTAGTAATCATACCAAGGAAAGACTGACTTGCATCAAAACCTCCGCCGTAGGAGTCTTGCTCTTGCCCAAGGATGGTGATGGGAGCTCCAGTGATTGGCCCGGTTTTGATGAACCTCTTGATGGTTTGCTTTCCGTCCACCCACAGCTGAGCCAGGCCGTTGTCAGAGCGCCAGGTGGAGCATATAGAGTGCCAGGTGTTTGGCGGGAATGACAGAGACAGGAAGTCCGTGCCTCCGTCCAGAGCATGCATTCTGATGTCGCCTTTTGAATTGATCTTAAAGAGGACAAAGTCATTGCTGAACGATGGTGTGGCCAAGGAGAAGAGACCGTAGTTCCTGGAGAGATCGGTGATGAATCTGAACAGATGTGTCAGCTGTTAGAAACTGGGATAAGCAATATTTCCAATCATAAAAAAGGCCATCTGATGGCACTGCCAGTTAGTTACCTGAAACAGACAGTCACAGAGTCAAACTTGGTTTTTGAGGTCAAAAGTTTCACGTGATCTGTGCTAGTCTCTCTCGGGAACACGAGAACTTTGCCTGATAGATCTGCACAAGAGAAACTAAATCAGCATAGTTTTTACAAGAGAACAGTGAGCAAAAAACTGACTACAAGATATAAAATCCTGTTATTAAAAACAAACAGAAGCAATGCATCCTTATCTTTTTAATGTTACAATGTTAACACAATCTGGTGTATTAAGTTTGAAATACCTTGGGGTGTTGCAAAACATGTTGCAAACATCACCATCAGCAGTACGACTGTCTTCATCTGAGATTGTTTTAAAAAAGAAGATGGAGTGATTCAAAGTGAAATAGTATCATCTTTTCTGCTTGGTTTTTTTTTTTTGCATCACAAGCAGTTTTGTGACATTTTTTTACATTACTCTTACAAAGGACAAACAAATGTCTTTTTTTTGTTTTTCCAATGCAGATAAGAAAAAGAATTCCTACAAACAAACAAACAAAATCAGATTTATCTTCATTTTCATTACACACATTTCAAATACTAAGATGACGAAAATCTTATCAAGCATATAACCTGAAGTGCAAAACCAGGAAAGTCCAAAGTGTCTTGTGTAAGCATAATTAATATAAATATTAGGGGATAGATAACTTTTGAAGATATCATTTATAAATGTACAGTATATGTACAGGCTTTTAAAATTCCTTGTTTATTCCAAAAGGTACATTTACACAAAATGACAAAAATAACATTAAAAGAGATCTGGTGCAAATATTCAAATATAACAAATTCTAGATTAACAGAATTTTGTTTACCTTGTAACTTGGCTGTCGGCTTGTTGGGAGGAATACAGGCCTACTCAGGTTTCAGGTTGTCTGGACTGCTTTTATTTCAGAGACATTATATTGATTTGCTGTCATCACATTGGATTATGGACTATTTCCCAACTATATTATCAAAATAATTGATTAGTAGAACACGTGATGTAGCAGGGGGATCTATTTGGGTATAAATGGCAAACATTTCCAGACGATCAACGTGCATGACTATTTTTTTTTTTTTTTTGCCCTACTAGAAATAGACAACTTTTTGATGGTACTGTATTAAATGTTTTTGTTTTTCCATACTTGGTAGTGCCCCATTCAACGTGTCCTATTATTTCACCGTGAAATCTTGGCATGCAACGCACCCCAGTACAGTCGATGGGGTGGCTGACCCACTAAGACACTGCTTCTACCCAAGCTTCTTTTTATAAAAACATATTTAAATGAAAGCAAGCAAGGTAACATTAAATGATAATATCGTATTTTTGCATTAGTTTGGTTTTAACATTACGATTGGAGCGGATTGTATTCCACCAGTAGTAACCATAGGTGGTAAAAAAAATCATTTATTTTCTTGTTCCTTAAAGCAGCAATGTGTATGTAATATGTAACAAACAACATTACCCATAAGTCCTCACGGTGACGTAGTGAACCTCAGACGTCAAGATGGTGCTTGAAAGTACTATGGTCTGGTAAGGAATTAGAAATTTGTTTTAAGTTAAGAACGTAGAGACTTTATTTTATTCAAAATAAGCTACAATTCAATTAGCGAAATGCCCATGTTTTGATTTGGCTGGCTGTAACATTTGTCAAAGTATCATTTCTTTGTTTAATGGTTAAGATGCTCTCGCTATTCCCTGAGTCACTCCACAACCTAGCTGCAGTTAGCAAGCCAGCGCTTCCTGCACATAACAACGATACTTTTGGTCATATTATGTCCTTTAATCTTGTAAAATGTTTATTAACAATAATGGATGTAAAATCACGACCATACGTTATTCAAAGTAAAGTCTAGACTTTGCTCCAAGAGGACTAAAATTGGCTTTTTATTGACGCGTTAGCATTAGCTAGCCAACAAAACCAAACCTACTTCTGTATCTGAAACATGAAACTCATTAAACCAGTTTAAACAAGATCACGTGTAAAACGTTGTAATATTTTGCTTATTTAATTTATCTTTTGTTAATTTACCAAAAACTGACGTGTTTATGTTGTTTAATATCAAATCCAATCCTCTCTTTTGAGATGATAAAGTTCTCTTGAGATTCATCATTTACCAAAACTGTGATCAGTCTTTCTTTGACTTATTAATTGCTTCAGTGTCGCTGTCAACCCCTTTTGATTATGTAAAGGTTTACACACATTAATACATTACATGAATGTGTAACATACATAGGCACACCCATACATATTTTCCTATTGTTGATGTTGACCTATCACAGTAATGTAATCTGTCAGCCCAAATGAGTGATCATAACCAAAACTGCTCTTCTGTCTTGAAGTGTGGACAACAGTGAATACATGCGCAATGGAGACTTTCTGCCCACCAGGCTGCAGGCTCAGCAGGACGCAGTTAATATTGTTTGTCACTCCAAGACACGCAGCAACCCTGAAAACAATGTGGGCCTCATCACCATGGCAAAGTAAGAGACGGTATGCTCTGTTAAATTAACTAACTATTTGTTGTGTATAAAAATAACAACACTTGTCTTGTGTCTCGATGAAGCAACTGTGAAGTGCTGACAACACTGACTCCAGACACGGGCAGGATACTGTCGAAGCTGCATGCTGTGCAACCTCGAGGAAACATCAGCTTCTGCACCGGCATCAGGGTAGCACATGTGAGTATGTGACTCTTACATAGTTGGTCCTCTCAGCTTTTATAACAGGGAACAAATTGGTGTGGAAAGGCACATTTTGAGACATGGGGGGCATGGAGTGTAAATTAAAATCAAAGATAAATAGCCTTTACTTAAAAAGGTCCAACATTTAGATTATCTTAACTCTGAGTGCACCTCTAAATATTAAGGATAAACTCAGGGCAAGCATAATATAAACTATAGGGAGGTTTTTACAACAGATATTTAAACTTGTGATAAAAAGAGAAACTGGTGATATTACTAAATATCTGTTTAGAAAATATCTATTTTTCTATTTGTCACAGAAATGTATTGGCACTTAATTTGCTAATTTTTCTTTCTTTCTTGTGTTTCTCACTGTAGTTGGCGCTGAAGCACAGACAGGGCAAGAACCACAAATTGCGCATTATTGCATTTGTTGGCAGCCCAGTGGAGGACAATGAAAAAGAAGTGAGTTAAATTGTGGGATAAGTCTGTCTGTTCTGCATTATATTTGTGGTTATTTTGTTTCCAGACAATTACTTGATATTCATAGAGATTCATTGAGATTCATAGAGTAGACCTAGAATGATATCAGATACAAAGAATCTGTTGAATTGATTGTTTGCACCCTGATGAAGCTTTTTGTTCAGCACATTCTTAACTATATCTATTTAAAGAAATGCATGACTGCAATATAGATGTAAAAACAAGTCTCTTTTCTCGATATATAGATTATGTGGATTATCTAGTGAAATTGAGGAAATCTACAGGTTTGAGAAATGGACTGATTAAAAACAAGCTGAATCAGCAGTACTATTCAGCATACTTAGTGAATTTTCTTGTCTAGTCAGTTACAGAGACTATAGTGTGTGAAATGGATGAACTGAAATTGTGGTTTGGTGAAAATAAATTATCGTTTAACTGGATTAAAACTAAATTTATGATTTTTGGAAATAGAAAAAAGGAGGAACACATCAGCATGTCTGTAAACGGTGTTCTCATTAAAAGAGTTTCTGAAGCAACATTTTTGGGAGTCATAAGTGATGAGAAACTGACGTGGAAACCTCACAGAATATGTAAAGAGAAAATTGTGTCAATGTATTGGTGTTTTGTACAGAGCAAAGGAAAGTTTGGATTCTGCTTCTCTCCATATGTTGTACTGTTCGCTTTTCTTCCATATTTCACTTATTGCAATGAGGTATGTGACCAACACTAAACCTTTGTTTGTGTCACAGAAAGGAGCGATCAGACTTATAAACAAAGTGAACGTGAGAGAACATACTAACAGACTGTTTATAAGCTCACGTGTTGAAATTTCAGGATCTAGTTCACTTGAAAACATTATTAGTCATGTCTAAAGCTAGAAATAATCATTACCCAAAAATGTACAGAAGTTGTTTGTGTTTACAGCTAATGAGGAGGATCATAGACGGAGATTTAATTTTAAAAGTCCATTTGCATGCACTACATTAAAACAAATGTGTATCTCAGTAAATGGAGTTAAATTATGGAATTCTCTCAATAATCATTTAAAATGCTGCTCAAGTATCATTCAATTTAAAAGAATGTAAAAAGAAATGGTTCTGGGAAATTATGAATGTATTGAGTTGATCTAACTGATTGTATTTGATTGTTTCTATATTGTTGATCTATTTTTTGTTTTGTGAAAGAAAGAGAAAACAACAGGTTAGCTATCTTATCTCAGTATCTTTTGTTATTAGGAAAGGGGCAGGTATTATAAGTTTTCTTCTTCCTGCTCCTGTTTGCTCATGAACAGTGTTTCAGAATTATGAGAAAATATTTTTTGTTATGTATTATTGTGTTGAAACCATACACTGAAATGAGCAAATGAATCAAAAATGAAATGAAATGAGCCATCTGTCATGGAATTATTCAGACATGTTTTTCATTTTTGTTTTCATCAAAGATGTTTATGTCCTTGACAATACATTTTGTTTATGTGTCTGCTGAATGTATTTTCTTGCAGCTGGTCAAAATGGCTAAGCGTCTAAAGAAGGAAAAGGTCAATGTGGATATCATTAACTTTGGAGAGGAGGTGAATATATATATATCAAAGATATACACACTTTCTTGACTTTCCAGTGTGTTTTTCTGGTCTGCTCACTGAACTTTAATCTTCCTCACTCCTGCAGGAGATGAACACAGAGAAGCTCACAGCCTTCATTAACACAATGAATGGCAAAGAGGGTGCAGGCTCCCACCTGGTCACTGTGCCTCCAGGCCCCAGTCTGGCTGACGCCCTGCTGTCCTCGCCAATCCTCGCTGGAGAAGGAGGTGCAGTGTTGGGTCTAGGTGCCAGTGACTTTGAGTTTGGAGTGGATCCAAGTGCTGACCCAGAGCTGGCTTTGGTAAGAGAGAGGAAGAAAGAGTCCTCAATAGTTCACTGGCTTATGTGTGGGTTTTATTGTAAATTTAAATCACTACTTTTCTAAAAAAAAAAAAACAGAATACTCCACCCACATTGGTTTTATTTGTCACAATTACCTTCTACACCTCATTTTCTGTTCACTGTTGTTTTTAGTCATCATATATTTTTCTTCTACTGCTGCTACCTGCTGTTTTTTTAATATTTAGAGTAATGCAGCTCTGTTGTTATGCCTTCTTACTGAATTCTTCCTGTCCCTTCTAGGCTCTCAGGGTGTCCATGGAGGAGCAGAGACAACGACAGGAAGATGAAGCTCGCAGAGTGGCTGTTGCATCAGCTGCAGATGCTGGCGTTTCCTCCCCAGCCGCAGATGGTGAGAAAAAGAAACCTCCCACTTAATATACTATCACAGAAGCAAATTTCTGCACGTCTTCAGTAGAGGTTTAGTAGCTGTCAACCTGAGTGTGTCCCCACCACATCGCTTTATCACTTTTTCTGTTGCAGAGTCGGATGAAGCTCTGTTGAAGATGTCTGTTCCACAAACAGACTCATCCACACCTGCTCTACCAGACTTCAGTCGCATGACAGAGGATGAACAGATCGCCTATGCTCTGCAGATGTCTATGCAGGGACCAGGAGCAGGTTGAACACTTGTATTTAATCACATCAGTACATTTAAAAGGCATATCAGAATCTTTAACATTAAGCTCTTCACTCTCATTTATGTACGGTAACTGTACATCATGCATTTGTCAACTCCGTAGTCAGTCTGTGGTCATAATGGTTAGTTTCAGTTTTCACAAGTGAGATTCTTTAACTTCCACTTTTTCTTTAGTCTCATGAAATGCTTTGAAGCTGATAAGAGTTGTTTTGACATATATGTGATTCTAACAGCTCATGTTACACTAATCATCCCCACACTACATTATTGCCTTTTGACTTGGGGCTCAAGACATATTAAAGAAGGCAGGAGAATCCATTTTTGTGGCTTCAATGTAGACGTGATGTGTGTGTTTTACTTGCATTATTGATATTCTTGAACCTGTAATAAGCCACAGACAAATACCAGAGTAAAAAGTATCTGCCTTGTACGGTACAATACTATATGATACACTTTATTATCCCCTTGGGGAAATTTGTCTTAGACCCCAAACAACTAAAACAGGCAGAAAGCAGCAGCATGTGAGTACGGGTTGCAAGCAAATCAGCTTCACAGAAAGTCCTGCATTACTTTATTACTGTATCATTACTGTGGGCAACTTTAACTGTTTCAATCCAGCTGCTAGTTGGGATAAAGATAAATGGATATGCTGATGTTGATGTGATCAGTAATTCTTGGTATAAGTACCATTCATAGTGTATTATACTTGCTTGTCCCAGTAGGAGTAGGAGACTGGGAAGCCAAAATGTATTCCTAAATATCTCTTGTGTGATTAACTACAAAACTGTTGTCAAGAATTGTTTTTTTATAGGGGTATGGTCTATATTTACAAAGTATTCTATTAGCCTCAAATATAGTACAACCAGACTACAAGTGATGTATTACATAAATAACAGGCATCAATCTGCAATACTAGTAGTTTTTATTGCCACATATCTGTCAATTTTTCATACAGAGTTCGGTGCTGAGGATATGGACACGGGAGCTGACATGGACTCCAGTAAAGCTAAGGTACACACAAGCCTTTCTCAGTTCCTATTTAACATTTTAATTGGATTAAAGAAAAGAGCTGAATTACAATAAGAATGAATCTATTTTGTGCCCAGGATGAAGAGGACTACGATGTCATGCAGGATCCAGAGTTCCTTCAGAGCGTCCTGGAAAACCTTCCCGGGGTCGACCCCAACAACGAGGCCATCCGTAACGCCATGGGCTCTCTGGCTTCTCAGACCAGCTCCAAACCTGACAGCAAGAAGGATGAGGAGAAAAAGAAATGAACATCTTAACAGATGAACTTTATATATGATAAATAAAAAGACCTGAGAATTGCACTGCATGTGTTTATTCACAGTAAGGTTATCACTATCCTTAAAAGGAAACATTTTTCCATTGACTTGTTTATGTAGCCAAATTAAACAACTTTGCTCTTTTTGACTGTAAAGTTAAAGGGCCTGTTCTACATCAATTGTTTTGTGTGTCAAGCAGATATGCTTACTTTGAATCTTTTGTAATCAGTTATATGTGCAGGTATCCTTAATAAATTTACAGATTACAATGTGGTACTTAATCTGAGACTTCAATTTACATACTGTTTTGTTTACTACTAAAGCTAAAGTTTTAAGATGAAATGTAAGTGCTTTTACTGGTGAAACAAACAGGTGTCATTCAATTCTTCAATTATGTATGCATATTAGGATGGGAATTTCAATATTACTTATTTTTGATCAAGAAGGGAAGACACTTGATCTTCGTTAGTAAAGATAAATATTGTTATTAAAAAACAAAAACAAATGAAAAGACTATTTATTTGTCCAATTATGATCATGAGAGGTTTCAGTTTGAGCTTCATGTCATTTCTAAAAAGCAGATGGGCATGTTGGGGTTCTGTTTTAAGTTAGATAAGGATATGAATCTGCATGAAATCTACAGAAAAGAGTTTGGATTACAAGTAGTTCAATCTTTAGTTTTGTAAAGATAAAGATAAGTATCCTACCTAAACAGAGTTGGGTTTGTTAAAAATCACAGTGGACAGTTCCTGTTGGTAAGGTTTTTGTCTTTAAGGCAGCATGTGATTTTGTTGTCGCACTACATTTATTTCCTCTTGTGCATGAGACATGTAAACACCTGGGAAGCTCCTGGGAAGTCACCCCCGTCGTCGCTGCTTGGTGACGAGACATTTGTGCGACACAGAGAAAAGTCAGGAACCAACTTCGCGAAGCAACCAGGTAAATAAGATTAATAAAAGCATGTTAGTTTAGATTCAGAAAAGGGTGAACATAACGTGTAACATGCAAAGTTTACGTAGAGCCGCGTTAGCTAAGTGTTACATTAATGTGAGTTTTTGACGGTAGCAAGCCCAGCTAGCAGACAATGCTAACATTAAGCTAGCTGGTAGCCACTTGTTGCAGCTAGTTTAGAGTTTGTCAAGTTTCACTTGCTTAAACGAAAAAAATGTGTCAAACTCTAAATGCTTTCTTTGTTTATTATTATAATCACAACGTAGACAGAGAATAACAACTCGTCTCTTCATGTTGTATCTGTCGACGCACATGTAAATCCAGCTGTCACATTTTTGATCTGATTTAATCTTTGGTGTGATGATTAGATTAACATTACTCTGTGTTACCTGATCAATGTCTTTAGCTTTTGGTAATGACATAAAAACAACTGCCACATACCACATGAAGGATGAGGTGTAACTCTTGATTTGCTTATTAGGTGTGAGCCTCCTTGCTGGCAATGGGGGACATGAAGACCCCAGACTTTGATGACTTGCTGGCAGCTTTTGACATCCCAGACATCGATGCCAAAGAGGCCATTCAGTCAAGTCCAGAGGAGCAACAGGATGAAGGTGGCGCCGATGGAGATGAGCGAGCGATTGGGTCTCCTTCATGCTTCGCCTCCTCTTCGACCTCACAGAGCAAGCCCCCCGTGGTCAGTGTCATTGTGAAGAACAAGGCGCCGTCTGAGTCTTACGAAGAGGAGGAGACGTCGTCCGTGGAGAATAAAACCGACAATTCCTCAAGCATCGGTTTGAACCCTCAGGTTAAAGTCAAGTTTAGTGACCAGACATTGCGGCTTTCTCCTAAAATGTCTGCTGAGTCTGTTCAGGAGCTTCAGATTGCGAATGGGTTTGAGGAGTCTGCCCCAAGGGATTCAGGACTATCCAACACAAAGCAGTGGCCTCACTCTTCACCCTTGCAATCGACACAGCTTGCTAATGAGGGTCAAAGTGATAATGGCGCTGAGGTTGGGTCGGTCCAGAACACTACGGATGAAGTGAACAACTTGAAGCCTATCCTCCACCTCCAGTCTTCTGCTTGTGTCAACCCCAACTCATCATCACCTCCATCCCTACACTCCATCAGTCCTCACCCTCCGTGCTCCCCTAAAGAGGAGGAACCTTGTCTCCTCAGTAATCTATCTCCCTCCCCTCTCCAGAAAAACAGGTCTGTTCCGGCTGGAATAAAGCGTGTAATGGACTCAGATGAAGACGACTCAGACCTAGATTTAGGAAGTCCACTGGTGATCCAGGAGAGCCCAGAATCTGAAATGTCTTCCCCTCCAAAATTCAAACACAGAGCAAGAGTACAGACCAAGCTCCTTCAGTCTCCCATGTCAAGTACCAATCTTGACTCTAATCCTCCTAATCTTCCTTTTCTGCAACCTGCAAATCCTAAATCCACATTTGAGGAAAAGACACCATCTTCCTCCTTCAGTCTTCCCTCCACAGCTACTCTGCCACAAAGCCCCCCGGACAACCTCCCCTCTGTCAGCACGACCTCTAGATCAGCCCAAGAGGAGAAATACCCTGAACATGTGATTGATGAGAGGGACTCACCTGAGAGCCCACCACCCAGTGAGACAGGTCTTTTAGTCTCCAAGAGAAGAAGCGGCCCTGATTCTGCTCAAACGTCAGGCCTAGCAGCAAACCACAAGGACTTTCAACCTCAAGATGAGCCCATGGAAACGGAGCCCAGAGAAGTAAAACTGTTGGGAGAAGCTAAGGAACCGAGTAAAGATAGGATTGGAGATGGAGAAAACTTAACCGAGAGCTGTGGTTCTGATTCTAAGAATCATATGCCTGCTGATGCTACAGACACTCCATTGCGTCCCCTCAAAGTTAAAATAAAAATGTCTACAGGCAGCGTCACAAGGACGGTGACTGGGGTAACACCTAAAAGAGGTGGAAAAGCCACTGTCAAGGGTGCGGATGCTTCAGAACCTTCACCGGAGCGTCATAACACAAGATCCAAGAGGGAATTAGCACAGCAATCCCAGACCCTCCTCAATGCCAAATACAAACCTGCTGCAGACACAGACACTAAGTCTAAAGTTTCCCCCACAGCTGTTAGCATCACTAAAACTGCAGCCCTGCCTTCCATCTCTGTTTCCTTTCCTAAAGTCACCCCAGGTGGGATCAACGCTCGCAGCCTGACTTCAAAAAGTCTGCAGGGTGGGATGACACTCCCAGCACCATCACCCCTGCTCCACTCTCAAGGCAGCAGCAGACCTGCCTCCATAGTTAACAGTACAGGGGCGATCATATCAAAGAGTCAGACCAACCTGGTGGAAGCTTTCAACAAGATCCTTAACAACAAGAACCTGCTACCAAGCTACAAACCAGATCTGAGCTCTCCTCTTCCTGCAGAGTGGGGCCTCCCTCTTCCTGCACAGGTAGGCTGTTCTTGATTTTTGATTGGGAAATACTGGAAAGTACTGAAAGTCTTACCTTGGATCAATATCAAAACAATTCTGATGGTTTTCAGTCTGTTCTGCCTGTGATCGTTGACCTGCCCTTCCTCTAAAATACACTGAATATAGAGTCTAAATGTGATGTAAACATTTGAGACAAAAATAAATCCATTCAGATTAATAATAATATGGTTGCATTACTGTGTGCACATTTGGGTGTATGACTGTGTTCTGAATTAAACAATCATATTCAAATTCTTGTTAAAAAGTAGTCAGAACACAACTGCCATCAGTTAAAGTGACTAATATACCCCAAATCAAGTTCAGCTTTTAAAGTAGGACTTACCTATTGAAAATCTGAACCGAAGATGGCTGTGCACAGGAAATGTGCATCAATCTGACTGATTTGGAGCGCTTTTTTAAAGAAGAGTGGGCAAAGTCAAGATGTGCCAGCCTGATAGACCCCCAATCATTCAAACAGGAACAAGGGGCTCTGACCACACAGGAGTACATGATGAAGCTGATCTGGTTGTTTTGTTCAGCATGAAACGTTTTATCTGATAAAGATATCAGCCTAACTAGAGAGTGAAGATGTAAAGCATGAAGTGGATGTGTGCAGCGTAACTCATCTGATATTACATAATACATTGTCTCATGGCTCACAATGTTCACACTGACATAATATGTATTAGTTTATCATTATTTTATTACTCATACACAGTCATTTATATGTACCATGTTTGTTCCCCTGCAGGGTTACCGCTGTTTGGAGTGCGGTGATGCCTTCGCCCTGGAGCAGAGTTTAGTGCGGCATTATGCTAGGCGCTCGCTGAGGATTGAGGTGACCTGTAATCACTGTGCCAAGCGCTTGGCCTTCTTTAACAAGTGCAGCCTGCTTTTACATGCCAGAGAGCACAAGGAGAAAGGCCTGATCATGCAGTGTTCACACCTGGTCATGAAACCTGTACCTGTGGAGCAGATGATTAGCCAGCAGGAATCCACAGCTGTAGGTAAGTGAAAATAGTTTTTGTTCTTTAATAATTCTGGAGTGGAATTAGATAAAGGTTTATTTGCGTTTGATTCCTCAAGAGGGATGTCTCATTGTCCTTTGTCCACCTATTCAGGAGTGTCGGCACCTTCTACAGGCACAGCCATCTCAAGTCCAACACCCTCTGCACATAAAGCAGTGTCCAACAAGAAATCGGAGGCAGTGCAGTACATTAGTAATAAATGTCTTGAGTGTCAGGCTCAGTTCAGCAGCAAAGAGGAGGTGGCTGAGCATTTTCAAGAAATCCGACCAGCACAAACCACAGTGAGTCTTTTTTTTTTCTTCAGGACAAAACAAGAACATTTTTTTAAATGATGTTGACATGAACTCCAACTTCATTTCTGTCTTCCCGTTTTGTTCTTCAGCCGTGCACCGAGTGTTCTCCCCCCATGCTCCTGCCCAACAGCTGCAGTGCGACAGCTCATCAGCGCATTCACCAAGGCTGCTCTCCACACGTCTGCCCAGAGTGCGGAGGCACCACCAAGCAGCCTCGGTTTCAAACACACCTGGAACACACCTGCTTGCATTTTGCACGTCGCATTGGATACAGGTGGGCTATCGTTCCATGTCATTCAGTCAAACCAAAGTCTACTGTGCTCTTGTACTACTGCAGACATTTTCTGTGTTTTTTTTCTGTCAATACTAGTGAAAGGTGCTTCACACGTATTATGTTTCCAGACTGTTTAAAGGTTTCTAGGCACGCCCCTTCAAATTTGTCACAAACGGATGGGCTCGAGGATGAGCTGATGAGATTTCGGTGGTCAAGTTTAACATAACCTTACACCTGTCATTTTCATAAGAAGGGGATAACTCAGCCCTCTTTGGTTCATATTTATTTTATATCCGTCCAAGATAAATATACCATCAGAATGTATTTGTTTGAATCTCCCCTTGCTCTACCCCTAATGCACCTGTTTTTTTCTGGCTGTTGCAAGGAAAGTGCACAGGCTATCAAATGCCACATACTTAAAGGGAATCCATGGTAGAATCATTCAGTTGGAGACTGATGAAGAGAAAGGAGAGACTCCGCAACTATATCTTATTATTCTTTTTCTACAATTCTTTGTTTTCTGAGCAGATGTTCCAGTTGCCTGGTGGTGTTTGGAGGACTAAACTCAGTGAAGTCTCACATCCAGCAGGCTCATTGTGACATGTTCCACAAGTGCCCCAGCTGTCCAATGGCTTTCAAATCTGCTCCCAGCATACAGACCCACATCAACAGCAACCATCCGCTGTTAACCGACGCACAGACAATGTACACAAACGGACACAAACATCTCATCATGATAAATGTTCTTTCTTTTCTTTTTTATCAACTGACTCACTTTTTCATTCTTTTTTCAGGTTGATCTTTAAGTGTGTGATGTGTGACACAGTTTTTACAAACAAGCCCCTGCTGTACGTCCACTTTGACACTCATTTGACCAATCAGAAGGTGCAAGTGTTTAAATGCCCTGGGTGTACCAAACTGTTTTCTCAGAGGAATTCTCTACTTGATCATTACAAGGTAAACACATACTTATGCATTATTTCATACATTTCCCTGTTTTCCCTGCTGTATTTAACCATGTTCTCTATTTTCTCAGACTCATAAGACTCCGATGTTAAAGCAGGAGCTGCCTTCTCCAGCTGCTTCCTCTCGATCACGGCCTTCTCTAAAGTCAGAGAGCTCAGATGGCGACGACTGGATGGATGAAGAGAAAGAAGAGAAAGTTAAGCCAGAGAGGATTAAGGCCCCCTCTGGGTGGAAGTGTGCACCTTGCCATGCGCAGTATACAGACCGAGAGGACTACATTGCCCACATGGCCAAACAACATGGCAAGGTCTGGGACTCCATTTTGACTGTTTGTTTCTATTTTCTTTTCTTTTTTTGTCTGTTGTTTTAATATCATATAGATGTAATCATGATTGTTTTGATGTTTGTGTTGTGCAGACTTTGAAGAAGTTTCCTTGTAACAAGTGTGAAAGCTCCTTCACCACCACCTCCAGTATGAGACGTCACATCAGAGACAAGCACAAAGTCACCAGTCGAGGCTTTCGCTGCCAGTGAGTTTTCCACACTCCTCCTCCTTAAAGGGATACTTCACCCATTTGCATTAAGCTTTGTATCATTAGAAACCTGGTAGTATTTTTGAATGGTCGTGCATCCCACCCTCATTTCCCCCGGAGACGGGAAATCTTTATATTTCTAAGTCTGAAAAGGAGCTTCTGATGACGTAAAAATCGTCATTTTGCGTCATCGGAAGCTGTTGTGGTTAGCGGGGTGAAACTACATCACTAGTTCCTCATATTTTTGACCACTGAAGCTACAGACCAATCACAGATCAGTGGGTGGGAACTCACTCCCAGAATGGAAACTTAACATCTGCCATATTGCTTGGAAGCTATGCTAACAGGCTCTATGGAGAAAAAATATAGTATAGTGGTGAGACGGCTGCCGGTCTTGTGTCTTGGCCGGCGCAGGCCGCAGCAGCCGAGAAACAAGACTGGCCTGTCGGCAGCAACCGTCGCGCGGCTATATTGCTGTCCGCCGCCGGCCGCTGCCAGCTCAGCAGTCGAGACATAAGGCCTTGCCTGTCGGCGACAGTGAGAACGAGGAGCCGGGGCCGGCTCGAGCTGGGGCGGACTGGTAGTGTCGGTGCTTTCACTGTTTGGACACAGACATAGAGTCTGTTTTCTGCCAGGAATGTCCAAGATGCCAATTCCTTCTGGAAGAAATCTCGGAGTCAGTTGAGGAAACGGCCTTATGTGTTGAAGTAAATATGTCTATAAACCTGACCTTAGTGGGAGTGGCCTGCAGTGCTGTGCATCTGGGATTTGGTGACTTTCATCCACATGACACTTTCTGCCTTTTCTGGGCCAAGAAGGCTTATTTCACATTTCTACTAAATATATGACCCAATGTCAATACAGATTCATGTTTCAGTGGGTGAAGTATCCCTTTAATCCTCATTAAAACACAGGTTGTCTGAACTGACAATCAAAAAGTCTGTAATTAAGTTATTTAAAAAAATCAGTGTTTTGCAGATGTGGCAATAATTGAAATGGAAACATTCAACTCAGACAGTGCCAAGTTCAATTCATTTCCTGTTGTTAACTCCTGACACACAGTTGTGATTACAAGTGTGTTTGTGTTTTTGTTTGTGTAGGTTTTGTAATAAGGGTAAGAAAACATTCAGCAGCAGAGCGTTGCTGGAGAGGCACATTCAGCTGAGACACAGAATGGACACTGAAAGCTTTGACACACTGATGGTGAGCCACTCTGTTGCTTTATGAAGAAGTCCCAACACTTTTCACCCAGATGGTTTTAACAGCAGATTTCCTCTGGTCCCAGGGAGCTGGAGATGAGGCAGACAGTTCCTCAGAGCAGGACAGCAGTTTGGGGGCCTCCCGGAGACGCAGAGGAGCTGTAAAGAAGGAGCAGGATGAGGATTCAGCAGATGGGGTGAGTCCAGTGAAGAAGCTGCAGTCTGCCTCCTCCTCCTCTGCTCCTCCCTCTTACTACCCTCCTGAGTCTGGGTTCCGCTGCGCCCCCTGTGGCTTCACCACAGAGGACCAGGCCTTGTTCCTGGAGCACATCAGCCAGCACCAGCGAGGAGGGACGGAGGGTGGCGGTCAGCAGTGTCAACAGTGCGGCGCCTGCTTCACGTCCACCTCCGCCCTGTCACGCCATCGCTTCATCTCTCACAAAATCAGAAATGCATTGAATGAAAACCAGCAGCAGTCAGTCAGCGTGCACTCAGCACCATCTCACAATAACGGCAGGAACCACGATGATAAGACTTCTCTGGACGGTTCTGCGCCAGCGTCGCCGTCCTCCATAGCTCCAGGGCTTGAAGAAGAGGGCTCACTTACATGTAAGGTGTGCGGGAAGCAGTTTGAAAAGTCTTCAGATCTAAACACACACTTCAGAACTCATGGTATGGCGTTTATTATTGCAAGAAATGCAGGAAAAACTACCTGAGATGCCATTGGTGGGCTAAAGTAGTGCGGTTAGGTGATGACAAAATATTTTCAAGTGCCTTATTTGTCATCGACTTCTCATCAAAGTGTTGGTTTAACACCTATGCACTAATTTATCCAAATATTTGTTTGAATATATAGAGTAGTTTGATTTTGACTGCTCAGTATAACTAACCTTCTGCTTGTGACTCTCAGGGCATCATGCTGCATTTCTGTGCTCATCATAATGAAATCAGAGCTTCTCTCTGGTCTGTGAGCAGGCAGTCTGACTACTTCTCTGTTCTGACTGTATTCACAGAATTATGTCTGGACTGTGAATGCAGGAACCAATCCTTAATGTGATACATTTAATTGAATGTTGCTAGGCAATGGAATGTGTCTGTTGTGATTTCAATGTTGTCATCCTATAAAGGAGTTTTTAAGGTGCTTTATAGTTTCTCTGCAAAGCCCTTTATTTTTTATATCTTCGAAAATTTGCTGGTTAAGAACACGTTTGCTTAGTCACTGTTTACTGTAAACTTGATACGTATTGCCATCTATTTTCAAAAAGATAAATTAACGTTTTTAGATTGAATTATATCTTTAAAGTTACAATCTTTGACATTTTCAGTTTAATAAATGTTTGTTACTACCTACTACTATCTTTTAGCCAATGAGTTAGCATTATGGGGATTGAACGTTAGGCCCATTAATGAAAGCCCTTAAATATTCTGTTAAGAAATAAGCTTCCAGTCGCTATAACTGGGAGAAGTAATTGATGTCAGCAGTGATTGGTCTGACCTGGTAAATTCATTTTTTTCTGTGGCACAACAGACCAAAAAAGATCCAGAAGTTGACATTCAAATATAACAAATTCTAACAAATCCCCAAAAATAGTTGCAAATGTGATAATAAGATGAGGACATTGAAAAAAATGTCTGCAAGTTCACCGTTTTGTTCATTTTTTAAAAAGTGAGATCCACACATGTACAATCTGAATTTGCAATCACTGCATGAACTCAACTGAGATCGAGTTACTTTAAACGCAGCCATTGATTATTACACATTGTAATGTTTAGATTTCTGATCATTTACAAGGACTTTAATGCTTCTTTAAGAAATGTGGCGTATTCTCAGTGTGCTTGAAATGGAAATAATATTGTGTGTTTTGACTTTTGATTTGTAAATCATATTTTTTTGGATTACTGTAAACTGATCATTAGTATGCATGTGATCTTAGGTTTTTTTTTTTTAATCATCTTCGATATTGCTTAAAAATAGAATTATCATGCTTCAGCTTAACGGACTTCATTTCTGGTAATCAATCGTCTATTGCTGCTCATGGAGTGACAGGCACAGATCAGGCTTTAGTGATTGACAGGCCACATCAACACAGGGATGTCAAATCACAATGTCAGAATAGATTTTTTTATACAAAGACATGAATGGTTTCAGTGCTGTTTGTTTTATTATTTTCTATGACTTTGTGCAAGCTGATGCTTGTCTAAAACATCTGCGGCCCCAGGATCCATAAAGGACGCACATAATCTGAGCACTCGTGTGAGTTTGTTTTAGAAAGAGTTACTACCCCTTCAGTGTCTGACATGTTTGTGCTTGTGTTTACTACTTAGGAGATCATCCAATGTTTTAAGACACACTGTTATATTTAACTGTCTGTTTCTGCATTGACGAGACGATTTCTAACCAAATGTTTGTAAAAAAAAATTCCATGTTAAAAAGGGAAAAAAAAATTAAAAGACATAAAAACTGGAATTTTTTTGTCTCGTTTTATTAATGTTTTTTGTCCTTTTTGTGTCGTTAAGAAGTTATTTTAATATTCTTTATTGAGATTTTCAATTTCTATTTTCTGAGTACATCAGACATACATAATAACATAATACATCCTATACAGAGGAAATCCGTAGATCCAACATTAAATATTCTACATCATTCTATTAAAATATACTTTCTTATATATATATATATATATATATAAAAAGAGGCTGAGAATCTAAAGCTTGATAAAAATAAAAGACTTCTTATCCTAGGTCATTTGATTATATTGTTATGTTGATGTTAAAATCCACAAACTGCTCAAACAGAATGAACATTCGACTCTCTTCTTTCTTCAACTTCCGTGTGTTTGTTTTGCAGTAGTGTGTGCTGACTCTGTTCTCACAGCAGTAGTAAGCTCATGACGAGGAACAGGAGGGGCTTCATGAAGGACAAGATTCCCTCCACGGCCAGTGACGGAGCTCCTGAATAAGAGAGGCATGAAGACTGAATGCAAAGACTTTTCAATAAAGGTTAGATTTTTTGAGTATATAACCCATTTTTCTGCAAAGGCTTGGGCACCTTTTTTTACACAAGTACATCTACTAAAGTATTGGAGTATTGACTTGAGTTTAGTAAGTACTGTAGTTCATCAGTGACTACGACTAACTTGTTCATTTTTAGATGTTTAGGGTTGTAAAACAAGAAGCTAGATTTTGGTATCTATGTTTGGTATCTTCATCCATGATGAAGCCTTGATGTTTTTTTATGCTTGAAATCAGATCTAATTTAAGCTTCTATGTACAGAAAATATATATCGATTGACTGTATGAATTTAAAAAAGTGCAGATGGTTCTGTTTACCTGACTGACTGGACGGAAGTGGTTCTGGTGTTGAACTGGTGTCACCTGTCAAGGCACTTTCAAGAGCAGAACGTTGCTTTTCTGTAAGGGCAGCCTGCTGTTCACTGGTTACCATGGCAGCATTGTCAGGTCCAAGAGCTCTCAGATGATCATCAGTGAGTGCCTGGAGGGGAGACAGCAAGTCAGATGGGTGGAAACAGTTTGAGTCCTGTTTTGTGTGTAGCAATGATCAAATATTGCTACTACAAAAGTCATGCATTCAAAATCTTACCCGAGCAAAAAAATCTGAAAAAAATGTACACACATGTAAACACTTGACACAGTGACTTATAACATCATATAGCATAATTTTTGTTGTAACTGACTGAGAAGGAGGTCAATTTGATCAGCTTAAGTGTTGAGCAGTTCGTGTCAACCATTTCTACATTTGAGTCCTTAAACCATTCCAGTCTGCAGTAAAATTTAGTTCAGTCAAATAATATCAAAAAGTTGATTTCAGACACCTTTGATCTGAAAACAAATATTTAAACTGAGGTTGCAGTTGAAATACTCAAATTACGGTAAGTACAAATACCTGTCCATAAGTAACTGAACTTTTCACGTCAAGATGAAAAAACCCCAAGGTTAAGAGAAAGTTGCTTACAGCGAAGTTGTTTGGTGTAATGAGCGGGATGCTGGATGATCTGAGAAATGAGAAGACTGGTGGATTTATAGAGGCCAAGTCAGTTGCATTCAGTCCAGCTGGGGGTGGGGAGAGAGAGAGAGAGAAAGTATCAGTATTTTGTGAGCCCACAACACAAGGACTAAAAGAAGCCTCTGTGCAAGAAAAAAGCTTATAGAACTTTAGTGGATGAATACAACAGGGTTTAGTATCCTGCAGAAAACACAGAGAAGAGGTTAACATCTAACCAATGATGTTGCCCAGGTCAGACACTTCAGCTTCAGTCCAGGTACTGGGATTTCCAAACGCAGACACAGCAATATTTTTCAACTGCTGTGCAATCTTAGAGGAGCACTGAATATCATTTATTGAGCCAACAGCCTCCCTGTGACAAACACACACACACACACACACACATATATATATATATATATATATATATATATATATATATATATATATATATATATATATATATATATATATATATGTTACATAAAGCATTGGACCATCGTTTCGTTGTACTCTTTGTAAATAATCAAAATATTGTATTATGCTCTGTAGAGTGCATTATCTGTGGACCTATCAAAAAAATTGGTTTCATATGTCATCATATTTTTATATGTCATCAGGGTGTCATGAATAAATCCTAGGAGAATTCTGTACGGAGCACAAACTTGAAGGTGTCGACGTTGATCTGATTGATCTCATTGGAGCTGAGGCCACAGATGAACTGGTTCAGTGAGACCAAGTCTGCAGCTTCTAGCTGCTGCACTGTTATGTTGTCATGTCCAGCAACTGCCATCCACACCAGCTCCAACTACGTGAGATGAGTAAGTAAGTGACATGATATATCAGTATAATAGTCATGTACATGTGAGGCTGTTCTTATATGTTACCTGTGACTCTGTCCAGCCACAGTGGGAAATGTCCTCCAGAGAGTCCAGTGAGAAGGGAAGAGTGGACAGGTCTTTGGCCAAAAAACCCTGAATTATACATCCCAGCTGCATCACCACACTCTCATTCATCTGAGACACCGGGCCAAAGGTCTGTAGAAATACACATTAGTAACTATTATCCAAATGAATTGTGATTATGAGGAAGAATCAGAAGCTCAATCAATGTCTCCACTGCACCTCAGTTGCTTTATCACTGAGGACATCCAGTTGGTCTTGGCTGTAGTCAAGGACATCCCCAAGTGTTTCCACAGTGGTAACGAAGGTTTCCTCGGAGATCTTCTCCAGATCTGCATGTGTCCAGAAGACATTGTGAGATTGAAGTTCTTCAATCATCTCTGCAGTTGGTACTTTAGCATCCATGGTGTTTCTCACTGAGAGAGACGGGAAAAAGAGACATAGCAATAAAAAATCCACAAGTTCAATGCAATAATACATCATCAACAATATCATGCACATTATCAGTGACCAAGAATCAACAACAACACACATAGCATCCCTTCTTACCGGTTCTCTTTCTGCGTGCAGCATTCGATGCGGTGTTGGTGGTACATTCAAAGAGTTTTTTTCCCAGAGCGCGGATTGTGCAGGAGGACATCAGGGAATAAAGAGCATCCTTAACCCATGGCTAACAGAGACAGAGAGAGGGGAATAAGTAGGTATGTAAGTTAATTAACTTAATTTCTGCAGGACCTTTTTAAAGGCAGGTAACACAAAAACAGTTTGAGTCAGAGTTTGGCTCACTTTATAACAAGCAGTTTTTAATTTGAATTCCAAAAGGCTGCTGAGTGGTTTAGTTAAAATGTTAAGCAGGAGCTAAGTCACCTTCATTTACTGAATAAAAGATCACTAAAAACAATCCTGAACTTCACTTGTTGCCTGTGGAGTGATTACAAATCTGGCTGCTGCATATTTACAACTGAAAATCTAAATCAAGGGTGGATACTTTATTTAATATTTCTTTGTTAAAAAATAAGGTTTTTTTTTTTCATTATTTAATGGGGAAGTAGGTTGCTGTAGTCATGTTGTGTTCCTGATATCCAACAAAGGCAACAGATTATCTGGCTCAAGGGATACTGGACCTGTTATATATACTTACCCATAGAGAAATAATAGATAATTGACATAAATGTAAGGAAGTTTAAGTCTAATATTGTTCAGAATGAACAATAAATGACAACAACTGTTTTTTTTAAATAAAAAGTAACTGAACAAAGGCGGCGTTTATAAAAATATAAAAAAAATATTGTGGGGTATCTGGCAGCAGATTGAGAGGCGCAAATCCAAGATTGTTTCAATGGGGTTGTGCATGGCAGTAGGGAGTAAATTGTATTAGTAGTATTGTGTTTTGAGTAAGTCTTGATAGATCTAGACCAGATATAAACTAAGAAAAATTGTGGGCAAGCATGTTTGAGAAACAAAGGATACACACCTTACATGGCAGAGCAGCTAGGGCTTTGTCATCCAAAAATAGGAGACAACCGAGTTTGTCCAGAGTCTCAGCTGACCAATCAGAGGAACTCCTGCAACAACAAAAAATGCATTCGCTTTCTCTCTCTGTAACAACTTTTGCATCAATGGAAGGTGTCAAGCCATACCCATAAGTCTCGATGATCAGCTTCATGAGATCTGCAATGTGTCTTTGAGGAATTTGCTGGCAGGAGGCCATTGCCTCCAGGCTGGTGTTGCGGACATAGGGGGCCATGAGGCGCAGTTGAGAAGGTGAAAGCTCACACAAGAGCGGTTGGATCGTGGCGACATCCTCAGTTGTTATCACAGAGAAGTTCTTCCCCTGCAAAATTTGCAGTTAATATCTCAGGAAGTTGCACGCTCTAAATGTTTATAATCAATGTTAAGCAGGACATATAATTTCCTTGTTTGTACATTTGCAATGCAAAGCAGAGCTCTCTTGATGATTTCAGGGCGGGATGGGGAACGGAGCGGTAATGAGCTCAGGTTGGCTACTTTCATTTTATCCAGGAAGACAGGGCACACAGAGTCAGGCAGATCCTTCAGCTTCCCGGGCCTGTGGTAGTTTAACATGATACAGAGAGTAAGAGCAGGCAGATATCACAACAGTTATCTCACTTAAGTGTAGAAGAGAAAATAATCATTGTTTACGGCAGCTGAAGGATTAAGATTGGGGGAATTTCATCCATCTCATCATCAGTGATGGTTTTGAAATAATCAACTCTTGTTTTTTCCAAGCGACCGAAAAGCTTTCGTGCAGCACACCCTGCCTGAAAAAATGGAAATGGAAATTTGTTATCAACAAGCATACTCTCTATATTTGTATTTACATGCATACATAATGAATGTAAAAGTAAATACATACCGCTACTTTGGGCAGCCACTGTGGAGTCTCTTCTATGTCCTGCACCATGTTTTGAACTTCACTGTCTCCTATTTCATCAATCATCTTGCAGGTTATTCCCTGAAGCACTGAACGGAGCTTCCTGGTTTGGGCAGTAATGTTGAAATGTAAGCATGTGAATGACAGACATGAACATACAGTAACAAGAACAGACTCAGTAATAAACACAACTAAATATATACAACAGGCCACCGCTAGCCTTCTTTAACACGTCATTCCTCACTCTCTCCGATTTCTGACTCTATTCACTGTCCTGCCTCTAAATAAAGTCATAAAAAAGCCAAAAGATACATCTTTAATGTATACAATAGTCCTGTGTTACATGGGAATTTATTGAAGCTTGATTTTTTTTGCTTTGTTATAAGTAATGAAAACATATTTATGGAGTTCTGGAAATATTCTTGGGATCAATAATTAGTTATAACAATGAATAATAGGAGCTCTTTAGTTGTTTGTATGTGTTATCATGAGTTGAACTTATTGGAATAAACAACTGTAAGTCATGATAAAAACATTTGAGCCTTGTCAGATGTCTTTACAGCAGGACTTTTTATTGCCATTATCCAGAGCAGGGTTTCCATCATTTTACTTCAGAGCTACAGGTACTCACCTGAACAAAGGCTTCTTTTGCTTGAACATCTTCTTTGCCAGGAAAGCTGCCTAAATTTGAAACAACAAACTTTTAAACTCAATAACTTAGTGAAGAGGTAACTGAAACATAAATGAAAGTTTCTGAAATCCATATACATTTATGCTGAGTGCATCAAAATCCTTCATAATTAGCATCGATTTAGAGATTACCTGTGCTGGAGTCAATGTTTTATTCTTCAGTTGGTCCAAGGAGCTAATGCTTGCTTTCTCCAGGAGTTTGAGAGAAACGCTGGGAATCATGGAGTCTGGCAGCTTCTGAACCAGCTCTGATATGTCCACATTCTCACTCATCTGCAGGGAAACATTTTTTACTTTCTTAAACAATATTTAAAATGGATGAAAACTGTAATTTTGAAATATGATATTTGTCTGTTATATTCTCTGGATTTTTATGCAATTTTTTTTTACTCCTTAAAAGACAATTGTCATGAGATTCACAGATGGTCTTAATCAAATTAGCATCCTTGCGTCTCTCTCCTTACCACCCCCTGCAGCATGGCCTTCAGCTGGCCCTTCCTCATCCTTTTGGAGATTTTCTTCAGACCCTCTATATCATTCAGGATCTCCTTGGCTCTGACATGCTTCAGGACACATCCTGGCAAACCTACTGCGATTGAGCCAAGGTCCATCAGCTCCTTAACCGACACCTCTTTACACTGAGGGGAATCAGAATGAGGTTATTATAGAGCAAGAGGGGAACATGCAGGAGGAAAGCCTTAGCCGCTCCTCAGGCTCACCTTCTTATCTCCCAGGCATTTCTTGACCAGTGTGCGCAGCTGGCCACGAGTCCATTCAACATTGGATACCAATTCTTTGATATCATTGCAAGCAAACTTGGACAGTTGTTTGGGAGACAACAAGTTAACACTACTGCCCAGGTCCTGAAGTGCTTGAGAAGTGTTGGAGTTTGACATCAAAGACTTAACAAGGTTCTTCTTTAGCTTGAGTTAAAGACAAAGAGTAAATGGATGATACAGAGATTCATTGAATTGATTACGTGTGTCCTGGCTGAGGGGGAAATGGGTAAAAGAAGTAATACCTTTTTGACTTGGAAATTGTTGACATCACAGTGATCAAGCTGAGGGAGGAGTTTCCTGCTGAGGTCAGCTGTCATGTTTTGATGGGCTGGACAAAAACAAGCCAGTGGGCTGAGTCTGAGGAGACTATAAGGTAAAGATTGAATTATTGCAACAGGTTCATTGAATCCGCTATCCATAACATCTGGCGCATTTATTCATCTGCAGATTTTTGAAAGGTGTTTTTTCCCCTGTCCTTAATTTAACTATGCCCTCTCTCTTATCTGTTAAGACTTTTCCTCCTCATAAAACCCCCAAGCCGCCACACAGAGCTGAGATGTTCACTCATATACACACATTCATTCATGAATACACACTTGTTCACAGAGTCTGCACAGTTGGGGCACTCTTGAGGTCCTTGCAGAATGTCCTTAGCCACACTTGGCTTTTTGCCCGACCCGGTGTCATTATTGTGTACTGAGAAGAAGAATTCACACAGCTAAAAGAGAAAGTGAAGGAAACAAATCAACATCAAATCTTTTATTTTCTCTTTATTTATACTTTCATTATTTTTTATCCGTTCTTGCAAGACTCCCCCTTTCTCTACCCCCTTACCTTTTCTCGGGTAGAAGAGTCAACATCTTTTTTTTTTAAACCAGAGATGAAAGGTCCCAATGCATCCAACACTCCAGAGCTCATCCATTTCAGTGAAGGCTTGCAGGGCTTCATCTGGGCTGCAAAATAAATACAGCTGTTACATATCACATTCATACTGCATGGAGAGGAAGTAACATAAAAGCAGATGTACATTCACATGCAAGGATATGTTTTACTGTATACTGACTAGCACAGTTATAGGGAATTGTGATGTCCAACCCTGCCTCATAATCAGTGCTGAACACTAGCACTTGTCTGTAGAACGTGGCATGTGCTTTGATTTGGCTTCCTTAAATCTAATCTTATTTAAAGATCCAAACAAACACAATTGAAAACATTTGCATAAGAGAAGCTGCCATTTGCAGATCTAGTTCCTGTTCCCCTCCATCTGGTCTCTGTTGTTTTCTTCCTGTTTGCTTTATGGATTCTACTTTATCGTTATCTTTGTGTTTCCCTTCTCTGAAGCTTCAACATTCTCTGATAAACATCTACTTCAAAAGATGTTCAGGGACTTTTCCTCTTCTTCACTCTCATTTAGTGTACTTTTTGTCTGTTCAAGCTTCTCTGCCTTTGTTTTCCTCTTCTGCTATAGCATTAAGAATCTAATTTTAAAATAAATGTTATCTCTCAATTGATGGGAATACATGACCGGATCTCTTAATGTCCAAAGTGTTGTCTGAATTGAAGTGCTTCCATATTCTCTTACTTGATTTTGAGTCAGGTGATTGGTTTGTTGTACAGTTGAAGTCGTTCTGGAGGATCTGTTCTTTTGCCCATTTCAACACCCGAGTCCTTTGTCCTGCAGACATGACACCATACACCGACCGCAGCATCCCCATCCTGCAGCCAAAAAACACATTTTACATTTCTGAGGAAACTTCTGAGTGATACTGAAGAAAGTAAGTGCACCAACTCAGCCTCACCACTTCATCAAATTTGGGCCCACTGCTACATCAGGGAGGTTCACTCTTGAAGAAGGCATGTCCAGCACCACAGGTTTTGCAGCCGACAAAAGTGTGTCGTAGTCGTCTGAGCTGATGTTGTTCACACACTTTTTCTTCAAAGTTACCCAGGACATAGGGGCCATGAATGCTTTCATGTAGCATGTAGCCGATGATTCCTAAGGGAAATGAGAAATGGCAGGAATAAGAAGAGAACTGATTGGATATGTTACGTTTTCTCTACTTAAGATCTTGACACTAGCGCAGAGTACTGACAGGGGAGGTCTTCATCCGATTGATCATGTTTAGGAGATTCCTGCAGTTCAACATGTCGTTTGTCTAAAAAGGAAAAGAGAGAGCGAGAGAATGCCATTATCTGCAGATCAGGAGTGGTTTTAAACACACAAAGGAAACATGATAAAACATCGTCTGTATGATATTTCTTATGTGGTGAAGGTGCTTGTCTGCGTATTCATTCACACCATTTTATCCATGTCGTCTAAACGGACTCTGCCCGGTGGGTTTTTGACAGGAGACACTGACAGCAAGACACTCAGGAAAGTAGGTAGGAAGCTATTGGATCGGTCCTCATTTGTTTCCTTTAAAGGCAGCTCACTGACAGAGAAAAGGCTTACATATTAGGTGTTGTATTTCATTGTGTATTTATTTCATTTCAAGTAAAAATGAAATTCAGTTGAGCCCATTTTCATATTTTTTTGCAACACATGACTTCATGTTCATACAACCTGAACAGTATGGCAATAAAACACAACAAACAACAGAGACACGCGACAGCGATTTTCACAATAAGAGACGTGCAAAATGACCTGTCAACAAACACAGTGTTCAGCAGCGTCATCTCAGGCATCGGGGATCCTGTTACACAAGAAGCGTCATATTCATTATTGAACAGTTCAAACACATGAGGACTGGTCTTAGAGTTTAAAAAAAAAATGTTTACTGTGTGGCTCATGTAACAGAGGATGCTCATAATGTACTCAAATAACACAAACATAAGAAGGACTACGTTTGTGATGAAGAGTGAATCACTCAGTCTTACCATTTTTCTTGCACTTCTTCATCTGATAAAAAGAGAACACAGCATTATTGACACAATATTTAACTTTTTAAAAGCACTTTGCTGAAGGAAGATTTTTTTTTCTTATTATTTTTGCCTTCATGTTAACAGAAAAAACAAACTGATATAAACAAACCAAAGAGTTTTGGATTATTAGAACTAAGGTAATGTGATATAACAGTAAATAACGCAATATATTATTGTGGATAGAATGGGAATAATAGACAATGAAATATTTTATTTTTGAACTTGACAATTGATCACTTTAAATGTTTCAGAGATAAGAGTAGAAATTATTATTGAGAATATTTTTGCATTTAAATAACTTTTGGTAAAATGAGAACAAAATAAGCTATCTTAATAAAAATAGACTCAACACAGAAACCATGTGCTGTGTAGTTCAAAACCTTTTTGCATCGTAAAAGAGAGGACGGATGTGATTTCCAATGCAAATACTTGAAATGGACAAAATCTAAGCTCCATTTGTGATGGCATCCTAATACAAAGTACGTCTGTGTAGAAGAGTGTTATAGAAGGGTGTTTGAAAACTCTAGCAAAAAGAAAACTAGACTGTTTGGGAGTAGAAAATGTAAATGTATCAAACATGGTTGTTTTGCAAACTACTTCCATATTCTACAAAGCACACTCGAGAAATTACATACCAGTCTTCTGGCCATGTGTTTGAAGGCCTGCACATCTCTGGGCATATCATCAGGTTTCAAAGCTGAACAGAAAAAAACAAACAAACAACAATTATCACCTGAAGACCCACAGTCAGGTTCAAATTAAACAATATTTACGTACAAGAGGAAACACTGTGAAGACTTACATGAAACTGCACAGGCAACCATGAGCAGGAAGAAAAATGTCCCTCCTTTTGGAGCCATGTTGAGAAGAAGAGGGTGCTTCTATGTTGGAGACAGAAATGGAAACATGTGATTATTTTTCATCAGAGGTTTGTTATGGAATAAATCTCCATGAGAGACACCTCCAGCTTTCTAACTAACTTCTTCCTCTGTGGTTTTGTGATCAAACTTCACTATAGTTACCATCCTTATAACTCTTCCTGTGGGAGGCTCTATGGACTGTGGGGGATAACATGCTGTGATAAACAGGTTGATAATGTACATGATGTGCCGTGAGGAACTTTTATTTCAGCTTCTCCAAACGGATTAGACTTAATCAAAGCGTCTTTCTTATTGGAGTTCATACTTAAGGATTTGCATTGAGTATTTACCTATCTTAAATTTGACTGTAAACTATCAGTTCATTTGACTTCTCATTTGGATATGCCTTGTGTTTACCTAAAATCATTTAAAAAAACAATAACCCAATAATAATAGAATACATAGCAGCTCTTTAATAACACATTTTTCCAATTCCTTTTTCAGTCTTTTGGAAAGTCAGTTAAGTCAAAATAGATATACATTTTCCAGATAGCAGAATCAGAATCGTTTTTATTGCCAAGTACATTTACACATACAAGAAATATGTTTAGGTGTATTGTTGCAAAAAATGTTAACAAGGGAAATAAAGCAAAATAGCAAGAACTTAAATAAAGTAAAATATAAGAAATAATATGATACTGAAGATAATAAATAAGACAATTTTAACGTAAAGTCACGTTTCATACTTGTATATGCTTAAAAGTTACTACTTTAACTGAATTACAAACCTGAAACTATCAACACAGCAGAAAGAAAATAAAAACATTATTGATTTACATTCAAATCATTTACTTACAGAATCTCAGCCTGCTTCTCGGTAGACTCCAGACACAACGCAGGATGTAAAATCAAGATGTAGACAAAGTGTATGTTGTTCCTCTGCCTCGCTCTCTCACATCTGAGATGAGCTAATTATGTGGTTACCTTTACTCAAAGCAGGTGCATTGTGTTACAACGTCACTGCTTGTGTGTGTGTGTGGGTGTGAGAGAGAGAGAGAGAGAGAGAGAGAGAGAGAGAGAGAGGAGAGAGAGAGAGAGAGAGAGAGAGAGAGAGAGAGAGAGAGAGAGAGGTTGGGATGCCTTCTATAATTCCACAATGAGTAAACACAATTAGAAAAATGTAAGATAATCATGTTTAACCCAATCATTTCATATAACTCTGAAAGACTTCAAACCCTGACACATTGCAAAGTTTCACGCTGAATAATAAAGGAAGGAGTCACGACTAAAGGAGCGGAAGTTCATTTATTTTCTGAGGTTTCATAACAGAACATTTATTTTACCCCTTCGATGTTTTATCGAAACAAATCCCAGCAGAACAAGCCGGGCTGGGTATTAAAGTCACATCCAAACACCACAGCCACATACAAAGGAAGTTAAACAAATTTTAAAAGCTCTATTGACTCTCTCCATTGAGGAAATAAGCAAACATGAAGCACAAGCTCTTGGAAAAAACAGCCACGATGGCTGAATGGTCGGTTGAATGGTTGCAGTATGTGTCCTCTTAAAAGGAAGGGTAACTCAGTCTGTTTGCTATTCTTTACCTGACTCACCTGTATGCCAGATAGTGGTCCACATTTTTGTACAATATTAGCAGACAGTCAGGGATCAAGTATAGAACATTTTACTGTTAAGGCCATCAAGAAGGCAAAGGTGAAAGAAAGCTGAACGTTTTGGTGGAATAGGTGGCAATAGACAAAATCTCCAGCACTCAGTTGTTTCTTCACAATCATGGTGATGATGAGACAAACAGCAAAGCGTTCAATGAACCTCTAATTACACTCATTAGGAACGACTGTTATCATCTGTCCCTTTAGGTGGCTTCCGCAATATGTATGATGGCAATCTGCACATAATGCTGTTAGCTGGACAATTTGTAGACTGACAGAGGGTGGAAAAGCACATTTGTGAGATTAAGTCCATGAATGTTTTACTCTGTGCAGACACAAAGGATAAGTAGCGTGAAAGTGGATGGACGTGTTTCAGTCCTCGTCATTTTTTCCTTCCATTTTTGAGCCAGTAACCACCTGAAGGTCAGGGTTGGTGAAGTGATCTGAAAAACACCACAAACACGTGTTTGTAGGCAAGGATATGCTTGTGTGTGTGTGAAGAGTTGTATTAATTTGCATCTTCATTTTACACATTCACAGCTTCTCATTTAGGGTTTGCTTTAAGGATAATATTGACTTTAAGAAATGGTTCACATTTTTTTCTTAATGTTGAAAGACCCATTTAGTTTTCACTGCAAAGTTTTGGCACTTTAGGTTTCAGCATTCTTTACCCAAACTGGAGTTAAAAGTGCATTCTGATTTTATTTTATTTGACTATTTTCAACACACTTGATAAACTTTGATATAACATCAGTTATTTCTTAATCTGTGTTTGATTGATTTCAGTCAACAGATGAAGTAGAAAGAAAAAACAAGGAGAAAAAAAATCCAGACTACCTACATTATACTCATTAGTTGTATAAAATATCACAAGCACTGTTCTTTTTTTAATACTATATCACCTACACCTTCTCACCTCAGACAAAGAAAATGTCATTATAATAATGTGCTATCTAAAACATTACAATAAACAATTGACCATATACTTGTTTGTGTGTGTGTGTGTGTGTGTGTGTGTGTGTGTGTGTTGTGTGTGTGTTGTGTGCTCACCTGCAGCAAACTCATGGATGTCAGAAGGTCTTTTGAGAAGAATGTCTCTGTGATAGGATGACAAGATATGCAAATAGTAACTTTATCAGCGCTTAACTTGTATCGAGCATTCCACGCCCTTTAAGCGTTCAAAAAGTAACGCACATTAAAAGTTGGTCAGCTGAAGGTATTCTTCACACTTTAGGATTCAACAGGAACCTGAATGGACGCTTCAGGACCCATTAATATTTTTAAAAGCTCAGGCCTTTTTAAAGGAATAACTTAGTTGTGATAGTTCACATGCGCATAGATTTGATTTAATTTAGCATCAAATTGTTTTAAATAGCCTAACATCAAAACATTGTGTTTTTAAGATCTTTGGCTCCACCTAACAGAAAAAGCCGTCAGATGTGTATGCAACATGTTAGGTTGAGAAAGTTCAACACCCTCTCTCAAAATTAAAGAGTTGGCTCCCAAACAAATCCAGGAATTACATCATGGTCTTAATACAGGCGTAAGGTTGCCAGCCAATCACAGAGCTTATTATAATAATAGAAAACAGCAGTGTTAAATAGCACTCTGGAGAGATAAGCCTGAAGATATTTGCAATTAAAATCTGTTTGAATAGCTTTTTATACATGTTTGCACAACCTTTTCTTAAGTAGGCTTTAAATTTAACATTTTGGAAGCACGTTTTTGATTGTGCCATATTTAATTTGGTATCTGAAATGTTGAGATAGCGTATCTATCTATCTATCCATAAACAGAGGAAGCCATCAGACACCATTGTGTAAATTTAGCAAACAAAAAGACCCACCAACCTGAGAAAGTTTCCGATTAAAACCTCTACTTCCGGGTGTGACCTCAAATAGCTCTCGTTGTCGATTCTCGTTTTCACCTGAGAATAAAAAAAAAGGAAATGTAATTTCAGGCTCCTCATCAGCGGCGTAATTCACTGCGGCACCAGGCAGGTGTGAACAGCTAATGTAGCTCTTTACCTTGAACGCTCGGAGTTTCTCTTGCTGCTCGGTACTTAAAACATCGACGTCGAGTTTCGTCACACCACCTCGTCCAGCCATGATTCAAGCAGGTCAGTAATTTGTAAACATACTGCTCACCTCACTGTGTAGAAAAGCTGGCAATTTGGACGATTGAAGCCGTATCAAAAGCACGAAACAGGTCACCTGTTACTGACACAGCTTCTGTTACTATGGAAACGACCTCCGGCAACCAACCCCTGCGTCCAGGAGGTGGCAGCAGAGGACAGGAAAACAAGTGTTTTTTTCTTTTCTAACTCTATTTGGGGATTTAACATAATGTTCAGGTGATTTTAGAGCCATTAAAAACCCCAGTATCAGACCCACTACTGTCATATCTGAGTAGCCTATTACTGTGTTCTTTTTTTTCTTTCCTTATTTTTCTTGGTATGATTTATTTATTTTTGTAAAGTTCTTTATTTTATTTTATTTTATTATTATTATTTATTTTCTTTCTCGTCCAAGTATTTTGTTGGGTGTGTGTGTGTGTGTGTGGGGGGGGGGGGGGGGGGGTAGTTTGGGGTGTGTTACTGCATCCTATATACCAACATAACTCTTAAATGCAACTCAGCTTCCTTTAGAGTTCGCAGGAAGGACTGCCCTTATCTGTACAGATGTGTTTATTGTTGACCTTGATGTTTTATTATTCAGAATGTGACTTCTAGGTACAGCTGTGGTTGTTTGTCGTCTGGATTAGGCTTCTCTCATGTTTGGATGTTTTGCAACATGTATGAGTGTTTTTGTTAAGGGTGGGTGGGGTGAAGAAAATAAAAATATTTCCCTGTACAGTAAAAGCTATTTCCTGTTATTATCTTTCAATAAAAATACCTTTGGAAGAAAACCCCAGTATCTTCTCTGGTTAGGTGACAAACAGTAAGACTAATCTTAAAAGGTGTAAAAACAGCCTTCTTTTAATCAAGCTGCTTGAGGGACCCAGACAAAAATGAAAAGGGCCTACTGTGGGACTTTAGAATTTGCCTCGTCTATCTGTATTCTGTTTACAGTGTTTCCATGTTTCTTTTCTTGTTGGAATACAGTCCTTGTTTTCAAGTGGTAATCACAATTTCAAATAAGAAATGCATAGAAGCAAATACAAGTTTACAATATTATCATATCATATCAAATAATTATTTTTTAAATTTTACATTATATTCTATTTTACTGTATATATATATATATATGTGTGTGTGTATTAGTAATTTGAGTGTTATTGCATGGCCTTGCGGAACAGTCTTTACATTTCACTGCACATCTGTATGAGCATGTGACAAATACAATTCTTGAATCTTGAATCTTATATAGGCCACAAACAGAAGATAACGTGGTGATAAAAGTGTCGGGATATAATTTTGCCTACAGTATCATTACACTTCAAACTGGCACAGATATAAGAGTTTTGCTAAAATACTAGGCTACTACTCTAGGTAAGCTATTTACAGCATAAGAGAGACAAACAACATAGCATTTTCTGATTTTGCTTCCAGCAGAAGAAAATGTCAAAGTCATTTGTCATCTGTTACTCTGATTTTGAATTAAAGAAGATTGTAGCGCTCTCCTTTCCGCCTGATCATCAAATCAACTTACAAGAAGTAAGTTATGTCTCCTGTCATTCACCCACTCTTCTTCCTCATCTTCTTCACTTTCAGCAGAGTGCTGCCCAAAGGTTGACTGAGGCTCTGAAGGCTCATCAGCAGCAGCTGCCATGCTGGAAATCCTGTCTCAGCCTAACTTTCAGTCTACTGAGACCTGGAGCTGAGTCACGTTTTAGGCCTTCTGACAAATCGTTACAGGATAATTGAATTTCAATATCACATTCATATTAACAGTCTATGATTTCAATAAATAAAAATGCCCCTGCTATAAAGAACCCCAACAGCTTGCCCAATCACAACTCTCTGACTACGTTAATGCGTAAATGTATCCCAGGATACAGACTACAAAAATCAGGTGTGATGTTGGACTGTTGTAGTAGTAAGAGGTGACACTGAGGGTGCTGAGGAGAAAAATAGTATCCAATTTTTTAGCACAGAACACATATCTACAAAATTGTGAAAATGAAAAACAAATGCGTTATAGATCAGTGTTTCCCATATGGGGGTTTGGGAAGCCCACCAGGGACTGACAGAACAAATATAACAAAAGAATTGAAACCAGAGGTTTATAAATATCCTGAGTGACAGGCCACTTTGGTTCTGGTTTTTGAGAAAATTATTCAATGTCTTTATTCAAGCTACATACAGAAGAGTTTATAGGAAACAAGAGGAAATAGAAAAGTTGATGATATGAAGCTGGTCTCAGAGTGAGGAAGTTTGGGTTATATGGTCTGCTTCACATATACCGTCACCACATACAAAATATGACTAATTGCAATTCTTTTTTTTGTTCAGATGTATACTGTCTCTCTCTCACTTCCAGTTTTTAAAACAAACAAACAAGAAATGCAACAAATGATATCACAATAATGATTGTAATTTAGCTCTTTTGTTGAATGCATGTTTTATTGTTTAGACTTTTGTTTTGTTTATGGTTGGGGCTCTATTGCTTCTATTACTGTACTGGTTTGGCATAACAAACATCAAAGGGAGAAAATCTGTATTTTGCCGCATGAATCTCCCTTTACAGAGTCCTCACACCACGCAAATAACTATCAATGATATTGTTTTAATTACCACTGTACTTCTTTCACACAAACATTCGTACTTGTTTCACACAACCATCAATCAACCTCTCAGATAATGACCTGCCTTTTACTGTATTAGATGATAGATTATTATACATGGTGATCCATAAACTAGTAAAATGGACAGAGCAGTAGCAGCTGCCTGGGAGTGAAGAAAAAATATGCTTACTGGCTGCAATAGCCCCTAGGTCATAAACATCCCCTCCTCTATGTTAACAGATTGGACATGGGTCAAACTAACAACTTATAAATAATAATAAACTCAAATTGCACATAAAATAAATTTTTGCCAAACCCAGTTTCATCATATTTCTTATTATCACAATTTTTTTGTGTGTGAAGTTTCTTTGCAATCAGTTCTGTTCTTGTTATGTGATTGTTGATGTTTAAGGCTTGAAATGTGTTGTAACAGGAATGGGAAACAACAGATAACCTGTACAGTCCCCAGAGTATCTGCCAAGCCTCTCGATGAGTCTCAGCCAGTGTGTCCATCCAGCTAAAGCTGCGTCTGGAGGCAAACGTGGCCAGGCCCCAGAAACCAGCCTTCCAAACCCTTCCAGTTCGGAATAAACCTCCCCTAATAGTACGTGTGTTATCCAAAATGTTTTATTTATTTTTGCTGAATTTCGATGGATTTGTGATCACTCCTTATTGGAACTAAGATGACCTAGTATGGCTTATTGTCTTTGTGTTGATTTACAATTGTTATTCATTGAAATAAACACTCTTGTTTTTTGCCTTCAGATCACACTAACAAACACGATGATTACTCACACTACTTTTTCAACTTGACTTATTTATGACTGCTTGCTTTCCGGTATAAACCTGTTGAGGTGTGTGTCCTGAGTATGTCTAAGTCTGAAGCTTCTGCTGATCTAAACCAAACAACTTTACAAAATCTCAGCCTTTCTCACAACCACAAATAATCAGGACAATGGATCCATTTTGATCAGTCTCAAAGGAAGGAAAACAGATACACAGTCAATGATGTCAGTGATTGTAACAGCAAAATTATTTTCGGACCTTAAACGAATAAGTAAACAGCAGGGTGTGACTCACATATTTGATAAAACTTTACAAAGTTACAGTATATACAAACAGAACATGAGGTGGTATTTAGATGTAGACCTATAATTTGGCCTACATCTAGCCTAAAGTATCAATACACTTCTCACTGGCACAGACATAATATATTTACTAAAAGACAAGTACTTCACAACAACAGAAACCTATATATAGCATAAGGTACAGAGAGATAGACAGGAGAAAAAATAGTCTTGAGTTTGCGTCCAGCAGAAAAAAAAGTAGATATTCTTTTTAGTCATCTGATCAACTGGTTATGAATTAAAAACACGGCAGTGTTGTCTTTTCTGTCTAATCATTACTACGTCTGGAGAAAGAAGTAACTTGTGTTGTTGAAGTGCAGGCTTTCTATCCGCTCTTTCACCTGCTCTTCTTCCTCTTCCTCATCGTCTTCGTCTTCACCCATTTCACTTGATTGGGGTTCTTTATAAACCGGAGGGGCAAAGGTCACCAGAGCCTTTACTTCTGGAGCAGATTGGACGGAGTGCTGAGGCTGAGGTGAGTCACCACATTTTGTAACAACGCTCTGCAGTTTAGACACAAATCTGTCCTTGTATCTGAAACAAAAAATAAGACTTGTAAATTCAAAACGAGCTGCATCAATATTGTAATCGAGCAACACTCAAAGTGAGCTACCACTTTAATATTCATGTAAGTTGTGATCTAAACCTCTGGCTAAGGACTTCTTGTATCTTTTTGACTCTTAACTCTCAGTCAGTGCCTGGCCTAACATATGAAATACACTGGACCGTGTATTGTCATATGGCTTTGGTGTATGTATAACCAAAATCTGTGATATACTCATTTTGAATTATTTGCCTATTTAATTCACTGCTACAGTCAACCTGCACTCCTGCAAAGTATGTCATGATGATGAAAACATGTTGACACTGTTGAAAAAAGCATTGTAATAATAATTGTAAAATTATTCTATAGTTATCGTTGTCATTATCATCTTTATTAATTCATGACACTAATTATTAGTTAACATTAATTGTTACTAATATTAGTACATAACATACCATCAACGTACACCATGATGTTACAAAATAACTGTTAATGCTACCCCCCCCCCCCCCCCTTTATTTCTCTGTTTTTTTATTTGTACTATTAATTATTTAATTTCTAACCCTATTCTCCTCCTCTGTATTACTAGCATGCTTCCTGGCCTCTCCTGGTGCACCCCCCACCCCCCACCCCCCATACTGAATCATGCTTCTGATGTACATTTAGTAAACAACATGCTAATCATTTTCACAGGATAAGTAATCTCAGTTTTCTGTGTTACTAACTTGTAAGTACCTGTTGCATAAACAATGATTTGCACATGCTTTAAAAAATGTAAATCCCCCACAGCTCCCCAAATTCCATATTCCCTGGCAAAGCAACAACAAAATGTATTCATTTATTTTTGTACAGCAGGAAATACAGACAAACAAGAACAACACGAAACACACATCTTACTACCTGAATATGTAGGCAGCCAAAACGATTGCTAACAGAGCAAACGAACCAGAGATCCACAAGATGGAACTGGACAGCTCTGATCCAGTGAACACAGGCTCAATGACTGGAAGAGATGGGGAAACTTTAGGAAACCAAAACCACCTATCATGCATGAAAGTACAAATTTGGGAGTGACTTAATGTGTGTGTAATAAGTGTGTTGAGCCATGTTTCCTGTGGCTTGTTTCGTTGTTAAGCCTCTGTCTTTAGGGTGACATGGCTTCCTGTTAAGACCCAGAGGACCAAAGGGGATTTTTAGCACTAACAAAATTCAAGAGTAAGCTCTCCTGTGTTTCCCCCCCCTGTTCTCTTTCAACACAAATACACACCAATTTAACTGAAATATTTGACTGTCTTCTTGCTTTCTCACCATATATCGTCTCTTCTTCGTCACCAGAGCCTTCTGAGTACAGTGGAAACTGAAAGTTGAAGACATAAAACAAGAATGAAGTGTGATAATTGATTGAGGGCAGCGAGTAATACTGTATGAAGTACAACTGTTGGACTCTTACCATTGTACTAGTGAGAGGTGGCACTGACGGTGCTGAAGGAGAAAGAACGATTACACATTATTAAAAACTTTGACTCAGAAAACTTGTGGTACTGAACATATATCAAAAAATGTGTGTTTAGACGGTGCTTTATAGATCCGTGTGTCACTTTGGGGCTTGGGAAGGCCACCAAGGATTTCAAGGACAAATAAATGGAAAAACCTATTTTAAGTCCAACCACTGCAGGGACGGGCACGAGGGTCGGATGCTGTACAGACTGGGTAGCAGGGGACCGAACTCCTGAAAAGAGGTGCTGGACTCTCTTCTTTTCTGGAATTACCCGGGTTGAGAGGGCTCTTGTGGGGAAACTCACAAGCCCCCAGCTGAGTCCCCAGTGTTGGGGTTATCCCAAGTGAACATCTGTGCTAATTCACTAAACAGCAGTTTGAAACCTTCTTGGAGTTCCTGGATGGGGTCCTGTAAGGGGTTCTGCCTAGGAACTCTATAGTTCTTCAGGGGGATTTCAAAGCCCACGTTGGTAATGATAGAGAAACCTGGAGGGGAGTGATTGGGAGGAGCGGCCTCCCTGATCTGAACCTGAGCGGTCTTCTGTTATGGTAGTGGAAGTCATGGATTGGTCATAACAAATAACAGCTTGAAGCTGTAGAGCTGCTGGTCCTTCAAATGAAATCAGTTGAGGTGGTTTTGGGCATCTGATAATGAAAAGGTCTGGATGCCTCTTTTTGGAGGTTTTCCAGGCACATCCATATAGTAAAATGGTGAAAAATGCTGAATTTTAATTTTCAACTTTCATTTATCTCAGACAATCAGGAGTTAAATCCATTCCTTAAGTAACGTTTTGATTATAAATTATTGGAGATGTATACTGGATGTGTTCTCTGAACAATAAATTAAGGTATTCAGAGAGTAGAACAATTCATGAATGAGAGATCGTCTTAATACACAGCTTCTTTTAGAACCTAGGCAACAGGACACCTGCCTCCTGTAGTGTTCCTGACTATACTTTTGTTGGTGTTCATGGTTGATGCATAATGGGCAGATTAAGTTAAACTGTTAAACTGTACTAGTCCTCTTAATTTATATCTATTTTAGTCCATAAAACATACCTCTTTGATATACATACTTGAAGCTATTATGAAATGCTGATTTTATTATGAAATAGCTTGATTTGGTCCATTTTAAAATGTTTGTATGCACATGCATTTACCTGTCCAACTGCTGGCATTGACAGGTGTACTCCAGTCACTCCACAGACCATCAAATTCCTCGGTAGTTCGGAGCTGTATCAGGTACTCAACACCAGGCATTGCATCAGTGATGGTGTAGAAACGATCTTCTTTAATTACATGTACCTGTACAGAAACATTCAGCCAAGTAACACATCACACTGCTGTCACCAGAAACAGCAAGTGTTTTCCCTAAAAGCAGAAGTGGATGGATGTACTGAACTGGTTGAAGTAAACAAGAATACAAGAAGCATGCACATTTTTTCACACACCTGCTCATTCTGAAATGAAGACTGGCGAGGTCTGTATTTGATCTCATAGATGAGTTCATAAAAGTTGTCTTGAGACTTCCAGGACCTCGGGTAACTCCATGTGACCTTCAACCATGTCTCCTTTCCCACTTCCTGTCGTACCGACAAATGCGATGGAGGGTCAGGCTTCACTGAAATAAAGGAATGAATATAAAGTCAGTGCATCTTTTTTTTACATGTGGCCAAACACACATGCAAGGTGGACAACCCCTCTGACACTCCCACATACGGATGCTCAGAGGTCTGAAGTGCTGGAGGCTGCTGGTGGCGTTGCCTGCAATGCTTGTAACACACAGGTAGGCCCTATGAAGGGTTCTCGGCTGGTCTTCGTTGAAGTCCAGAGCGCACCAACAGCGCGAGAGTCGAAGTGAGTATGAGCACTGTAAACGATGAAAAGGCTCTGAATTTCTGCCTAATCTGAAAGAGAGAGAAATTAAAACTGTCACACACACAGATATGGGTTGGATGCATAGAAAACAGTCCAATAACAACTCTTACCTTATTTAGATGTAGTGTTAACACTGTTTACCCGTCCATGTAAAAAAACATTTAACATGAAATTATTATTCTGAGAGTCCTGACTCCCTTTATACCTTTTCATGGCTCCACTGTTGGTTATCTAATTAAATATATGTAAAAAACAGAATATTTCACTCAAGGAGTTTACATTATACTTCCACCTTATTAGGACAATATAGTTCTCTCTATACTTTCATACTACCATTTTCGATGTTTCAAGCCTTGTCAGCCTTGACCACACATCAACCTTTTCTAGTTAACATGATATATTTTTACTACAACAAAAAAATCAACAAATGGCCTTGCGTTCTTTCGGGACAAACTCACTTTTTTTTTTTTTAAGATTTATTTTTGGGCTTTTGTGCCTTTAATGAAGCGATAGGACAGTGGATAGAGGTGGAAATCAGGGAGAGAGAGTGGGGATTGGCATGTGGGAGGGGAGCCACAGGCTGGATTTGAACCTGGGTTTCCCGCATTGAGGACTACAGCCTCCATACATGGGATGCGCGCACTAACCACCCCTTGAAAAGTATTTTTGTACATCCTATGTGAAAGGGGCTCAAAGGGCTCTTGGGACCCATTAATTCACTTAATGTGGTTGACAAGGCAGATTATACAGAGACTAAAAATAATCAACATCTAGATTGTAGTCTGTAATGTTGAAAAAAGGTTTGTTTACATCAGTGCTGAATGCTGCAGATTGAAGGTTTCAACCCTCCAGTTGTACTGGCTGATGGATATTAACAAGGTAAAAAAAATAAAGCTTAAAGATATATTCTATCTTTCTTTTCTTTATTTAAATATGTAAACCATGTATAAATGAATCATTGGGGAGTTACAGTACAGTCTCTCCTTACTTTTTACTTAGAAACAGATAGCAGTCAGGTGTTACAGTGATGACCTTCTGAGGAGTCCACTCACAGCGAATCTTACTGCTGGGTGACCTTTTGTAGCAGGACAGGCTGGGAGTCTCTGGAGGATCTAACACATAGAAAAACAAATGTATGCTGACACAATTATACAATCATAATTTATAGATTCAGTCAATCAGTATTTTTTTTATTTTACTTTAAATCATTATAAAGGTGACATGCATGACATTTTCAAATATATTACTCAGTCAGCAGTTATGAGTCTATGAAATAGAGAAAAAGCTGAAAACCAAACAGGTTAAACAATATCATCATCCTATACTGTACTATAAAACCGCTATATTTTTCATTGATGGGATTCAATTATAAAATATTAAGGCCTTCTTGAAAGTCCCTCATTGATCTTCATCCAGTCTGTCTTTTTATCAGCTTTATTAAGGGTATTCTGAAGAAATACAAATACACAAGCTCATAGAAATAATCATTTATAAAGCACATCTGTCACTGCTCCTTTGTCTTTACTCACCTGCGACGGTGACTCTTACGGAGAACATCTGTGTGCTTTTGTAATAACAAGCATACTTTCCGGAGTCTGTCACTCTTACTGAGGACAGAGACAGCGTCTCCCCTCTCCCATCCAATGTCACTTCTCTCCAGTCTCTGTCTCCTTTCCCCACTGTCTTCCCGTTCCACTTCCAATGATGCATTCGTTTAATGCCCCTTGTCACCCTGCTCCCTTCCTCGTCCTCCTCTTCCTCAAACCCCCCCCTGTCTTCCACCTCTTCAGCATCCAAGTTCAGTTCACTCTTTAAGAGCCAGCTCACTCTGCTTTTCTGAACATTGTGAGTGGTGGGAGAAACTGTGTATCCTGTGTTGGCGTGTGTGATGACTTTGTTTTCTTCTGCCTCAGTGGGGTTAGAGAGGTCCCCTTCACTTACAGCATTCTTTGTTGTCTGCTTCTCACTTTTCATGAAAACTCCAGTGTCATTTGATATGTTTACAATGATTGGGTTTTCATGTGAAGAATTTGATCTTCTGGTGATGTTTGAGCTGTTTCTGGACATGCTGACCTTTACACCGTCCACCTTCACATGACCACTGCAGGTTAGAACCAGCTTACTGCCTGGGGACAAAACCAGCACACCAGGTGGAGGCTCTGCACAGGAAAACAAACAACAGAAACACAGTTTAACCTTTATCAAAAGTTATCTGTATTTTAGATCAATTGTTTTGCTCACAAGTTCTTTGGCTCTGAGATTTGGTTGCAGTTGACTATGCAGAGCACACATTGGACTCAACGTTGCATAACAAGAATTATCAACTCCTTTTCAACTTCCTCTTTTAATATGTCTCTTTTCTTTTCAGTTTCTTTCTCTGTCCTAAACCATTTCCCACTTTCAGTCATCTCTCGCTGATTAACATTTCTGACCTTTCCTAATGAATATGATTTTTTTATTCTGAAGTTTGCTCAAAACTCACACCTTCAAATATACATGCTGTAGCTCTTTTTGTGTGTGGTCTTGACTGGCTTAATGTCAAAAGTCCAATGCCTTTTTTGAGTCCAAACACGCTTTCTCTCTGACATGTCAATGTTTAAAAACTCCCTCTGACTGTGCCAAGTACAATAAACGAAACCAAGGACAAAGACACATTTAACGTAGAATCTGATTGGATGATGAAGAGATGGCAGCATGTCCAAAAAAAAAAAAAACAACAGTAGTTACATGTAAAAGCATCAATAGGCCAAAGCCTGAATTAAAAAGTCTGAATTTCTGGATATGTGACGAAAATAAGGGAAAAAATAAAAATAACAAAAACTTAATACTAGGAAGGACCCAATCAGTGCAACCTGTCAGAACACTCTGTTCCCATGCACAGAGTGCCTCAAGGTTCAGTGTTTGGGCCACTCCTGTTGACTTTTTACCTATTTTCTCTTGGTAAAATCTCCAAATTGTGTGTTACAAACTTTCAATGATGATAAAAAGCTTTCTGTGTCTTCAAAGCCAGCTAACATCTAGTGCACTCACCACTGACAACTACAAGGCAATCTTAATAATAATAATACATTTTATTTTATAAGCGCCTTTCTGGACACACAAGGACACTGTACAACAATCAACATTTAAAAAACGACGATGGATAAAATATAAAATATAATATATATATATATATATATATATATATATATATATTCACAACAAATGTATTTCTGAACTTCAACTCACCAGAAATTTACAGCAAGGAATATAACTTTAAAATCTTACAATTCATATTTAGAGATCTTTATAACCTTTCTCCAGCTTACCTCATAGATCTCCTTCAGACGAACATCTTTGTATGTTTCAGCAGTCTTTCTCCAAAGCTAAATCCGAACGGAACTATTCCCCACATACCAAAACACAACAGTATTTCAAACTGCTTTTAAACCCCTTGCTTATTTACCCTAAATCCAAGAACTATACCTTATACTACGACTATATTGAATTTAACTTTGCTCTTTGGTTGATGGCCTGTTTTATTATTTATTGGATTTACTTTATATTGTTTATACGTTTTACTTTTTTGGAATGTGAGCTAACATTGAGTGTCGCAGAAGGCATTAATCATAATTATTCTTATTCACTTTCAGACTTTATCATAGAAAAAACTTCAAGTGTTAAATATGTTTGCAGACATAATATAAAAACATTTCTGAGCTTTAACAAAGCTTAACTCAACAGCTTTTCTAGAATTAAAGTAACCTATACAAATACAACAAAAAAAGATACTTTCAGACATTGTTTTTTTCTTTTGAAATAAAAATATCATACTAAATTAAATATTAATTGGAAAATATATTGTGATCAATTCTTTCTGTCAATATGATGTGAAATGTGATGTATTATCTTGTATTATCAAACTTATGATTTGCTCTGTGCTTAAACTGCAAACAAAGCAGGCTGAGTTAGTTACATTTGCTGAGATTTATTTTGTCTTATAGTCCAGTCAAAAGATAAAAGAATCTTAACTTTTGTTTGTGATAAATGACAACAATAACCCAGCCATCATAGGGCAGAATATGTGTATTTGATGTGTTTTGTTTTGCATGCAAGTTTTTGTGCGTTATCCTGACTTGATGTGTTGTAAATGAAATTAGAGTTTGTAAGGTTGGGGAGCTCCCAGACTCAAGCCTCGTGTGTGAATGTGAAATCGATCAGATTCATGTCAAACATTGACAGTAAGTCATGGAGTTCATTCACTTTTCACACAGATTAAAACGTTAATCTACTTGTTCTTATTACCTTGTCGTTTTCTGTTACAGGCTTACGTGTCAGACAAACTTCTCCGTGGATCTTACCTTTTCTTGGGCAGGTTCCTTCAAAAATACAGCAGACTGGTTCGGCACACAAAACAAACATCAAAATGGGAAAAATCTGCATTTTGGCGCATGAATCTCCCTTCACTGAGTCCTCATACTGTCATTACTTTCGCGCAAATAAGCATCAGTTGGAGATTGTTGTTATCACCATTTGACATTTTTCACGCAAACAAAGTTCTTCTTCTCTAGACGGACTGACAGACAGGCAAGGTTTTTAGCCAAGACCGGCTTCCTCTGGTTGCTGACCGTAAGACCCGTTATTGTGAAATCCCAGCTCTCTTCCCCTTGTTCAGCCCGTTAAACAGAGGAAATCCTCCTCAGCGTCATTAACACTCCCCCCCCCCCACCATGATAGTCGAACATGGACCTGTTTTTTTTTATACAACAGTTATTTTTGAATGTCATATTCAGGAAGTACATTTCAATTATTTTATTTTTACATAGCCTGTCATGTACTTTCTAAACGTTTAGGCCTACATAAAGATCTTCCTTGACTTCAAACTAAATTGCATGGATGTGTGTTTAACTTTTAAATGGTGTGACAGTGTGAAGTTGTTTATAATGGTTGCATTTGTATATTATCCCTCAGACAAAACTTAAAGTAACTCATCTACACCAAAGACAAAACAAAGTTTGATAAATAAACCAGATCTAAAAGTTACTTCTGCCCCCCAAAAATGACTTCCATATTTCTGTTTCCGTACTTAAATTTGCATTGTAAATAATAATAGCAAGCTTCCTTGTTTTTAAAGCTTGTTCTGTTCCTCAGTGTATTCATAAGAACACTTTGGTTTCTTTTGACCTTTGACACTGTTGGAAGTATTTTCTAACCAAGGCTCAGCTGCTCTGTATTCCACTAGAAGAGCTTACCTAAGCTTTGACAACATTTTTCCAAGCCTTGTTCATCGATCAGCATTTTGCAGTGTTTTTTTCAGTCTATCCTCTACTTTGTTAAATACTGTGGCAACATCAGTCCTCTGGGTAAACAAACATGTTCTCCCACCTCATTCTGGGAGGGGGGGTCAGTGTTGACAATAGCATAGTCAACACAGGAAAGATGCAGATCTTGAGTGATGCATCATTAACAAGAAAGAGCCACAATTTTTGCATTGTTAAGGCATGAATATCCCCAAACACCTTCAACCTTTATACATGGACAAATACAAAATGTAAAGTACTTAACTGAATGTCTGGTGTGTGCACAATATGAATAAGAACATTTTTCACACAAAATGACATGTACTGTATGACTCAGAGTTTGTAAGTCAATTTCTCCTCATTTTTTTTTTATTATCACAGAGTTTCATTACGTGTTGCCCAGGTCTAAGCCAGTGGCAGTTTTGTCTTTTCATACAGTTTTTAATTCTGTGATGGCATGAGAAGTTACATCTCATGGCCCTTGGTCAGACCAAAAAAAAGGAAAGCACTAAGAGCTTACAATAAGGTGCAACTCAATTAGGCCAATATAAATCACATCAATATGATGCAAAATAGAAAAGAAAACAGCTGAAGTTGAGGTATAACAAGTCAGAAAACAAATCAGTAAGAGAAAAAGGACAAAGTCTTGCGACAGTCTTGCAGTGTTTTGTAACTTGAAGTAACGTTCTCACTGAGAACTATAACACAGAGGCTCTAGGATAGAAACAAAAACTTTTACAGATAATGCTGCCTGCACTTCACTGGTTAAAAGTCTCATGATTCTGCTTGTTCATCCATTCATTTTGACAGAGGAGGCACAACTTGAAATGACAGGTTGAAACAATCTTTTAGATCATAAATAAGAAGTAACCTTGACATTTGTATAACTTGCTGCTTTTCCTCAGTTATGCATTGCAAATCATAGTAATGACAACCCTTATCATATGTTTTTCAAACATATACTGTACATCACCATTAAATCCAAGTCTAAGATCCATGTACCGCTTCTTTTTGATGAATTGGATTTTAAATGATTGATTATAGAAGTTTCAATTTGGAAGAGAGAAAAGAGCACAGTGACGTAGGTTTTTAATGAACAGTCTGCGAGCTCTTCGTCTTGCTTCAGGTGAGCACATGGCGCATCCTGTATTTGTGTTGAATATTTCACTCAATCTGGCTGTTTTCCTTGGAATCAGAGGCAGGACCGGGGCTGTTGGATGCAGTGGCACGAGCCTTCCAACTAAACAGAGCTTCCTGTTGGAGAGAGGAAGACTCAACTGTAAGTGTAACTGTTAGTTTATGTATTTTAAATGTGTTAATAGTATACATGCATGTATATATTGTAAAACAATTCACCTGCACAGTCCCCAGAGTAATTGTCCAGCCTCCAAGTGAGTCTCCACCATGGGACCTCACTGCTGTTGGGGGGAGGACGCCAGCACAGGAGCCCTGAGGTGCAGCTGCTTCTGTGTCAGACGCTAAAGCTGCTGTGGTTTGTGTGGATGGACGGAGAACAGTTTGTGTATTTTGGCCTGGTGCAGGGCCCTTTTCCTCCTCCATGGGTGTGTCTTGAGAGCCAGAGGAAGAGTTTGAGAGCGGCGGAACTGACCCCGAGATACAACTAGGAGCCGGGCTGCACTCACCGGAGGCGTTCGGCGGAGTGTGAGTGTGATTATGTTTCTTCCTGCGGAGCGTGTCGATCCAGTTAGAGCTGTGTCTGGATGCAAAGTTAGCTAGGGCCAGAGACGAGAGCCTCATGTTCTTCCCCGAGGTGATCAGCTCTCCAAATCCTTCCTGGTGGGCAAACGCGTAACCTGACCTCCTTGAACCACCACGAGCGCCCAGACGGCCCTCTGACACACTGCCCACCCCACGCCAAGTTCCTCCCACGCCACGACCCACAGGCTTTCTCTTCTTCTGATGCACCAGCTGAGTGTAGCGTACCTGGAAGGTGAACAGGGAGAGGGAGAAAGAATCAGTTACATGTTGTTGATATTTTTAAGGGAGCTTGGAAATGAACTGAGCAGATAGTTTCACTTGACAAAAGAAAAGACAATGGTAAATGGTAAAGACCACCCTTTAAACTTGACAGGAAAAGTGCACGACCATGTGCCTCTCATTTAAGCACAGGGTCACACACTTATGGAGGTTGATATATTTGGGTCCAGCCTCAACGAGGTTATTGCAACTTGACAAGCAGTAAAGCACTTAACCCTCTTTAAGTGTTGTCGAACAAAAGCTAATCATAATAAAGCTCCTCTGAGGAACTTTTGGGTTGTTTTGATTTTGGCACCACCTTTGGGAATTAATTTACCTCTTTGCTGATCTCTTCCTGAACATGTTGAACTCGGCTGATTGTTAAAGCCTTCCGGAAATTTTTTCCAACAATCAGGCGAACTGTTCCATTAAATGTACTTTGATACTGTCTAACAAATTACTGCTCCAGCTTTAATGGTGAGTTTATTTTTGGTAATATGTAGGTTTACACTTATGGTATAGGTAACAGTTTCTGCTCTCATCATAACTGGCTCAGTAATTTATCTTGAACATGCCAAAATTATTTAACTAGTCCATGTTGGAAAAGGCTTCAGGATGTATAAATAAAACATATCTAGTCCTGCCACATTTTTATTTTAGACTTTATCAATTATCCAAGGCCTAAGCTTTCAAAATAAAATACAGTTAACTAGCTAAGCAACAAAAAGCAGCAACAAATAAAATATATAACACACTTCAATTAGTAGACAGCAGACTTTACATCTGAAAATATTTCATTTTAATCTCGGATTCACAATTCTATAACAGTTAAATACATTATTCTTCTCGCATAATGTTTTTATTTCTTCATTTCAGCTGTTCCATAATTAGCTAATTAGCCTAATGCTAAACTAAACTGATGAGCTTCAATCCTTTTGGGTTGCTAACGTATTTTACTTTCTGTTTTACTGTTTAGCTACTGGTGTTTCAACTTTTCCTCAGCATAATCCAGTAACAGTGGTAATAGAGATAGTAGAACAACTGCAAACAAACTGAAAGAAGTAACTTCTTTTTATTATTTCAGTCCTTAAGTGTTTGTGTTGAGCTAAGCAATTGAGCTGTCCTACATGTGGATGCTTCAATGTAGCTAAATTATTTCATTTTCTGTTTTGCTCAAAATTGAACCCAGATAGTACCAAATAACTGAAGAGGCGCTCTCTCACATCACTCTGACTGCAGCTTTGGTTGGATGCAGCTAGCTTGTGACAAACTGACTACTATGGCCACTCACTGAGCTTACACCCATTTACTAAAAGCAACCTTAGTCATTTGGGAACACTCATAAAATCAATATTTGCAGAGCATTTGAAGGGCTTCAGACCAGTTACATTAAGCATGAGCCCACCCTCACACACTCAAATGACCAGTGTGTATCCATGCAGTTAATCATTAACTGGGACTTTCAGTCTGACACGCACAGCAAAAACGAAAATCTCTGCAAGTGTATTTGTCTGACTTCTAGTCAAAAAAATCTTACTACACTTATTATTGTCGCATTCAACAGACATGTTCAGATTAACATCTATTTGAAGATGTAAAAAACAAAAATGATGGCCTGAATTGCTTGTAAGAAGTAAAATAAGCTGTCAGATGTTCTTTCAATTAAAAATTAGTTGGTATATCTACTTTCAAGACACTTAAAAAGTAACTTGTGCTTGCTGCCTCGGTAGATATTTTAACATTTTATAAGCAAATCTGTAATATATTCGATTTTTCAAATCAATATATTGCCATCTTGAAATAAGATGTTTATCCTGACTTGTCATGTGAATGTGCCTTAAAATAAGTGTGTTGGCATATTTTTTACAAATACACTTCCTAAGACTTAGGTTTTTGTTTTGTTTCAAGAAGAAACAACACTGACACATGTTGCAATGAAGGAGATGGACACATACGTCTAACAAACATTGTGTTTGTGTGACTTTTCTCACCGTGTCTGAAAGCTGAGGTTTGAGGTCCACCTTGAGAAAGCGGAATGCCAATACTGGAACTATGCATATTGCTGTTGCCAGTGCAATAGTTAACCACACGACCGGTTGCAATAACGTGCTCTGGGCACTACCTGTCAACACAAACATACATGACACATACATAACATGAGCAAATGTGTTTGAGGAACCTGTAGTATTTCAGGGAACACAGACTTTTGAAAGCTGGGGACGACAATAAAAAAAATGTGATTTACGCTAACCAGTTTCCTGATTTAAGAGAATGTGCAAGCCACTTGTTGACAAATGTGTCTAAACATGTTTATGAGCAATTATTGGCAACATTTAATTTATGGCATACACATTTTTTACTGGAGAGCAGTCATGTCATGTTTTTATGCTGGCCTTTTCATGGGTATCAAACATAAATATCCTTGATTGAACCTTAATATATTTTTATTATGCCTACTTTAATGGTAAGAAAGTAATTAATGTTTTTTTTAATTAAATGATGTTATTTTTTTATTTTTTAACGCATTATCAATACAATATGCAATATCACTCTTCTTATGCTTTTGAAACAAAGAAAATAATATAACTTTTCATCAAAACCTGACCTGTATTATTTCACTTATTTTATTACTTTCTTTGTTATTCTTTTGGGCACTTCTGTCAGTGTTTCCCCTTTTACAGTTTAAACTTATTACTGTTTTGACTCTTATGTCATTTGTAATCTTTCAGCAATCTCCAACAACATTCATTTCTTCAGATAAAGTTGTCGTCTAATCTTGTAGCACATGTAGAGCTAGAAAATAGGTATTTTTCAGATTTTCTTCTACCCTGAAATGTCAGCTACAAAATTGCAACAGCAGTATAGCTTGAGAGAGTGTGTGTGTCTGTCTGTGTGTGTGCGTCAGTGTGTGTGTGTGTGTGTGTGTGTGTGTGGCAAGACAAACACAGAGAAGGCAGGCGACCGACCTACAAAGTGGAACTGGTTGGGAAAGATCCTGAAGAGGGTCTGACTGTGCAGAGCGATCATGATGGCGAAGTAGCAGCCCAGAGAGCCCCACACAAACACGTGGTTAATAACCGTCCAGAAGCCTGTGTCAAGAGCGATCTTCACGATCACACACAGATACACGTTCAAAAAAACAGCAGAGGTGCACAGTTAATACATGATGTTGACACAAGAATCAATTAATTATAAAGGATCCTAGCTGTGAGCATAGCAAACACAATTCAGCCATCACTCACTTGTACACTGACCACAATGACCAGAGCTGTTGCCGTAGTAACTGCAAACGTCTGGTAGTCAGCAAGGGGAACTCCAGTACTCTGAGTGGCATCAGACAGAACAGCACAGGGAACAAAAAACAGTACCACTGATGTGTAGATGCCCTGGGCGATGCATATGAAGAACTCTCTCTTGTTGAAAAGGAGGTTAAGCTGACCAGGCTCATACAGCTTTGGATACTCCAGACTCCTCTGGTCAGGAACATCCTGCAGCAAGAAAGAAAGTGAGGAGCTGCAACTACTCTAATAAAAACACACAATTATATTGTGTTCTTAACTAAAGAAATAACACATTTTCCTTATAGTCATCTAGGTAGGGTAACAGTCACCCAGAATTGATAAAGTTACACAAAAATGTCTGTTGTCTACTAATTGATGTGTGTTATATATTTTATTTGTTGTTGCTTTTTGTTGCTTAGCTAGTTAACTGTAATCTTAGATTTTATTTTGAAAGCTTAGGCCTTGGATAATTGATAAAGTCTAAAACAAAAATTCCCCCTCAAAAGTAGCTTAATTGCTTTTTTTTTTTTTCAAAAATAGTGAAATTTAAAAGCAAACACATTACATTTCTAAATAAAAAAGAAAGACAAAGTATTAAAAGCTATAAAATATCCCAAAACAATGTTTTTTGTTTTTTTAAGTCACAACAAAAAATAGCATTTTAATAAACATTAAACCTTGCATTCAGAGAATATCTCTGAACTTTCTTTCTCAGGATAATACCAGTCCTCTGTACTTTTCATTTCCAGGGTACCTAGCTCGGAGCCGCTGCTTAGCTAACTGTGTGCGGCTGTGCGGGAACTCCATGGTGCTGAATGATAACTATGCTAATGTTAACAGAAAGCTAATTCTATGACAAAAACACTGCCAAAAGTTGATGTTGGGCAGGAATATTATTTTCCTTTTTAGTTAGCATGTGAGCATGCTACTGTTGGTGATTAGCATAAAGTACAGCGAAGACTGGTGCCAAAGCCATTGGTCTGTAGGTAGTTACTTGCAAATCATTATAATGATGCAGATGGACAGCTAAGCCATCATCAGTTGTTTTAAATGATCATAAATAACACAACAAGTTTTTGATAAATTCAAGAGGTTAATCAAATGTATTGAGAGAACAAAGCATTCAATGTGAGCGCTATACATAGTTATAAACTAAACAGACCTGGTCAAATATCCCCATGGCCAGCACAGGGAGGGAGGTGTAGACAATGTTGTAGAGGGTGATGAAGTATTGATCATACACTGTCTAAAAGAAAAAACACAGACAATGTGAAAATCATGATTACACTTTTTCTCCTGACTGGTAATGCAAAAAGGTCCTTGTGAGCTCTACTGTCTGACCTGTGCAGAAAAGCCACAGAAGAAGCCAAACCAGAAGTGCACCATGGTGAAGGCAAAGTTCTTGTAGAAGAAGTAGCAGAGGAAACGGCACATACGCAGGTAGGACCAGCGTCCATGTACCAGCAGGAGGCGCTGTAGGAAGCGAAACTGGGAGAAGGAGTAGTCACTGGCCAGCACAGCCTGGATCCCCTCCTGACCTGAGATACCAACTCCTATATGAGCACCTGGAAGAGGTTTAAAAAGAGGACGGAAGACAGAAGAGAGACAAAAAGTCAGTAATGGAATCTGACTCCTGAAATTGTCTCTGCACAATGGAGAAAGCATTTTAAACTCGTAGAAGGAATAGTACCGTATTGTGAAATGGTTCCTATAGAAAGTGTCTAAAAATCTATTTTTAACAGATAATTAGATTAATCAACAAACAGCTAACTTTAGCTGTTTGTTGATTACCATACAGATAAGAACAACATCTATCTTCCTACAGTTCTAAGTAAGTAAGTAAGCATGTTGGTGTATTTCCCAAAACCTGTATTGTGTAGCCAGTCACAGCTTTTTTGTTCTTAAACTTTGGAACATCCCCCAGAAGAAAAAATAAACTTTTGTGGTTTGAACAAGATGTCTCTGCACAGCATGATGAAGTTAACTGAGTGGCCAGTGGAGTACACGCCAAATAGAGGAAACCAGTTCCCTACTATATTAAGACATCTCTTTTCTGCAAAAACACATTTCCTCACAGCTTTCATCACTACCAATAACACCATGTATATAATAACAACTTCCACCACGACACTTCTGCTGAGAATCTAATTCTGGTTGGTGGACACAGGAACCAACCTTACTAAAACCACTGTTATCCTTTCCTACTTAACCATGATCCAGTTACACTTCCTCCTTCTCTCCGGCACCATCCGCCATGTACAGGCTGCCTGCACGACTCACTTTTTATCATGCTAACATCGTTAGCTCCATCTCCGATGGCCAGGGTGACGGCCTTCTTGTGCTTCTTGATGAGCTCCACCACCTGAGCTTTTTGCAGCGGGGTGACCCTGCAGCAGATTACCGCTTTGCACGCACACGCCGTCAACACAAACTCTGTCTCCATGTCTGCTTCTAGAGCATGGGCCTATCAGAGAACGGGAGAAAGAATCAATAAGTTTAAGGCTCAACGCAAATGGATTAGTGTTGCAATGTGGAAGTGACATACTTTGAGAAAAGGAGTTTGTTTTGTTGATTCCATCTAACACACCTGGCAGCTCATTATTTCCTGACAGTTGGCAGTTTAATTCTTGACAGCCCTTGCTAGTTTTATAAATGTGTACAGAGTGTGTTATTTATACCAGGCTGTGGCCGTTGATCACGATGGCAAACTCTCCAGAGATGCTGTCCATGAGGTCTGAGGGAGGTGGAGGAGCAGGAGGAGGAGGAGTAGGGCACTGCAGCTGCTTAACTCCTTCTTCTCTTCCCATACCGTCTCCTTCTTGTCCTTCTCTGAACCCGTTACCTGTGCAACAAGCCTCTCCCCATCCCTCCACCCCCTCCTCTTTCCCTCCATCTCTGGTTCTCGACAGCTGGATCATCCGTTCCCTGGCTCTCCTTCAGAGAAAGACAAACAAACTCGACATCAGCTGGGTTTTTCTACTGCCCAAAGACAGAATCAAAACACAACATGAATATAAAGATGTGAAGGGGAGAGACAAAGAGGAATCACGTGGACGGAAAAAGGACACAACCTAGAAAACAAATCAAACAAAAGAAAAGAATGGGTAGGGAAACTGGAAAAAAAAAAGCGGAAAATGTTGGAACAATAAGGAAGGAAAGTGAGTTGTGCTCAGACTCTGATGGTTTTACAGATATTTAATATGTCTTACCTCCAAGTACCCCAAAAAATCATTAAAAAAAAAAAAAGATATCAATGGCTTCAAAATTTGGCAACAGGGCAATGCTTTGGTTTTTACACTGGATATGTTTAGGCTTCTGACAGCTGAATGATAAACCTTTGTTACTATGAGGCACATTTTATTTTTTATCTTGATGTCTTCTTTACTTTTAGTTTTTTGTGGAAGTTATCGTCCTCTGAGCAGGCGGTCCCGGTTACACTCTGACCTGTGGCTCCTTTCTCACATGTCATTCCCACTCTCTCATTCCTGTTTCCGACTCTATCCACTGTCCTATCAATTAAGGAATAATAACCTTAAAATTAAACTTTAAAAAGAAATGCTTCAATCCTTTTGAAATATCATGAGTGTGCTGTGGTGTGTGGTGTCCTTTTTGTAACACTATGAGCTCAAGATCAGTTTGAGAAAGCCTTTGTTGTCATGGAAAAACCCAACTCACTCAGCTATACACTCTTTTGCAATTAGCACAAGTTGCAGAAAGTGTATTATGCCATCTTTAAGACATGAAAGATTTGAAGAGACATGCTTAAGGATATACTTTGTGATGTATCAGTCTTTATCAAAGAAAGGATTATGCAGAATGTTGAATTTGTTAAATCTCAACACAAGGCTTGACATATGCTGGTTTAGTCTAGAGATGGTAACTCTATACTCCTGTAAAGAAATTATAAAGTTTAAGAGTCAGTGAAAAACAGTTATAAAGTGACAATTTTGGAGGAGACTTGACATTTGTAGGGAAGCGCATTTAGATACTTCTGAGTACAGCAGTACCAGCTCAGGAGCCCCTTCACTCTGACATCTCTCCATTAGTGCATGTCCATAGGGACATGTTTGTGCATGTGTGTGTGGCATGTCTGAAATTGTAAAAGTATGAAATTGGATTAATAAAGTCTATCTTCTTCTTCTAAATGAGAGGTAGCAGAGTGTGGGGGCTGCACACAGGGTGTCTTGCTCAAGGACGCCTCTGCAGCACTCAGAAAGTAAACTGGCACCTCTCCAGCAACCAGTCTAATTTCCATACATTTGTCCTCACCGGCACTTGAACCAGCAACTTTCCGGTTCCTGGTTCGAAACCCATGTCCCTACAGACTGAGCTACTGCCCCATAGTTGGAGACACCTGACAGCTGGAGAGGAAGATGGACTGACCTGAGCTCCTGCCGTACGCTCTGGACTGTGTGTCCGCTGATGATAAAAACCTCTGTCATATCATCTGTCAGCATCTTGCAGGAGTAACCAATGTTGACAGCCGTCTCTATGAGACAGAAAGACGGAGGGTTACTGGAGTACTCGAGTGGAGTTCAACATTTTTGATTAACTTATTGGAAATACAGATTTCACATGACCCTCATGAAGGCCAGCGTTGTTAAACTGCCTGCATGTTTTAAGTTTTAAAGGCTCTAACGTGCCAACACACTTTCACAGTAACAAAGCTGCCGGTGGCAAACTTGACTTGTTGATGATTGGCTACTTTAGATGTAAGTGTGATAACTAGATAAAGGAATATAACTACAATAATTGACTCTTTTTGGCTACTCAATGGTTTAAGTAAGAAGATCCACTGAGGACAACATAAATCGAAAATTTGCTGTCTGCCTGGTGTTGTTGGCCTCTCAAGTGACAGTAAATTGTACTGTATATACAGTAGACACAAATGTTCTGAACTGTGCATACATGGCCACAGAACACTTCAATGTACAAACAGCTGTGTAGAAATAGAGTGTGTAAAAGAGTGTCTCTGACCTTGCTTGTCTCCAGTGAGTACCCAGATTTTAATATTAGCCAGAGAGAGAACAGCGATGGTCTCTGGGACGCCCTCCTGCAGCTTGTCCTCTATAGCTGTTGCACCCAGGAGCTTGACACACAATGAGACAGAGAGAAACAGAAATACACACACACACACACACACACACACACACACACACACACACACACACACACACACACACACACACACACAAATAAAATGATTTAAAAAAAGCTTGAAATCAAAGAAGGGCACTAAAGCGTGTTTTAAAAGAAAAACTAACCACGAATCCCTTATCTAATAAACCATCAATGAACATCCAGCACTATGAAGATCTGATTTTGTTATTTGTCAACAGCCCCCTTACCTTTTCAATTAGAGTCTGCACCATTAAAAACACAGGCTTAAAGAAAAACAAAAGTGGGATCTGTTGCACCGTCTGACCTTTTGTAGGACCTTTATAATTGACTCACATGTCATAAAGTCAGAAAAAAAATCTGTGTGGCAGTTTGATGTCTTTAAAATTATACTAAAGTTATTAAATTGTATCACTTTATTAGGATACTGTTTGATTACATTTGACTGCATTGTATACATTTATAATGCATGAAAGTCATGACATTATATTAGACTACAATATATTTAAATTTATTTTAACCGATAATATCGGCCGACATCAGCATATCAAATGACTATCTGTATTGGCCATTTTTATCGTAGATATGCGCCGAAATTACTAGATTTATTCACCAGTCAAAAATCATTTCATTTTGGTTTCACTGTATTACACTGCCAGTTCTCTTTCTGGCTGTCACCAGCAGAGTGTGCTATCTGGATTACAACAAGCTTTATCACTCTTCAAAGTGTCAAGCAGTGAGGCACAAACAATGCGCAGTTTAGTGACCATATTGTCATTATCATATATCTTTTTCACAAGTGTATGATAACTGCATTTGAGGGATCAACATATTAAATGTGTATTTCTATCTCTACAGATCGAACATAGATTTAAAAAAAAAATCGGCCCGATAGGTCAGATATTTTCTCTTCCTAATATCAATATCTTAGAATGGGCACACAATTCCATATCAGTCAGGCCCTACTACTTAGATTACATTATTTTAATTTGATTAAATTGAATAGAATCAAATGGATGGAATATACTGTTATAATACATTTGATAGTATTCACACATTATATTCAAGTACAATGAAATGTTTTCCAATTAATATAGACATACTACATTGTACTCAATTACATTCATGACATGACATCAAATGAGGTTTTTATCACATCAAACTAGATTATATTAGTTTAAAGCAATTACATATTAAATAAGATAAATAATAATATAAATATTCATTAGATAAGATAACATTACATTTAAGATTAAAGTTATTTTATGAACTCAAACTTAGTATAAAGAACATTAAGTCATTACCTTACAATAAGTAAATTACATTACTTTATTTTGGATTAATTTACATTAATCCCAGTTATTACAGTAGGCCACATTACACTAAATTCAAGCTTTTAGAAGCTGAGGCATCTAATTAAACTTTAAATCTTAAAATTCAAGTTTCTATTTCTATTTCAGGTACAGAGCCTCCATAAACTGTATGTCAAACATACGGCTTCAAAGGCAGAACAAAGATTATAAAAATCAGACACTGAAAGCACACCTGGTCGATACAAACACAGACACACAGTTGCACAGTGTCACTGACCATCATGTCTTGTTCTATCGCTTCATAAGTGGCAGCCAGTCTGTCCTCTCTGCAGTTGGTGGCCTTGTCAGCACAGCGGTGGCTCTCTGACCACATCTCCCAGTCGTCCTCTGACAGATCTCTGTATGCCAGAGCCAGGGTCCGCAATCCATCCGATGCATATTCCTGTAAGAAAACACACTTATTTATTTCATACAAAAACATGAGGATACACATGAGGAGATGTCCAACAGGTTAAATAGTCTTCATATATCCACAGTCATTGGGTCAGACATTAGATTGACTGGATCATGTGTTAGTGTCTGCCCCATGTCAAGAAAATTAGTACACATGATCTGATGAGGAACATGCTGTATATGCTGAGTAAGGGCTTATCAGTACGTTTCACAACTGTTTTTTTGTACGTATGCAGACACTAGATGGCAGCACAGCTTCATCCATGCATCCAGGAGTTAGTGCTTGTGTTTGTTGACTCACATTGAGGTGGTCTGAGGTGATGTTCATCAGCTCCTGGTTACAGGGGTTGAGTCTCTCCAGCAGCACCGTGTCAGCTCCTTTACAGTACAGACGGATCCTGCCCTCTGGGTTACGCACTGAAAAGTCATAACAGAGTGTAATGAAGAGAAAACACTCAAATGGATTCACACAACTCTTTCAATATCTTCAAATATCAGGAATCCTCGTTCTCAGCTTCTACAAATATCACCTCTACACACAGTGGGTCTCACAGGCTGCATGAATGTGAGCTCGGTGCCTCTTAGTCTGGCTGCTCTGTTGCACTCTAGACCCAGGTTGTTGCTTGAGCAGCAGTGTTTTATGAACATGAATTTCTGGGAAGACTTCCAACACCTTACAAGAGAACCCATCACAGGAACACGTAGTGAAACACCACCGAGTAATTTAGTGCAATCCATAAAGGATCATTTATTCCTGTCAGTTTGTTGGAGTATGGTTCATTTTACAAGAATATATTTGCTTTCAGTGATGCTGTTCTCTGCTGCAACAAGCTTCTTATTACTGCAGCCAAAACTATAATAATGTAGTTTTACCTAGTTGGTAAGCCGTTTTCTTCTGATTTAACATTAACACAAAAGAGCTGAATTTATCCTCTCTGTAAATGAAACCAGTAAAATAAAAACAATAATCCTTGCACACCTATAACAGACATCCTCTTGCGAATGTTGTTGAAGTCCAGAATGGCGAGCAGCGTGTAGGTGACAGGTCGTCCCATTTCTGTGGTGGTTATTGTCCCAGGCGTTCTGGAGCGGAACACGAAGCCAAAGTTTCGAGCTGCTGTCACTAGAGCGCCCTCATCTGGAGACTGAGCCTTATAAATCAGCTCTCCTGAGTAAACGGATACAAAAATGTTGAAATATCCAACAATAATTTGAATTTGAATGTATTTATTTAATAGGGACAATGCAGTTTAACATAGTTTCAATACAACGCATGAAACTGATGTGCTGCATAAAGAGTATATAGCTATTGCTAATTTCCAACTCGTGTCCCCAGTTGGGCCTTTGTGTAAACAAAAACAATGAGTGACAAGTGGTGTGTTAGTGTCAGTGTTTGGCTGCTTTTCACCCTCCCAGATTGCCCTCTTCCCTCCTTGTTCTTACCCTCGCTCTTCTCCTCGCTCATGACGGTGTGACAGAGAGAGAGCAGGCGGAAAAACTCGTGAGTGTGCGAGTCTCCCACTTTCACTGATTCCAGCAGGGTGTCGTCATAGAAACAGAAATCAGGGTCCGCCAGGGGGTTGAAGGGAGTAAAGTCCAATCTCTAAAGACAGAGTCAGGGGGGGCTCCATTAACTAAGAGTAATATATTTCACATTGAAGCACAAGTAAATGTGTTTTCCACAAATAAATAAATAAATACTACTTACCTTTGGTTGAGGTCTCAATGGGTCTGTCACTTCACCTAACACAAACAGATGTGTAAAATGTATGCTTATCAAAACGTATTAAAAAGAAATAATACTGCTAAGAAATAGTGCAGTACAGTGCAACACCTTATTTAAATATTACCTTCACTATGTAAAAAAAACAACAACAACAAAAAACTGCACAGTTTGTATGTGCACTTACCGTAAGTCTGTCTGTTGATGGAGCACTTATTGAAGCTCATGATGTTCTGAGTTAGAGTACCGGTCTTATCACTGAAGATGTATTCAACCTGAGAAACAATTGAAAATGTAAACGAAATCTGAAATGACGCAGATAATGGGATGCATGTGAAACTATAATTAATCAAACATGTTGATGAGCGTATTTTCTTTAAGAAATAAGAAAAACTATTCCTTCTAAAAATGATTCCTTCCCTAATAAGAGAAAAAGGATATTTGCCTTATGACCTTTAGGAACACTTATTTATTTGTGCCTCATTTAAATTACTTGCAGTCTGCAGGTATTTTACGTACCGTACTTCACTTTCATGCATTAAAATACTAGAAATGCATTTGTGAAGGAATTTTAAGATAGCTTGGCTGATCATCAGAAGCCTCAGAAACAGATGTTTGTATTCTAAGTGTGGATGCCCACCTGACCAAGCTCCTCGTTCAGAGTGGTGGTCCTGGCCTCAGCTGCTGTGTTGCACTGTGAGCAGAACATCTGCTGGTCCCAGTTGATGAAGTAGCTGTGACCCAGCCTGATCACCTCCACACTGATACACAGACAGATGAAACAGGGACATGGTTACAGTAACAGTGGAGTTAAACCCATCTAAATTAGTACGGATAAATGTTTTCTTTACAAAAGACAGACCTCAGCAAACAGACGGTTCTCATCAGCTAGTTCTTCAGGTTAAGCTTATGTTACACACAGAGCTATTAGTCACACACCCATGTGTTTGTCAGAGAATAATGAGAGTAGAAAGGGAACTTTAACATTCACTGTGTCTCCAGATCGTATCTAAAAACTATGGAATATGCTGACATAGACCAGGAAGAGAGCACACATCACATTGCTTTTAAAGTCTCTGCATTGGCTACCTGTATGTTTAAGAATCGATTTGAAGATTCTTTGATTTTTAAACCTCTTAATGGTCTCTGATTGAATTTTATATTATGATCCCAGTAGAGCCCTCAGGTAGAAGGAAGTAGTCTTTTATTTGTGCAGAAAGTCTGTAAGACTATGGCCTCTGTCTGTAGAACAGTTACCTGATGACCTGAGGACCTCACACATCAGTTCATCAGTTTTTGTTCATGATTGGGTTTTTTGTGTCTGTCTGTTAGTCTTAGACATTTGCTCACCTGACATACAGAGAGATGGGCACCACAGTGTTCAGAATGATGACGTAGGACCAGAAGGAGAGGAAGGCAGAGAACAGGAAGTTGTCCACAGGGGGGTCCCAGGGCAGATAGCTCTGAAAGAGAGAGCCCACCTCTCTCTCCCACACTGCGTTCCCAACAGCCAGGATCACACCCATACACACCAGGAATCCAAAGATCTGTCACAAACATACAGATTAAGAATCATCATAGACGGAAAAACTGTATGTTTAGTCAGATACATCGTACACTTGGATCTTTGGTCAGTTGAGGAAGCCACATTTGGAAGGAATGTGTTATCAAAGGAGAAATATGAGAATGAAGGGGCTGAGATCATGTCCTGAAATAGTGACTGTATGAGCCATGAAAGTGAGAGGTTTGGGGTTTCCTACCCAGAGGACCAGAGTGTTCATCAGACGATCGATACTGGTGCGCTTAAACTTGGTGCGGCCGCTGTTCTGCATGAGCTTGGTATCAGGGCCTAAAGCAAAAAAGAAGAAGATAAGTGTCTAATATACTCATCACAAACACACTCTTATACATAAAATGTACGCAGACACACAGACCTGCAAAGATGACCAGGCCGTAGCAGGCCTCTGTGTTGCGGAGGACACATCCTCGGAGCAGCATGTTCTGGTTGGTCAGAGTGTATTTCTTGTCCCTCCAGTACAAAGTCCCACAGAAACGATCCAGCTTGTTGTTGGGGGGTTCACACACTACCTCACCTTCACACACACACAAACACACATAATGACACATATTGGATTTTATGCCCTTGATTTTGAAGAGTAAAATGAATCATCCCTTTGACATCATGCCGTTATTGCACACTTTAACACAAACCCAAAGACAGAAACACACACCTTTTGTAAGTTGATATGTGGCAACGTGTGAGTTGATTTGCTGCAGTGAAGCATTTTTCAGAGCAGGTGAGGTGTGTGTCCGTGTGTGTCTGTGTGTGTCTGTGTGTGGGTGCACTGTGCTGACACAGAGGTCTTTCTTTGTGTGTACAAGTGGGCGGGTGATAAAAGGTTGTCATTCAATGCCGGCAGGAGAGGGCAGAAATGTGTGTTTGTGTGTGGGCATGCTTAGTGTGTGGAATGGGTTCATATGCAAGGGTGTGAAGGTTGAATGAGTTGTCTTTATATTATTCTGAACATGAACAGTCAAACAAGGAATCAAGGGTAGAACCGTTTTGCAAATCTCACCATTAAAGGAAGCCAGGTTGTTCTGGTCTCCGAGTTCAGATGTCACTGAGACAGACTGCCGCACCTTCATATTAGTCTCTCTGCAAGATAATAAAACACACAGCAGTTTAGACCCAAGTGTCCTGTTGCTTCTGCAGATGAGGAGGCACTCTGACTTGATGGAAAGGTGCGGTGTGTTTTCTGACCCGTCAAGCTCGGCTGTCTCGATGTAACAGAGCCCGTGAGGTTCAGAGCTGGACAAGAGGAGCAGGTCAGCCTGAAAATAGATACAAAATGCAGATGTAAGTATAGCAAAGGTGGCACAGGGGCAGAATTAGTAAGGCCTACATGATGAGGATTTAAGTATCAGAGTGGTGCAGTAATCAACGACGGCAGTAAGTGTTTCTTAATAAGAACTGCTATCCAATTAGCATTTTAGCATTTAGTCGCCATGCTGGTGGAAAATCTTAAGTTGCAGGCTGAACCAGAACAGTGTAAGTTTACGTGTGTGTCTGTATGTGATTGTGTGGAGACGTTAACGTTGTCAAACACTTACTGCAACAAACTGGTTGTTTTCCAGTTTTATGATATCGCCCACTCGAACGTTCATCCACTTTTCGTTCTGAAGCCTGACAGATAAAGGTCAAGAGAGGCAAGGGTGGAAGAAGTGTAGATTTAAGGAATCTTGTTAGGAAAACTGACAAAAAAAATGATGGTCATTGTTAGCAATTAGACCACTTAGTTTAGTTAGCTTCCCCCTAGTTGTAATCAAAAGACTCACGAGCCACGGATGAGGACCTGAGACTGGCGGTTGTTCACTTGGTTGTCGCTGTTATGGCGAAACTGCAAGAGACAAAGATGACTGTGAACTTTGCAAGGTGAGTCAAGTCGACCATATTCAAGAGACCGCTTTGTTATTTTCAAGAGAGTACTGTACAGAGTGTGGTGTGTAAAAAAACATACTCACATAGTCGTCTGTGGCATCCTTTACTGCGGTGATGCTCAGCACCAGAGCTAAAGGCACAATGGTAGTGAACCAGGAGAGGGAGGAGATCTGAGGTATTAACTAGAAAGAAACAGCCAGAAAGTAATTTCAAGGTTAATTTCAAGTGGGGCACAAGGGCAGTGTGTCATTGCGGGATGAGACGGCTACATCTGACACTACATACAAAGAAAACCAATGAGCACAATAAGGACTCAATTGTAAAATCACACAATCACTACAGCTCGGTTGTTTAGAGATGTAAACCAGCTCTTCTTCTTGTTTCACAAACACACACGAAGGCGCACAGATTTCCTCTCTCCACCTTCGTTCCATATTTGAATCCCTTGTTCATCTTACCTGCAGTATGAGCAGGAAAAGAAAGTAGGTGTTGGCTACTTCCTGGAACTGCTCGAACAAGTTGACGGGCAGAAAGGTGATGATGTTGTACTTAGATGTCATGATGCAGTTACTCTGGATAAGGAAGAAGGAAGGAGATGTTAAACTATACAAACTCACAATAATTGAAAAGATTTGTTCCTTCATATTCGACGCAGTCCATGTGAACATTTACAGAATGCTTACTGCATATTGAAATTTGTCGTTGTACTCTCTGTCGTTGGCTCTGACCCTTCGCTCCTCCTCTGCAGAATAACACAAAAGATCAAATGTATCATTTGGTTACGATGGCACAACAAAGCTACAGAAAGCACACAGATCACTACATGTGAAGAAGATCAGTTATTTGTGATCAGAGTGGATTTCAGGGACAGAGATAAAGAGTGAAGGGAGGCAGACAGAAGAGAGTCCATGATTTGAGCATTTATTCATAAATCAATGAATTGAGGATGTCTGCTGGAGGTTGTTAGAGTATTATCAGTGAAGTCAGAGTGTGACACAACTATCTGTCTCAAATACGTACACACAGGAACTAATAAGAGAACCACTATCATCTGACCTTCAATCAGCGGATGCCTCTTAATGGATGTGCATTCTGGGCCAGGCACACAACATATTATGTCTAACAGCAAAAAAAAGGAGCACACTCAAACAGAAACAAATCTTCAGGTGCATGACCGTTAAAAGACGAGAAAACAGAAAAGTCAGCACACTCAATGTCTTTCAATGTTTTATAACCTATGTAGAGCAGCAGCGTACAGATCAACAATGGACAACAATGAATCTGCTTTGATCTACTCTACCCTGATTATGAAACTTTAAAGGACATTGTGCGCGCTAACTTCTGTTTTCACACGTGTGTCCTCAAGTGAGTGTGTGTATGAATCAAGCGGACACAAGACGAGGCAGTTACAGATTTACACTCAATCTATAGAGAATAACAGGAAATGAGCGCCTTCTGACCCTGCTCTTTATCCTCCTCTCTGTTTTTTAGGTTTCTGTTCATGCTGATGCAGAGTAGATTGGGAGTTCCCCTCCTCCTCCTCCTCCTCCTCTACCTCCTCCTCTTCTCCTGTCTCCTCTAATATTGATGAGACGGCTCTTTAAATGAAATGACTGGCCTGTTTTGCACTCGTCCGTACATAGTTCACATGCACGCACACACCCACGGACATAAGATTCAGGCCCAAAGCATCTTTTCTGCAGAGAGCTGCTCTGTGCAGCTCTGACACCATTTGAGTCCCTCACATACTTTCGAACGATGAGGCAACGAGGCGCCACAGGATCGGACATCACACAACAGAGGCCATTGCCATTATTATCACACGCACGCACATAAACAAAGATCTGTGGTTTCCTGTGTTTCTGCACTGCTGTGAAGCCCCGTCTTCACTTTTTCATCTCTATCTTACAGGACATGTTTCTCTCTGCTGTGTTCAGCTCCACCAAATGATCACAGTGCCCTTTAAGAGATCCCACAAGAGCTCTGCTTTGTTGTCAAGTAATAAGACAGATTTAGTGCAGCAGATGAGCTCCAGATGAGTTACAGATGAGCTTGGCTGATGTCAAAAGAGGATTTAGTATTTAGAAAAGGTATAATGTTTACAATCTCTACCTTTGTTCTCCATTGTAAGTTGCTAAATGATGCTGAAAGCTTAAGAGAGTAACCATATATGTAATAGAATTAACATTATTTGGCAACATCGTCTATCAATGAATATAATGTATTCTGTCATTTCAGACAAATATGATGTAGTTAGATCAAGATAGGTTTATAATTATTCATGTGATAAGCCAGATCCAGATATAGAAATCATTAAGAAAACAATATTAGCCTAAGGCAGCTTACTGATACAAGGAAATTCCTATATAAATAAACCATACTAAACAGACAGCGCCTACTGTATGTGACAAAAATGAATGAAATTTGTCTTGTATATATATATCACCCCAGCCCATGTACCAGTTATCATCCAAAATATGTCGAACTGACTAAAAACGTCTGATCACAGCAGTACTGTCTAAAAGTACTTTAACAGCTGATTTATCCCCTACCTGTGTTTTTTAACTGTAACCTCAGTCAATGCATTGTAAACAGAGTAAACTGTCTGTGATTAAAAGCCCCTATATGTCAAAAGTGAATGATGAATGCACTTCAGCTTGTAAAGCACTTTTCTAGTCTTCTGACTTCTCAAAGCGCTTTTTCCACCGCAGGTCACACTGGCCCCATTCACATGCTGATGGCAGAGGCTGCAGTGTAAAGAGTCCATCAGTATTAACTAATCCCATTCATACACATTCACACGCAACAGCAGGAGCAACTTGGGCTTATGAGTCTTGCCACATCAACATGTTTCTGCAGGAGCTGGGGATTGAACCCTCGACCTTCTGCTTTGAGAGATGACCGACTCTACTACTGAGCCACAGCCGCTCCAGATCATGCTTTCCAAAGTAATTAAATTGTTCAATTACAGGCTTCAAATAACTATAAGTGCAGAACACATGTATAAGGCAGTTTCAGTGGCAAGATCATAAAAACAGTAACTGTCCCAGGCTAAAACAGAAGTTCCTGGTTTTTTTTACGAGGGCAGTTACTGATTTCCCTGTACAAAAGAAACATTTCTAAAGAAGAAGAATATTTGTTCCAGCTACCACATGCTATCTTATCTATAAAGACAGCAACGTTAATATGCCAGCCTTTTACTGTAGTTTCCATTGAGTTTTTATTTAAATGTTATTGTAACAATATCTGTAATTGTTTTTTAGGCCAAATTTGTCCCTTTGCATGCAAATAGAATTTCCTATTTCTTTAGGGGATTAAATTAGGGCATGTTACAGTCGTCGTCAGATTTGCATCATTTAAGAGTCGAGCTCTTTTGATTTCATTTGATATCTCCTCTCTTCTGATCTCTGTTTGCTCAGACAATATCAGATTATGTAGGTACACGTCATCCTCCATCCAGTTGAAGCTCTTGTAGTCTTGTCCCCCCTTCACTCATTTTCCCACTGGCACTTATCCCATCTACCTGAAGGTCGTTATTTTGCTTCCTGGAGCAGTGAGATCGGTCTGACAGGCTGTGCCAAATCTGCAAACCCTCCGTGAAGAGATGCCTGTGCCAGCTAAGCGCAAAGACGCTGAGGCTTCCAAGCATCTGGTGTCAGGAGCCGGTGGTGTCTGTCCCTGCTGCTTCTATGCACGTTGACCATCCTGAATGCATGAGCATCTTTAACAAACTGCCCATTAAGTGTTTAATGTGCCTGACAGCTTCAAGGGCATTAGAAGCCCTGACGCAGACTAGATGCTGCACAGCAAGACTGCATAAATCTATATAAGCTCCATTACTGAAAGACTTTCAGGTGTGAGCTTACTTTGCTGCAGATTTTAAAAGATTTACACAAACAACTGAGACATAAAATATCGATTCAAATTAAAGCACTTAGTATGATGCTATATAACGAAAAAAGACTACTAAAGAACTTTCTTTTATCCAACCCCTGTCTAACATCCCCTCTAACCCCCCCCCCCCCCCCCCCCCCCAAATTGACATGTGAGTGCACGTGCCACTGCCCCCTTGTTTCTTCACAAGTGACGCACTCTCTAGAAACACGGTGAACACAGACTGAAGTCATAACAAAAATGACCAAAGAGAATAGAAAGACTTAATTATGGGAACTGCTTTTATTCCTGCCATGACTACAGCTAAGTCATGATCACCCACTGCAGCTGACTTAATTAAACGATGATGGGCTCGTCGTCATGCGCTTGCACACACACACACACACACACACACACACACACACACACACACACACACACACACAATTTTCACTAAATGTTCTAATTTGTTGAAAAAGGATGAGTGAGTGACACAGTGACAGACCGGCAGGCTGGAGGTCAAATGAAGGTGTGCATGCAGAGTGATTGGAGGTAGTTAAGGAATAAGGATTCAGATGAGGCAGTGCAGTGGCAGCGGAGGCGCCTGCAAGATTGATCAGTGTCTCTAACTGCAGTGACAAGGACATCATCCTACTTGTTTACACAAAATCTAAATTCTGATTCAGACAAACTAATCTTTCCCAGTCTTAGACAGAGATTCATCCAATGACTTTGAGTCACATAAGTAATATTATATCCTAATGCAAACTTAACAGATAAATGAAGTATGAAGAATGACAATAATATTGTTATTTTCTTGTTATTAAATCTAAAATACTTAGCAGATGTTGGATAATGGTGACTAATAAACAGAAACACTTAATGATGAATAGATTTGCAGATAAAAAAGATGCAGAACAAAAAGAGCCAATTAAGTCGTATTGATGTGGTGTACATAGGCTACATGTAGTGGCATAGTTTAAGCAGGATATGAGAAAGTATCAAATGGGGATGCAGGATGAGGAATGAAACTTGCAACTCAGTCTGGATGGGGATGAAAATGATTTTCTTTTTCGAAATAACAACTGCGATGCTGATTGTCTCATCAACAACCTCCTGATGACGGATTTTACTCTTTAGCCTCACTGATCACACAGACTCGTACCTGTCCGGCTCTTTTTCGCTTTGGCAACCAGTCCTTTCTTTTTCTTGCTTTGCAGGGGGAGAAAGAGTGAGAACCATTTCTCCGGGATGTCTTTCGGTACTGTCATCTTGACTTTTCAAACAGTCACCGTCTGAGCTCTGGTTAAATGTTCGCTGTTTTCAATGACAGATGATCGCCGCATTTCCGCGTCAATGATGCTACAGTCTCAACTTCACACTGAAGTTGGAGTGAGCTCGTCCTGTCCCATTCCTGCCGCTATGTTGCTGCTTTTCTTGCCTTCCAAAACACACACACACACACACACACACACATGCGCACTCACACAGACTCGGCGCCCCCCCCCTCCTTTTCTCTCTCTTTTGCTGCAGAAACACTGAGGTCATTCTTTATCATAAGGTCAGTCAACAACTGCACAGTAAGTCTGTCGATAGAGACATACTCGGACTGCTTCATATTATATAAATTGCCACATAAAGAGCAGACTTATTGTTAATATTGCGTGAACGTGCTTCGTCCACTCGAGCATAATCAATCAATCAAGTGACGTGCACGTGCAATGTCTGCAGCATCCTCAAAATAAACACTGTCCACTCCAGGCATGACGTAACCACAAACAGACTCTAGGGTTGATGGTGGTTGTCATGGCAACCACCTCTGCAGGGATTCCACAGCTGAGCGACAGGGTGGGTGAGGAAACTGTGGCGCCATTTTGGATCTACAAAGCGTTTTTAAAGCCGGACTGGTCCGTGCAGCTGCCCAGTATCCTGCGCGTGCAAGAGGAGAAGGTGCATCAGCACGTGCTGCGCGGCAGCCTCGTGCCGGTACATTATAGATTGCTGACCGCACACTTTAACCTACAAACACATGCACACGTTTGCTAATTCATTCTCTTATCATGGAATTTAAGAACATAAAGCCGACAAAATGCACTGCTGGTGATTAGCACCTTGCATGAGCACCCTGACAGGTATGGATGAACACATTCACTGCAACTAAACTAGGCTACAACCCTATAGCCTATCTAAAACCTCAAATGAATTAGGCTACTTTAATTGGTTGTACTTAATCACGTTAAGACTATTGACAGTGTCTGGAATTGGTGTTTTAATTAACATAGGCTACCTGAGGTAGACTTATGTAAATATGAAAGTAACACTAGTCCTCAAGTGCGAAAAAACAACACAAATCAATGCCACAACACACTAAAGTGTGTGTGGACCAGCCCAACACAGTCAAGTAAAAAAAAAGGTTTTTTTTAAGCAATGAAGACAGCACAGAACATCACATTACATCAAACACACTACTTAAACACTATATTCAAACAATAGGTGTATGTCCCCTGTTATTTTAAAATAAGGCTTGTTTTCTGTATGCAAGGCATCCTTACCGGGATCTGATTTAGGTTTTAAAGTTTACCCTACTTCAACATATTCTTGTTTTTCAAGTTTCTTTCATGCCATCTGATGCATGTGAAACAGGGTTGACATTTACAAGTGTACAGTATTGTTTAGACTAATTCGTATTATAGAGTAACTAATTTACGGCATCCTGGGAGAACGAATCTTGCACGCAGTAAACACAATTCAATTCACTTAATTCTACAATTCATAAAGCAAGGATCTAGAGAAACAACGTCAGTAACCGAACAGCTTTGCACAGAGTCTGATCGACACAGGTGCTGACAGGACGTACACAGAGGCAAAGCACTTTTTAAAAAAAGTAAAGGTGATACAGCATCAAAACCATTCTAAATATAGCCATCATCAATATCATGATCAATATCAACATCAACATCAGCCTCATCAATATCATTTAGTGTGTAGGTGTTCATGAAAGAGCTGGGACTTTAGATTTTTCTTAAAGGTGCAAAGGGACTATGCAGATCAAATGGAGTTTGGTAATATATTCCACCAGCAGGGGGCGACATAGGTGAAGATTTTAGCTAGCTAGAGACTTAGGGCCCTGTTGTGAAGGTTAGATCCGAAACCATTCATTGGCATTCAAGGGGGACGGCTGTGGCTCAATTGGTAGAGTCGTTCGATCCCCAGCTGAGCAACATGTGTCCTTGGGCAAGACACTTAACCCCGCATTGCTCCCGCTGCTTCGGTGGCGGAATGGATTAGTGTTGTACTTACTCTCTGATGTACGTCGCTTTGGATAAAAGCGTCTGTTAAGTGAATTGTGTAACATTGGCAGAGCTTAGAGGGCAGGAGGGACTGTAGACCTGGATGAGAGACTTTGGGTAAAGAGGAGTGGTTTTTGAGTAGCATGGTGTTAAATATGAGACACAATATGATCCGAGCAGTACCTATAGGAGCCAGTGCAGGAAGATGAACAGCAAAGTGACATGTGCTGTTTTGAGTAGGTTGAAAACCAGAACACTCACTCAGGCTCTTGATCATTAAGGCTTGAAAATACCGACATTATTTTAACCTGCCCAAGTTAAACAACAATGTATGCAACAGTGAGTAGTCGTCAATATGAATAACATTTTCTGCATTAAATTCACATTCTACAAAGATTTATGAACAGATCCATTATTAACACTCTCTTCATCCCTTAAATTGTTTAATGTAACTCATATGAATTCAACAAATTCAAGAAACATAAACGTTTACTGCTTCAATCTCTTCCTCTGCATTCTCCCAGACTCCTGAAAGAATTTATGCATTTCCCGACAAATAACGGAGATCAGTGACTATTTCATTCGGCTTTTGCTTTCAGTCTCTTACCTGTCTGCTTCTCTCTTTCTCACCTGGGTAATCTTGCTTTATAACCTTTAATTATCAATATGCATTTACCTATAATAGTTTCTGCCAAGTGATTCATCTCACTGCAGGTCAAACTTTTTAATCACACACTCACTAAGTTTTTATCATAGCAGTGTCCCAGTGTAACCAAAGAATATTATATTATATTGTATTAATATTTATCCGTACCATACTCCCCACCCCTCGGGAGCAAGAGAGAGAGAGAGAATCAAATATCTTTGAGAGGACTGGCCTGTCACCCATCAGGGCATAAGAATTTAAACGATATTGCAAGCTTGGCGGCCGACAGCTGTCCTGGCTTTTTCAGTCATTGTCCAGTTTGTCTAAAAGGCCAGTCGGCCCTCGTTCTACTGCCTAACCCACCTTACTCGCCAAGTCCTTGCTTTTCTGTAAATAACATTCATAAAAGTACCTTTTAACCTACTCAATATAGGAATTTTTAGGATAACATTTCTGATTTGATATTGAAATAAATAAATAAATTGACTTGACTTATTTAATTAGAACCGAGGCCTTGGCGCCAATGACACCTTGGAAGTTGTTTATTGTGTTACTTGTTTACTATGAGTGAGTTTAGTGTCAGACACTGACCTGGAGGAGGCCTCTTTCTGAACATCTCCACTCTGCTGGTGTCCTCTTGCTGCTTTGGCCCATGAGATTGTCTGTAGAGGAAAAGACGAGGAACCTTTGGGCTGATAAGGGGACATAGGAGAGAGGAAGGTAGAAGTGGTTATTAAAGACCAGGTGAGGTAAGGAACATACAAACATTTATATTTTCCTCTGGTACAAAGTGTCACAGAGAAAAGGCCCTGTCTTTTGTCTTCTGTCTTCCTGATTTCATGGTCATCTCTACATACACAGAGAGCAAGTTAAAATCAATCAGACACTAAATCCGCTACGCAACAGGACCCTCTTTGGTCTGTTCGAGCCATAATGAGGAAATGACATTTAGCAGAGCACTCTCTGTGGCACAATGTGTCTGAGGGGACTAGGCGTCTCAAGCAGATCCACTGTCAGTCCTCCCACAGCAAATGGGAAAATGTAATGGTGTTTTTAATCCTCCCCTCTCTTTCCCCTATACTCTCGTCTCCTCTTTCCATTTGTGCTGACCTGTTAATATCACACACCTCACTGCCTTCACCCTCTGTGTTTTGTCTAGGCTAAGTAACGGTGCAGAGAGGCTGTAATAGATGTGAGATGAGGTTGCAGAGGCGAGCCGTTATACATTTTTGTCTTGTATACTAGAAAGGACAAACAGCATGGCAGACGGGCTCAGGGCAGTGAGCCCCCGATCAATACTCCTGAGACAGAGCAGCTCTCCGTTTGAGTTTGGCTGATCAGCTTTCAGCTATAGTTACCAGCGCTGTCTCGTCCTGTCATACACTCTTCTCTTTTATGGCATGCCATCTACTCTACTTTCTGCTCTGTGCACACAACCTTTCTCAGCCCGAAAGAGACTACAGACAGAGCATGAGGGATGTTTGCCATGTTCTCTCACCTCTCTTCTCCTCAGTCTCTCAGTTGTCACTTTCCTCCCTCCCTCTCACTCTCCCATCTGTGTCTTGTATAACCTTATAGACCTGCATCAGCTTTATGAAACAAAGCATTCAGCCCATGGCAGCTAGAAACACAACTGAACACACTGAATATCTGAGCGCCTTTCTTAGAATCCAGAAAGAATTCCTTTTGTGTCTCTCACTAGAGTCCGGCTGAAGTGTTAGAGAATTTCAAAAAAGCAAAAAAGTCTTACTGAAACGTATGGCTTTGCACGCATAACATTTGAATGATTACACAAAAACAAAGATGCATGTGCTGAATTGACTTTCTGTAATTTTACAATACCTGCAGTTCAAAGATAATTTGTGTCAGATAAACTCTGAAAAAGTCATCGCATTTTGTACTTTCCCTCCTCTGAAGGTTGTTCACACAACAACAAAAAAAAAACAGATTTATGGGAAGGGGTAAGTGATGGTCGTAAGGCAACTTTCATTTGCTGTATCTGCTGTGATTGGCTCCGCTTATGCTATACTGTACAGTCTCTGTCTTCCAGTAATAAAAAGATTGCTGTTGGTAGCCTAAGGGTATCTGCAGGTTTGTTTATGTCCTTTACTGCTATATTAAAACAAATATTCTTCTGTTCAAATAAAGAACACGATTTCAGCAGCGGGATGTACTTTCTTTCTTAAGGCAGAACATGACAGCATACTGAATCAGAATAAATCTAAAGTAAAAGTGATGTCATCGTGTCTTTGGCCTTGGTCTGAGGTGTGTGTTGATTATTTCTTGTGACGTAGCTATACGTATATATATGATGTATAGATTCCACTGCAGGTTTAATTGTGTCTAACATGTATTATATATGAATTGTCATTGTTGGAATACTTATGTTTAATGATGTCATCCCTGTGTCACTTTACAACACAGTGTTCATAAGAAGTGTTCATATCTTCACAAATGTATAAAGGTCAAGGTTTACAGAGTACATTGTAAACATGTGTGACATGTTCTCTTTAATAAATCCTAATATGGTTGATTTGATACATGCACAACATTGTGTAAGAATGAAACTATGGCTTAGAGCACGACTGTAACTGCAGAATAACAAGGAAGCCAAACTGGAACACAACGGACAACAACGACACTAACAAAGTTAAAACTCGCTTGTTCTGCTCGGAGGGCAGGTTATGTTTTTATGGTGGACGTAATTCAATCACAGAGTTTTAATCCCCTCTGATTTTCTGCTATAATAGATCCTAATTTAGTTTTGTGTGCTATCTGCATGCTGCTATGTCAGATTGAACAACAAGTTTGCTCTGGTAACTTTAGCAAGCAGAAAACAACAAAAGACAAGAACAACTCTTAACAAAGTTAAAGCGCTGTGTGACCTGCTTAGAGGACGTGTATTTATTGGGGGAAATACATTGGATTGGCGTAATTTGACTTTTTATTGTTTACTTTTATATATAGGATGTATATCATTTTAATGTCTGCTGTGCTCAGCTTGGTTTTTTCTAAACAATAAACACTTTATCTGTCTTAAAATCTCCATCTGCCTTTAAAGTTTATGAAACCTGTCTCACTCTTCTCTGGTCTATTAATAAATACTGAAGTAGTGCTGTGGTTTCTGCATCCAAGAGTGTTAAAGGTCAGCTACTTTCATACGGAAGCACTGAGCAAACAACTTAAACAAAAAAAGATGAGAACAAAGTTGATGTGATTTAACTTAAGGCAGGTTGATCAATTTTAACTTGTGAAGTCAATGCAAAATATTTTGGACATTCACTGGGGGAAGCACAATGACAGGATGCACAGTGGCATGACTGGTTTCACTTTGACTGTGAAAATGTATTGACTTATTTGAGGCTACAATAACTCCAAAATCCCCCTGAAACCAAGAAATGTATACGTGTACTGTACGAAGAGAGCAGCTTCACTGTATAGTCGGGCTGAGTAATAAGAGCTGAACGCTTCACAATGAAAACTGAGACACACATCAATACTTTCAGCTGATAAAAAGTCAGACTGTATACTAGCATGGGTGGGGGGTGGGGGGGGTTTCTGCTAACCATCACTACACAACAGTCCAGGAAACACACACACCTACCTTTTCAAATTAGCGCTGTAAATCTGTTCCTGGTGGAGGCATGTTCACTGCTCCTCTCGCCGGGGTCATGATGAGGTTTCGGGCTTCACTTGGTGGAACAGTCCCGGCATGAGGGGGCGGTGCCCGAGCTTGGAGGGTGAAGCAGGGACCGTGGGGATGAAGTGCTGGAGGCACCGTGTCGAGGTGAAGTGAGGGTTCGGCTCCGGCCAGGGGGGAGAGTGGAGGGAGGAGAGAGAGGAGAGGGAGGAGGGGTAGTAGTAGGAAGAGGGGCTGCACCTCGCTCACCTGCCCCACCTCCATGTTCACCTCCAGCACTGAGGACCTTTCACAACGTTGATTCAATAAAAAAAACACATACATTTTCTTTGCATCAGTGGTGGTGTTTTTTTATTCGTTGTGCTTTTTGTTTGGAGCTGTCAAATATCATTGTATTGTTGCAGACGTATCATTGAATGTTCTGGTCTTTTCCCCCACGTTTATTTTGAGTAGACCTACACTTGATAATCCAGGTTTGTAGCCTGAACATATTTACACTTCATCTGATCAATAACCATGTATCTTTTGGGGTGTGTGTCATACCTCCCTCTACTGCTCTGTCAGAATGATCTGCTCAAACATACATGTAGATTACTGTTGAAGGCTGCAACGTCTGCATTCAAAAAACACACTGTATAGTGTAGCATACATTTATTTAGGCTATACGTTAATATTAATATGGGAACCTGTAGCCTACTACATCTGTAGATAAAAAAAAAAACATAAATTGTAGAAATATGTCACCATGATGTATCTTAGCTTATATGTTCCGCATGGCCATGCTCTGCAGGGATAAACATGTAGAGGACAAACAAAATATTGAGCCTGTATCTGTATAGAGCCAGCATAGCAAATTGAATGAGGATGAGGCTCTCCACATTAATTATTCTGTTTTCATTAGCTCCCGTGTAGCTTCCCTCTTGTCAGTTCTTATGATTTACCTCCCAGTGTTTTGTTGTGGCTGTTATTGTTTCTTCTTTTGGAACTATAAGTTGGACTTTGTACTTTTACTTTTGCCTTTTGGTTTTAATTAAATACATTTTCCTCTGCTGCACTATTGGCCCTCTTATACTATACTTGACACTGACTATATGGCAAGTGACATAACAACAGAGTGGAGCTTGTGAGAATGTCTAATCTTTGGAGAATGTCTTAAAAAAGAATTAATCAAAGACCATAATCATCATGGCCCTTTTCTGCACTATTTTCCCATTATTACGGAACAGATGTCACATTGAGCGACGTTTTCAATGGCCACCAATTCATTACAGCCTTTGACTTTTCTGAACATGCCTTAAAGGAGCAATCACATCATTGACTCAGTAATCAGCCTCTTTCACCAGAGTACAACCTGCAACCTACAACCTGCATCATGAGTACAGTGTAATAATACATTAATAACCACTCAAACCAATTATTACAAGAGACACAGTGTATAATTGTTTTGTTGTTTTTTTAAATAAAAAAATAAATGACATCAGCTCAACATATGCTCAAGCTTAATGGAAGTAAATACAACTTAGTTATAGAATTTAACAGAAAAAAATATCCAGATTTTCAATAATACTGACATCAATGTAAGCAGCTTTATCACAATCAATATCTCCTCCACTGCCTCTGTCTGGCTGTGTCAAAGAAGTCTGATGTAGAGTATTTAGTGTATAAATAAGAAATTCCTGTTATTTACAGTACATCATAGGATGTTTTTGTGCGTCTCGACAGCTAAAAAAGCAGCGCTGTCATGTAGGAAATATTTACAGCAACACTTAGAAATATGCAGCCTTTAACTCTTCTCCATTGTCCCATGTGATTCTTGGCTGCTGAATTTTATCACTGATGGTGGAAAGAGTGGAGAGACTCTCAGGAGGGTCTGGTTCAGGGAGGTGCCAGTCGATAAAGACCAAATACATCAAAGATCCTAAGACACCTCCAATAGGTGGGGCCACCAGCGGTACCCAGAACCAGTAGTTGTAACACCTGGAGAGCAGACAGAAAGGTATTCAGTTTTGGTTGTCAGATGTTTCAGAACAGTTTTTGTGGATTACTTTCAGCTTTAAATATAGATTTCCACAATTGCATTTAACTTTATCTAACAGCTAATGTAAGCAAGGAAGTGGATGAATGCTTACCTGTTATCTAACAGTATGGGATATCAAATGTGTTATTTCACCCATTGGCTTTTCACTACTCGCTATCACTGTTTTTCACAGCTCTCAATGAAGCGAGAAGCAGTGGAGTTATAATGATTCATCATGTTTTATTGCATTATATTTTGTATCTTATTGGTCTGTATGGTGTCTGTCCCATGTTGAGGTTGATTTGTTCTGTCACTTGTGCACTTGTTGTTGATGTTTATATATTTCAAAGGGACAGATGTTGCAAATGAGTGCTGTGGTGTGTGGCATTGATTTACTTGCTTCATACTTGTCCTTATTTAAATAAATATTAAATTAACAAACAAATGTTCCCTTTCTGTTTATTATCAGAGCTCTGTGCAATGACAGCCCAGTCAGGAGTTACTCTGCCCTCTAGTGGGCATTTATCAAATCAAGCAGATTTAAACAAATCGGCTGAATAAGTGTTCAACCTTAGTGGGACCAAATAGAAGCCATCCGATTATCAGATTATATTAAGCAACAGTTTGCATCATGGATCATAATCAGGTGTTTTGTAACAAGCTGACAATTCATGTTCCTTTGATCCTGCCGAAAACAACCCTTGAGTCTGATAACCGCTGACATACAGGATTTTCTAAAGAAATACAAGGTCTAAGAAAAGTAATAACCAAGACAAAATCCTTTCTTTCTTTGAATTTGAGTTTAATGGTTTGAATGAATTGTGTTGCTTTATCAAAAATCCTTAAATGTGAAATATTATAATAAATGCATTATCAGCTCGTAAAGTTTTATGTGTTTACTGCTGGGCATTTGTGCTGTTAATGTAAGATAAGATACATACGTGAAGACCTCAGTTCCCCAGCCTGCAGTCAGCGTAAAGAGTCGCGGCCCTAGGTCTCGAGCTGGATTGATTGCAGCACCACAGTTAGCAGACATTGACATGGAGATCCCCAGGACGATCACAGCTACTATTGGGGGAATCAGCTCTGAGGGAGCAGGTGTATTCCTCTTTTCGTCCAAAGCCAGGATGCACAACATGAGCATGCTTGTACCCACTACCTAATCAAAGAGTAAAACGCATAATTAATTAGTCATATGAAAGACAGATGAAAAGTTAGCACTTATACTGCTACTGACCTGGTCAAGGAAACTTCTGCCCAAAGTGATGTACTCAGATGGATATGTGGCGAATATGGAAGCTGTCTCATTTTGACCATAAACAGTCAATACTCCTCCACTAAACTCCATTATGGCATCTGACACAGAAACACAAATAATCTATAGCAAACAAAAACCCACAAGTCAAACACCCATCTGTATGTGAATTGATAAAGTGTTCGAGTTGCCAAAAAGACAAACCATAGTACACCAGGTAGACGAGGCCTGATGCCATATAAGCCCCCAGCAGCTGGGAGAGGCTGTAGGGCACCAGCCGGCCCCAGGGCACCCGGCCCAACACACAGAAACTCATAGTCACTGCTGGGTTCAGATGAGCACCTTATGAGAAATAAAGGAGATGGTGTGAAAGGAAAGCAGGATGGAATAAAACAGAAGTGAATTACAGTGAGAGAGAGAATGGATGGTAATGAAATCTCAGATTATTTGTAGCCATAGTGTGTCAACTAAGTAAAGGTAAATAGTAAAGGCCTTGAAGAGCTGGACTAGAGAGTGGCGGATATTAGTGTCATAAATCGAGCATGCTCAGATCAGTGGATGACTGCAGTAATGGAAGAGTCATAATAGGCAGCATATTAAATATTGCTGTTGTGATTTACTGTATTTTAATCCTTTAAGGATGTCCCTTAAAAGTGTGATATTGTAATGACTTTAATGATCTTACCTGAGATGCCCTTGGTGAGGTACATAGCCGACATCACACCCACAGAGAAGGCCATGTTGACTGACAGGAACTGACCTTTAGTGTCTCTGCTTGTCTTCACTTGAGCTGCAGCAGAACAGCCAAACAGCTTCACAGCACATGAAGAGGACAAAGAGAAACACCAATAAGGTATGAGACGTCAGGAGAAATATTGTAAACTTCGGAGCGACTGAGTGGCTTATATTATTCACATGCAACACAGAAGGCTACTTCAAACAGTTTCAGGCAAAAGTACACATGCACTTCCATTTATTGCCTTCTAAGTAATGGATGCACCAGTTATAGTAACACTAAATCAGTTAACACAGGCATGTTAGGTTGTAAATGTAATTGAATCCCTCCCCTCATGAGCTTCGACTTAGTAATGATAACAATGATAAGGATAACATTCATCTATAGATATCCATCTTTAGTGATTGTTTATTATAATTATAAACCTGACTCTCCTCAATGAAACAAAAAATAAAAGTGTGAAAGTATCCTCAGCACTCTTCTGTACTTCTTTATTGAATAAAACTAAAGATGAAACTACACAAGTGGGTTTCGTGTAATATATGTGCAATACATAAGCTTGTGTAAATAAACACAATTGTTGAATTGTATTTTATTTATATAAAAAAAAAAAAATTAACATAGAAAGTAAAGCTTAAGTTGAACTGATACTAATTTTTCCACACGTCATTTTTTAGTTCCTGAATCTTTCAGTTCAGTTCAATTATTGCATAGAAATAAGCCATAAAAATAATGGTGTATTCTGATGGTTTTGTTATGCTTTTGTAGCTCATAAAGAGTCTTTCACATTTAATTCAGTCGATTGCTTAACCAACTCACGGGAGCTTTAAATAATAATAATAATTAAAAAACATATAAGGCTATAATAATCATCCTGAAAATGATAGCTCAAAATTTAAAAAAATAAATCGTAAGTAAAGCTGGGGGGATTATTCAAATGGGAAAACATACAATTCATTTTTACAATAATACAGAAAATAACATTTAACAAATTTAACAAAGGCAAACTGTTGGGGGAAAAAGTCCAATACGGTAGTTTAAAAATTGTTTCCCCTTTATATTTATATTGTTTTATATTTTTGATTGGATTCAAAGGAAATCAAAATGCAAAGAGCAGTGTAAATCATGTGTTACTTACCAGTAAGACAAAAGTTCCCAAGAACTCAGCCATGCACTCTCTCACCATGGCATTCTTCAATCTCAGGGTAGGTTTCTTCAACATTACTGGAGTTTTATCCTTTTTCACACCTCACAATGAACTCCGTCTTTGTTGTACAGACCAGCTGGTGGTCTGTCTGTTTCTTTGTCAAGGTGTTTATGTAGTGTTAATAAAAAGTTGGTTAGTTTGTGGCAAGAAAAGAAAGCTTTTCTGTCACTACTTCCACTAGAGCATCTGAGGACCTGTCCACTGTATCCCTCTTCTTTCCCTACAGCTGGTCAAACACTGTTACTCATTTATTGGGCTGTGGCAGCTTTAGTATTGGCTGAAGCAGAGAGCGTTATGTTCCTTAGCTGTTAGAGTTTTATGAACAGAGGCCATAAACAGGCTGATTATGAGTTGAAAGCATGAACAGAATATTAATACAACTCAAACCGAACCTTAAGAAACCAGTTAGTTTATCTTTATTTTACTTCTTTAAAAGTCATCAATCTGTCTCAAATCAGAGTGAGAGAAAGCTGCAGGTTAACTCCAAACTACATGATAAATAATTGTAAACTTAACTACACAAACACAGATTTTTTTTTTTACCTGTTATTCTGTCAAAAATCCTGCTGGTAACTTTTCAATTCAAATACTTCTACAGGCTTATTCTAACAGGGGAAACATTAAACAATCCATCGGGGATTTTGAGGGGCAAATATTTAAGTAGTACAAAAACAATTGTACAAGTTTTATAATTAAGATGGGTTTCAGATAAATCTCTGTTATCATTGCAGAAGGACATGTCACTGTGACCCACTCTCAGTAAACTCTGGACTCCTAATGGATTACATAACCTAAATAATGGACATGCAGCAGTTATGATTATATGTCGATCATTTTCAGAAAGACACATGCCTTTGGCCCAAAGGACATGTTGACACAAGATAAGACAAGTAAAAGTGACTGGAGATTATCTCTCCACAACCAGAACCTTTACATGTTATGTTGAGATCATAAAAATAATGCTGACAGGCAGTGATATTTAGGCTTATCACATCTATGCAGGTTATCTGTGTCTGATTATTTGTTAAAGGACAGATAACTTTAATACGGCGGCCCTGAAGTGCAAAGCACAAAGACAAATCAGAAAACACAACAACAAATAAGAAAACTCAACGACTAATAAGGAAGCACAACGACAAATCACAAAACACAACACATATAGGCAAACACAATGTCGTTAACTTCTAGTGGAAAAGATAGGTACCTGCGGTCGATAGGGATTGTCGCTGACTGGACAAACACACTGTCTGTCTTTTTAACCGGAAGGATATGCTGCTTTCACGTGTTGATTTCAAAACATGAGTGCAACCGATGATTCAGATATAGTCTCAGTCTCTAGACTGATATAGTTTGACACAATTTGGGCAATACATCATAATATTTTCGATTCCTCCTGCTCTGCTTCATTTGTTAACTTTTCTCTGCCTTGCGCCAAAGGAGTATGATGCATTTACTTCCTGTTAAAAAAACGGACATTGCGTTCGTCTGATCAGCGACGATCCTTGTTGACTGCAGGTACCTATCTTTTCCGTTAGAAGTTAATGTTGTTGTGTTTTCTTTTTTCTTGTGTGTTTTCTGATTTGTCGTTGTGCTTTGCACTTCAGGGCTACCGTATTTTAGCCTACTTCAGACTTTTGACCACAAAGCCATTAATGCAATATGATTGAAATAAATATCATGTCATGTTATCTCCCTCTGCTGGATGATAAATAAAAAGTATCACTTTAAGTTAGGGTTTATTAAAAAAGCAATATAAATGCAGATCACTTCTATTTACATTATAATACATGTGTTTTTATTTACAGGTGTAACATTTTAAATAGCTTTCAACTAACCAAAACAATAAGTATCAAAAGGTAGGTTTTATAATGTATTAGCCATCAGTGCACTTTCATTTTGGCTGGTACAGAAAATCCCAGGCATGAGGTAGCTAAAGTGAGAAAAATACACACTTTTGACCCGGTCTCTGAGACTATATTCCCTTTGGGGCTTTGTTTAAATGTCTTTAAAAACGAATAGCTTAAATGTTTTATTGGCATTAACCCCAAATAGTTTAATACAAAGCTTAATACACGTCAGGTTCAACAGTGTCTCTCTCACGGATGGCTTTTAGTTTCTAGTTTGAATTCAGTCCCTAAACTCAATATCCTCATGTTTCCAGATGCTTCAGAGGGCGACGCAGAACCACATCCACAGGCCCAGGGGGCAGTCTTCTTATCAGAGTCCACACCTCCAGACGTCTCATCCCCCCCATGCTGACACCCTCAATCTCTACGACTTCATCACCAGGACACACCTTGTCAACAGGGCCTCCTGGAGGGGACAGTGTGCAAAGGGAATGTTCAATTCATGACTTTAATGAACAAGTCTGTTTAAAAAGAGTGGTCAAATTCAAAAAGAGTACAGCACATGATCTATATGTGCAAAATGACTACTATACTTTCTGTCTCTGAATTCAGCTAAGACTTAACCACTCACACCTTAATGAGAAGTTACAGCTTTTATTGAATAAGTTATATTCAATTATCAGTATAAGGTTCAGGTTTCATAATCAAATTGGGTTTATATACTTTTGGCCAAATTTTCTATTTCATGTTGTGCTGTTTGATAATAATGTTCAAATCCCTCACCCTGTTTATTAATAAAAAAAACAAAAACAAAAAAAAAACGGGGGGGAGGGGGGGTCTCTTATCCAGCCCGTCCCATCCATCTTGGGAGTTTTCGCTGGTGCCGCTGTGGGGCTTTATGTGCGGGGGTGGGGCCTCTTGCCTGATTCCGCGGGGACCCTGTGGCCCCCACTTCTCTGTTCTTCTCTGCTCTTCTTCTTTATGACATCTCTATGATCTTGATACACATGTATGTGTACACCTATGGATGTACATGTGTACGTATGTGTGTATGTGTATGTATATTTGTATATTTATTATTATATATATATATTTTTTTATTACCATCATCTCTCTTTTTATGATGGTCATATTATTACATTCATATAATTTTATCTTCTTTCTATTACTGTTTACATGTATATATACTTTTTTTCTTTCTCTAACTAATTTTTCATTCACTTTTCATTTATTCATATTTTTGGTTGTTTTCTCGCTACTCCCCACTAAATTCCGCACTTTAATGCATTAAGCTGCCAGGAACACATTTCACACCTTTCTAACACACTACCTGAGCATAAAAATCATTGCTTGACTCTCATCTCATTTAAATGTATTTTGTCTGTGTTGTCGCTCTGTATCTTTTCTTATGTTTTGCTTTTTTGTATCTATTTTTATTGTATTTTTTTGTCTTTGTTTGTTTGTTCTTGCTTTAGTTGTCATGTCTATGTCATGTCTATATGTTCTTGTTTCATTTTGTTCACCTTATCACCAATAAAAAAATAAAAAATTCCTCACCCTGGAAGATCTTCTGTACAGTCAGTGGTCTGTCCACCTGACTGGAGCCCACTCCTCCCTCCAGGCTGAAGCCCAGATCCCTGTTGTTCTTCTCCAAGCGCACACACATAAGCTGACCTGAGAGGGCAGCAAAAGCAAAAAACAGAAAGAGCTTTTAATTTCAAACTGTCACAGATCATTATCTTGATAAACGCTGGTAATGTATGACCTCTCACCTGTCTCTGTGGTCTGAGTTGCTGTTGGCTCTTGACTTTTTGTCTGCGCTCCCTCTTTACTAACATTGCTCATCCCTCCCTTCCTCAGGACCACCACCCCCAAATCCCGAGTTTTTGCTCTTCTCAGGACCCTCAGGGCCTCCCAGTGGGCGTAACTGCTCAGTGCTGTGCCATTAATTGACAATACCTGGTCCCCTTCACATATTGAGCCTTCCTTTGCTGCTACCCCTAAGTGGAACACCTTGTGAACCTGAGAGGAATACAAAGAAAGGACATGAAGAAATGGGCGACATTGCCTTTGGATATTTTTCAGGGGAAAACAAGTTTTTCCTCACAGTGACTGGCTTGTTCTGGTCAATGCCTCCAGCCAAACTGAAGCCCAGTCCCACTCCCACGTCCTTATGGAGAACAACCACTTGCACATCGTTATAGTCCTGCATGCCAAAACAGAAAGGTTGGACAAACCAATGATGTTATTATAATAAACATTTTAAGATAAAACTAAGTTAAGAAGGAAATATGCGAAAGAGAAAAAAAAAATATGATATCACATGCACAAAGGTTCCAAAGGATGCTATAAATATGCAGGTGTCCTGTGTAATCATATCAAGTTGCAGGTTAATTACAACCCAAGAAGGGGCCATTGCTGTACTGCTGTACTCTAGGATTGTGAATGATATTACCGGAGAGAATCAGACAAATCATTCATATTTTACTTCTTCCAAATTAATGGAAAATTTGAAAGGACATCAGGCCACATTTGGAGTATAACTAACGGTTGGACAACAGCTTATGATCTTACTGTCTATGCTTATGATACATTTCAGCTACTTACTTGCTTCCTGTTTTATTCGATAGTTTTGTGACACTAATGATACTGTTATCTTGGAATTTATGCCTCTACAGTGATCTAACTTTTGGCATACTTCCTTGTTACCATAACACTCCCTTAGCAAGCTAACACTTAAGGAGCTAATGGGAATTCAAGCCTTTCCAATTGTACTGTGTAACACTACAAACAGTAATGAACAGGAAATGGTTAAATGCAAACATTATCTGTTGTGCAATGGTAACTAACAGGTGATAAAACAAGTTGTGTTACCTTGGAATATGGCCTTCATTTTGCATTTGATTACCACAATGCATTGTCCTTTTAGTTTCTGATTGTTGAAGGAGTCTAATTGTAATGATTTTGGGCATTTTCACAACACAGCAATACAATATGACAACATTTAAACTTTCCACCCTGGTAGTGACGACAGAAAGAAATGGCTGCTGTGTGCATATGGTGAATGCTGTACATTGGGGTAAGTGACCAAATTTGAGCCAAAGACCGGTCTGCTGTTACAATACCTACATTTTAAAATCACAGCAGAACATTGAAACACCAAGCTGTTTGTACCTGCAGAGTGCTGTCACCAAGGCTCCTGACATCCTCCAGCAGCTTGTCGAGCTCATCAGCTGGCATCACAGACACATAGGAAAAAGCCGACATGTCTGAGCTTAGCGAGGCTGTTCGCCGACCTACAGATTGCCACTCATCGCTGTCATTCTCTGACTCATAGTCCACTCCAGCAAAGTTACACAAGTCTGAAAGACTACAGAGAGGAAATTGAGTTATGATGGTAAAAATGTATACCTTGAATTTTGTTGATATAAACTCTACCCACCTGACACAGAAGCTCCGACGATCTGATTGGCTCATATTACTTGTAATGGTCACTGACGACTCTCCAGAGTCTGAATCATAGTTTGAATCCTCATCCTTCTGTGTACTTTCATCATCATCCTCGAAATCCTCTTCATCGTCATTCCAGACCTTAATCGTCGGGCTCAATCCAGCTACCCAAGCATCCAGGTCCAACACTTGTTTCTTTCCCTTTGGAAATGTTTCATTGCTATCTGAGGAGACAAGACCAGGATGGTTGCTGTGGGATGAAGAGCCAAGGTGGTGATGGAGATGAAGGGCATCTGCTTCAGGTGTTTTGGACTCTTGTACGAGATCAGACAGTCTTTCATTTTCTGCAATGGGAGTGGAGTTTTCTGTTTGAGTTGTGGGCGAGAGAAGAGGTGAGTGGTTTGGAGTGTTGGTTGGAGTCCTGTCTTCATCACTGACAGGTGAAGTAACTATGGAGGATAATATTTTTGGCAGACCATCGGGAGTGTCACTGGAGTTGAACAGAGGTAAAGAAGTTGGCCTGTCACTTGCCTCCTCAGGACTCGAAAGCTTGGAGAAATCGGACTCATCTATATAGAAGTTATTACGCTGTCTTTGATCTCCTTTATTTATTGGGATTTCAAGGCTGCTCTTAAGTCTGGCATACTTCTTTGAATTTTCAGAAGTGTCAGCCTTGTCTGCTTCTTTTCCCTCACTCTGAACTAAATATCTTTCATCTCTCTCTTTCCTCCGTAATCCAAGTCCAGACTCATCCACTGATAAAGACCTTTCTGACCCGCACTTCTTTCGTGCTACTTTCATTTTCTCCTCAGTTTTCTCCCCTCCAACTTTCAATTCCTCCCTTTTGTCTCTTAATCCGCTTATCGCTTTATCTGACCCGCTCTTTTTCACTCCATCATGAGCCCCACTAATTTGTGTTGGCACTGAGAAGGCCCGTCTCGGCATCAGGATCTGTCCCATAACCGGACCTTGAGATCTCTGTGTTAGAGCCTCAAACTGGTTGATCTTATTCCTCACGCTAGCTGCAGATTTGACTGACAACCCCTCTGGTAATTTGTTCCTCTCTATTGTTTTTATTGTAATTTTTGATGGGTTTGATTCAAACACATCTTCATCGATGCTAACACTCTTTAATTTAGGTTTTTCTTTATGTACCCCATACATTAAATTACTGCTGCCTTTTTCCTCTCTATGGTTCACCCTTCTACATTCAGTACTTCCACTTAATCTTCTTTCTCTCGATCCAGACCAATCCCTCAAAGAACCTGATCTCAACTGATCTTTGGAGGTGTTTGACTGCAAAGGTGCTATTTCTCCAGCATCTCTTGTAGCTCTTATTTGATCTGCTAGAGTGTTCCTGCTCCTTGCTCTATCCAGAGACATTGTGCCAGTTTCCTTTAAGCCTCTACCCAATTTGACACCCTGGATCTGTCCTGGCCACTGCCCCCCTGACGATCTCTCCCTGATCCTGGTCAGAGAAATAGTCTCAGAACCTACTGTATCTGATTGTGTACACGTGAATGAATTCCTGCTCTGAACTGGAATGAAGCTGCTTGTCTGTCCTGATGAGAAACACCTTGGAAAGGTTCCCCCTGATGTCCAGTCGTATGACCTCGGCTGTGCTGGAATAAGGAAATCCTTAGTTGTGTCTTTGGGATTGGACATGAAAGGGTTGGATTCCTCAGTTTTACCAAAACCAGCTGAGCCATAGAGTTTCTCTATCCGCTCAAGAATACTTTGACCACCTTTGGAACCAGATGAAGCAGATGTTGGTCTGACATTAGAGCATGGTCCGGACTGGGACCTTAACCTGGAGGGGAGAGAGCGTCCCTTACTGGTCCTATCTAAAGTCTGACTCATGTGACTCACGGGGCTCTTCTCTTGAACAACATTACTTGTACCTGCACAGTTATAGTAGGCCTGTATTGAAGACCTCACCCCCTCCTTGGTGCCTTGAACTCCTGCACTTTCATCCAAGCCTCCATCAGGTTGAATGATGTCCCCTGTTCGCTTAGTTAACCAAATGAACATGTCGGCCCTTTGACCCCGATCTGGGCATCTTTCCCCCGTCTGCCATTCCAAACTCTTGCTTCTAGTTGCCAGGTTGTTCCTCCTAAACTCTGTCCTGCCACGGCTTTCAGGTGCAATGTTTTTGCCTCGGTCAATCCGAAACGCTGTGATTGTATTTCCCACTCTTCCAGTGTGGCTTAGCATGGTTGACATCTTGGGGTCCTTGTCCTCATACTGACTTATAACTCTGCTGCTATTCCCACTCCTGGCTTGATAACAAGAAGCTTTGTCATCCACCTCCTCAACGGTTCCGTTTGCGCCAGATTGTGAACTCTTTGCTTCTGCCACTTCCTCAGCGCTCTTTCTCTCTTCCTCTGAAAAACCTCTTGGTTTCCTAACACCAGGCCTGCGAGTGAGACTGTATGAAGGAGAGTTAGCTGAGCGAACAGTGAAGAGCGCCTCCGTCCCCTGCCTGTTGTACACACTCGCTGGAGAAGGGAGCAGAGACAAGTCCATTGTCCCAGGGTAAACAAAGTTAATGACCACCTGTGAAGTGCCAAATCCCAAAAAGAGAGCGGAAGAGTGAACTTGATATTTAAGAGATTCCAAGTAACTATCTTTATGACTGCACTCCGAAAGCAGTTTTTCTGAACTCTGCCATTTTCAGTGTGCAAGAAACATTGAAACAATTACCGTCCCCTCATTTGTTTTTGTTTTTCACAGAAACAGAGTTTAATATTTTAGGGAAGCTCCTGATGTTTCTCTGCCTTGTGGTCTAGAAGAGATTATTCTTTTTGGCTTATCTTTTTGTTTTGCTGATGCCGTATTGTCTTTTGGAGTGTTCATCCCCAAACACAAGTTCAGCAAACAGCTCCCATTACCTGCCAAGTAGAAAAAAAGTTACAGTCATAACAGGGATTGTGGTTTGCATTGGCTCGTCAAAAGTGTCAAACACAATCATGTAGTGGTTGAGGTCAGTTGGCACAACATATTACAGAAAAAGTATAAAAAGGAATGTGATCGCGAAGGATAAGAAATGCTAAGAACAAAAAATCAATATAATAAAGACAGAGAACAAGAGTCAAATAACCAAAAAAACCAGAGTATGCCACACTTTAAACTCCTGTCAGCTGTGTCACTTTGAAACACACCCCTGTCGTCCTGACAATCCCCCTCACACTTACTCAATAGCCCATTCACAGAACATTGAGATTGAGCTAATGCGCCCTGTTGTACACACACATATCATAACTACTGTTTACACAAGCAACATACTCATGACTACCTGTCAACGTCAGCTAAACCTGAACCAAAAACTGGAAGAACCTACCTAACAGCAATCCAGTCAGCGAAAAACAATGCATTAAAGAGTCACAATCAGTCTTTGTGCAACCTGTAACGTCTCATACAGTGACAGGACGATAACAATGGAATTTTTTTCCTTATAACAGCGGATTCATTGAAAATAATCAGATTACAAAGAGATTAAAGTTACTTGATTTAGAAACTGAATACTAAGTGACAGATCGTGCCACTGATGGACAACAGCTCATCATTGACGACAGACACTCTGAGGTTACACACATACAAACAAGGCATTGTCGGTGAACTATCTTTGATCATTATTTAGGTCAGAATTAGAATCCGATCATCACTGTTGATATTTAACTCAATTAATATAAATCCCGTATTTACTGTACAAGTATAACATGACAAGGAAATTAGATAAACATGGCTCATTTATAAAGTAGCATTTTACAAAGTCAAGTGTGTGACTTTGAGGAAACAGTCTCTGTGGACCTTTACAACACAGGTGAGGCTCAGTGTCGGTTTACAGAAACACCTGTTCTGCTAACAAACACAAAGCCTCCCATCTGGGTTGCCAGGGCAACACTGCACAGTTTGCTTCAAACACTGATTAAACAGCGAGAAAGACAGAAATGTACCCATAAATCAGACAAAGTTATTATCTCTAACCCCACATTTATGTTAACAAATTAGCTTTTTATTTTAATAATATTTTCACAAAGAAATGCCTCTCACCTTTTCTAAGAGGGACCTCTTACATGTCTCAGACCACGGTGTTGACACAGCTTCATACTGAAGGCAGCTTTCTCTGTAATGACATCAACTCCTAACTCTTCTCTCTCTGTATTCCTCTCTTTACATCAGCTTTGCATGATGGACTGTGCAGTGACGCAAACCTGCCACACTGGTTTATCCTCCTGTACTCCCTCTCTCTCTCTCTCTGTCTGTCTCTCTCTCTCTCCTCCCCCTCTCATTGTTGTTTTCTCCCTCTCTTCCTCTTCTCACAGGGTAGCATTCCTGACTACAGTTCAATGTGTCACCCACTTAACAGCTCAGCCGAGAGTGTACACACACATATACATGTCACATGCTAACTTACACACCCTAAAAAAAATTCAAACTCTGTCTCACATAAGCATTTCATATAGCTCCAGGGAGAAGAGTCACAGCTTGTATCGTTGTGTGAAACGGAACAAGAATGACATTTCGCAACACAGTCTTTTATTATCATCACCCCACCTAAGGCAAACCTGAGTCTAATTATCTGGGTTAGCTGGTGTCAAAATACATAATAACAGTGCACCTTTAATTGGGACCAGAGACAACAAAGAGCTCATGCAGACAGAGAAATACCAAGGGATAAATATTGTTGAAAGTACACCTCTCGTATGACACATTTTCAACCTAACAGGCTCAATTGGAAACATATTTGTTAAAAATCTGTGGGACTGTAATGCAGACTGGGGTGGGAGCGGGGGGGGTAAAGTATCTGAAATTGCTGATAGGTTTTAAACAGAAGAAGAACTATTGTTTGTAAGCTGGATTCTGCTGTGGGATGGGAACAAGTTGCCTTTGAAACACAAGAATAAGGCAGACTAGCATCAGACATATAAAGAAAAAGAAAATGATTGTACTTACTGTTTGATGGTAATCTGCTCATGCTCTCACTGTTGCTCTTTTGCATGCACCTGTTATTGTCTTCCGCTGAGACAGAGGAAACTGTGGTGTGCTGCAACACTAAATAAGAGGATGTCTCAACATATTTCTGTGCCTGTCAAGGGTATAAACATGCTTAGTTACAAATACTGATGCTAGGCCATGTCTTGTGATCCAATAAATGGCAGAGGTCGGGTAGGTTACATTGTCTTCTCAGGACAGTGATAAGTCTGTTTGTAAGAGTAAATAGCAGCAGTATGACTCAACAGACACCCACCCTTGTTCCTGACAGAATAATGGCACTCAGTGTCTCCGCAGGATAGATGCAAATCCATGTTGTGCTCACAGACACACTGGTTCTTTTTAATACATTTTTTGGGTTGTAGGACTTAAGGAACTATGTGAGAAAGGGAAATTCATGGTATTTAATCAATCAGTATGTCCCAGTTAATATAAATAGTCAACCAGGGGTGTTACCAGGAATTCTGGGCCCAATGAAAGGATATCACTGTGGTCTATTCTAATTATTTTTATGAACATCAGACATTTTACACAGCATCATAGTTTGGTAAAGAGAGGTTCAATATATTAAGTTTCAATAGAATCAATAGACGAGACATGTCTGTTACTCACTCAGAAAAGTATAGCTAACTAGAAAAAAGGAGTGCAAATTCACTTTTACTGGAAGTTTGTAATAATAAGAAGAAGAAAGAGAAGAAGAAGAAGAGAAGAAAAAAGAAGAAGTAGAAAAAGAAAAAGAAGAAGAAGTAATGCATTGCTTACTTGTTGAAATTCATGTATGTCCACCACATTATGCTATGAAAGAAAAAGTTACCAGCTGTTGGATTTGGGGAATTTGTGGGATGCAGAACAGCACAGTTTTAGTTTAGTTTTTTACTACTTACAACTACTGGACCCTGTCAGAGTTTATTATAGAATCAACAACCATAGATATCAGCTGCATACGTTACAGCCCTCCCACAGAAAACAACATTCTCCAGGGGGGTGCACCAGTGTCCCACTTCTGACCATAATCCTGTAAAGTGGCATGATAATGAAAAAAATCAAGCAGGTGATTTGACTGATGTCCTGGCACAGGTTTGAATCTAACCAAAGTCTGAAAGTTGACTTTCAAATAGGGCAGTTTGTCATCTGCTCCTTTAAAGGGGCTGTTTAGGTTGGAATTTATAAAAGCATTTGTAATCTATAGCCATATTTATTATTTACAATCACCTTACATTTTACACTCATATTAACATTTGTTTTCCATCTTAAAATAAAAAAGGCCTACAAACCAGGGCCCCCTACCTCCACTGGGGCCCTGGGTGTCAGTCTCACTTTTAGCCCCAAAATGATGATGTCAGTGACCCTCCTCATATTATTCTTAATCAATATGTAGGCTAACAAGTGAATGTGTTTCACCTGTTTAATTGTGTTCACAGGTCTTTATCATATTCAAATGAAACCTGTCTTCATTATTTGTTGATTTGTTTGTTATGTTTGTTTGTTGGGTGTAGCGTCGTGAAGACGTCATTGAACGGCAGAAGGCAGCAGAGGCCAAAATAACGTCAGAGCCGACGTAGCCCAGCCCCAGTCATGTGACTAATGCGGAAGACAACAAGCCAGCGAAATGTAACATCCAAGAGCGCCTTAACTTTTCTTCAGCTCTCTGTAGTCTGTCTGTCTGTCGTCTAACTTAAGTTAATGTGTTTTAAAAAACGGAGTCTTGAATGAAACTGCGTGGCTTTAAAAGTTGTCGGGCGTACTCTGAAGTGTCGTGTAGTTTACGTTAACGTCAGTGAGGTTAATGAACGCACAGTTTCAAAATGCGGAACGATTCTCTTCTGTCAAGTATAAACGTGGTGCTTGTGATGGCCTTCGGGAGTCTGGTGAGTCAGTTTTGATGTTATTGGTATGTCTAAGTCCAGTCACAATTGAAAACAATCAACACGTCACTCTACTCTGGAATAAACAGAGATACCGTCACAGTATGTTACACTCATAGCTTACACCTGAATTAATTTTTTTTTTTCCAAAATATTTTTTTTTTTAGAGAAAAAGTCTCAATTCAGAGTCACGGAAGCACAAAGTGCAGAAAAATAAATCATCTTCTCAGTCATACAACCCACCCCCCATAAGCGTGTTATGCTTATTACAAGCCTGCATTATGATCATGAACCTTCATAGGTTCATTATGATCAGAATATGCAGTATATCTAGTATAGCATGCTCACTGCACCTTAATCTGTATATTATAATCCTAAGAATACACTTATATTTATAGCATTTATTTATATTTATAGCATCCCATTAATCCAGCCATATATACCTAATAATTCACTTTTTTTAGTCTACATCTGTAAATTTTGTAATTACTGTACATAGCACAGACTCTTGCACTTTCTGCTTATTTGCACTTCTGGTGAGATGCCAAACCTCATTTCGTTACTCTATACTTGTATATGTGTAATGACAATAAAGTTGAATCTCATCTCATCTCTCAATAGGTTTACAAACATTTCTCGATATAGCCTAATATTTAAATAATCTGACTGGAGCATAGCAGAACATCACACATCAACCAACAAATAATACCCATAGTTCAATTTGTGCGTGGTCTTAGATATAAACACAACACATTTTCTTTATATAGAACAGTAACAATTATTATTTACCTTCTTTCAATGTTAGATAGACAGTTTAGTGAAGTCAGACAGCAGGCCACATCTGTGTGTTTATTAAAATAACACTTTTTTTTTTTTTTTTTTTAAAGAATGTTTTGGAGGTTTGGGAAGCTGCTTTTTTTTCAATTGTTTTGTTATCTCATGTCAATAACATTTCCTAGAATAAACTTGAACTGCACAGATTTTTTTTTTTATCAGGGTTCGTACAGAGCCTTGAAAGTCTGGAAAATGCTTGATTTTAAATATAGTGTTCTCAAGGTTTGAAATGTGCTTGAAATTTGAACACTGTGCTGGAAAATGCTGGATTTACTCTATATTGACCAGTGTTGTAATTTAACAAATAAAAAAAATTGTATTCTGTAAATTTAAAAAAAATTATGTTTAAAGCTTCAGCTTCCTTGAAAGAGTTGACATTTTATCTTGAAATTTTACTCTTAAAAAGCTGTACGAACCCTGTTTTATGTAAAAATTCTTATCTTCTGAGATTTTAAATCAATTCATAACTTCCAAAAATGGAGCAGCAAGAAGTTCAGCCAGTCTCACAGATGACACTAATTCAAAAATAGACTTTGAATCCATGGATCCCGAATAGTTTTGAATCGAAAATAGATTCTGAATCGAAATCGTGACCCCAAGAATCGAAATCGAATCGAATCTTGAGACACCCAAAGATTCCGAGCCCTACTATATGCCTTGATATCTTAATTTATATTTCTAAAAGTTGGGGAAAAACGTTTAGAAAATGTTTAAGTACCAGATGCTTAGTCTAGAATCCCATCACAACATCGCACCTTGTTCCCCAAAAAGTTGTTACAAAAGACTTTATATAACCAAGGAAGAAATGTTGGCCTGTTTGTTAATTGGATTTAACCTGCTCCAAATGGAATAAGTTCAAGCGTTTATCCCTTATCCACGCTTCATCCTTCTACCAAATGTTCTGCAAACAGGTCGTTATTTGTCTGTGATCTTGTGTAGGAGAAAAGACTAACAGCACCCCAACAACAACAAAAACCTTCTTGGAAAAGATTACAGAGATAGGAGTAAAAACACGTTTAAAAATCCCCCTTCTTGATTACAAATGTAATACAATGAGCCCTGTTTTACACCCAGAAATATGCATCAAAATGTTTACTTTAAATAATGCAATCATTTGAATAGGTTATTGTTAGTGCATCCATCCATCCATTTTCTTTTCCGCTTATCCGAGGTCGGGTCGCGGTAGTAGCAGGCGCAGTAAGTCAACCCAGACTTCCCTCTCCCCAGCAACGTTTTGCAGCTCCTCCTGGGGGATTCCGAGGAGTTCCCAGGCTAGACGTGATATATAATCCCTCCAGCGCATTCTGGGTCTGCCCCGGGGTCTCCTCCCAGTTGGCCGTGCCTGGAAAACCTCTAAAGGGAGGCGTCCAGGAGGCATTCTTAACAGATGCCCAAACCACCTCAACTGGTTCCTTTCGATGCCGAGGAGCAGCGGCTCTACTCCGAGCTCCGCCCGAATGTCTGAGCTCCTCACCCTCTCTCTAAGGCTGAGCCCAGCCACCCTCCGGGGGAAACTCATTTCGGCCGCTTGTATCTGCAATCTTATTCTTTCGGTCACTACCCATAGCTCATGACCATAGGTGAGGGTTGGAACGAAGATCGACCGGTAAATCGAGAGCTTTGCCTTCAGGCTCAGCTCCCTCTTCGTCACAACGGTCCGGCACAAGGCCTGCATTACTGCTGACGCCGAGGGCAATCCACCTTTTTCCGGCAGAGATGGTTCTCGGCCTCCGACTTGGAGGTGCTAACCCTCATCCCAGCCGCTTCGCACTCAGCTGCAAACCGCCCCAATGCCTGCTGGAGGTCCCAGCATGAGGAGGCCAACAAAACCACATCTGCAAAAAGCAGAGATGAAATTTTGAGGCCCCCCAAACTGGAAACCCTCCTCCCCCCCCGGCTGCTCCTTGAGATCCTGTCCATGAAAATCACAAACAGTGACGCACTGGGAATGTGTCTGACTTTGTGCCGAGGATGCGGACACACCATCCCACTTTGGTCATACAGGGACCGGATGGCTCGTGCCAACGGCCCCGGGGCTCCATATTCCCGCAGTGCCCCCCACAAGATCCCCTGAGGGACCCAGTCAAAAGCTTTCTCCAAATCCACAAAACACATGTAGACTGGATGGGCAAATTCCCATGCTCCCCCAAGAAGCCCTGCGAGGGTAAAGAGCTGGTCCGCTGGTCCACTGTCCCACGGCCGGGACGGAATCCACATTGTTCCTCCTGTATCCGAGGTTTCGACAATCGGCCGGAGCCTCCTTTCCAGCACTCTAGAGTAAGCTTTCCCCCGGAAGGCTGAGAAGCTTGATACCCCGATAATTGGAGCACACCCTCCGGTCCCCCTTTTGTTATTGTTATTGTTAGTAGTAAGTTTAATCTACATACTTATTTTATTATTTAGTTATGTTCATCATTGCCTGGTTACTACTCCTAAAAGAAGCTCTCAACTCTTGGCTGTCCTCTAGGTGTTTGTTTTGCTGTTCATCTTTGTCAAAAGACAAATTATGCGTTTTGCCATGAAGTCCCGCAGAGGACCACATGTTCCCCTCGGCCACAACGCTCCTAAGGTAATACACATCCAACATAATGAGGAGTGTGATGCTGTTTCGTGTCCTGCTGATTCATCACACATGGTGGTCTTGTGTGTGTCCTGTAGGAGTTGAGGCAAAAAATTGAAGCCAAACTGAGCCAAGTTCAGAAAATCCACTTTGAGCCTCGTCTTATTTCTCCAGATGATGACCGGCTGAAGCACTGTGGACAGTCAGGTAAAAAGGAAACACAAAGGAACTTATACACACCAGTCCTAAAATATCCAGGTGAGAACTTACAATTTGAGAGCACATAAGAATCTGTGTGTGTTGCAGGTTCCTACGACTATCTGTACAGGATGAGAGCACTGGATGCCATCAGAGACACTGGTGAACTTTTTTTTCCACTACAGATCCTTACTTGTTTTTGTTTTTTTTTGTTAACATGGTGGTAGCGTTGACGGATGATTGTCACATGTACTGTCATGTCATTAGATCTCCCTTTCCGTGAGCTTGGTGGGACGTCCACCGCTGTGACGGGTCAAAGACTACGAACCTGGCTTCTACAGCTGAGAAATTCACACTGCATGTTCAGAGAAAACCTCATCGACACAGTGCTGGACGGGTACAATAAAGCACGTCATGGGGCAGAGGTCAGTGTCTCTGTGTGTGTTAGTTAGCCAGTGAGGAGGTGTCTTATCATACTTAATACGATACATCTTTGTGTAAGATATCAAAAACATTGAGTTTAGAGGTATTAATAAAATCATTTAAGGACATTAAGTGTGTTTTATTAGCAGATGTAATATCGACTATATGTATGTGGCCTGTAATGTGTTATTATGGAAACTGGTTTATATTGATAGACACAAGATACCATAGGAAAGCTTCAGAGGTCTGGTCAAGTCCCTCTGTGATGGGTCAGAGCTGTTTTGGTGGAACAAGGGGGACCTATGCTACACTGCTAGGCTCATGATTAAAATGTTATGACTGATAGTATCCTTATGATCAGTAAAGTCTTCATCATACAGCCCATCCATCTGTGCACTGTATCTTTAAAAGCTGACATACTGTATGCACTGATGTTTAACTTATTATTATTATTATATTGTTATTTCTATTTTAGACTTTTGGTGAAGCAGAGTTTTTAAAATACCAGGAAGCTCTATCTGAACTGGCCTCTGCGTGAGTATAAACACAACCTCTCCTCACAGTGCTCCCTCACAGATTTTCCTTTTATCCCTAATCCTTTGATGGAATGTTAATTATGTACCAGGAACATTCTGTTTCCCTCTTGTTGTTTTTTTTAGTGTCAAGTCTCACAGCAACAGCGGCAGTTCTCCAAGCCGACACCACCAGTCTGCAGCCAAAGACTTGACCAGCAGCGCGGAGCTTACACGCTCCTCCTCCCCAACACAAACCACCTACCTCACATCCTCAGTGCAGCAGCGCAGCAAGCGGCCCAGACACTTCCTGGAGCTGAAGAACTTTAAAGACAACTACAACACTCTGGACAGCTCGTTCTAAAAAAAATCAATAAATAAAAAATCTATGAAGCCCGTCCTTAAGACAGGTCAAAGACAAGGAAGTGCTGCCAGGAATGAAAGTGCCTACTGTATTAACTGTCACTTTGGCCATTTAGTTTAGAGTGAGGCGACATAAACACTGCCTTTAAATACAAACACAAACTGCCTGATAGACAATAAAGTGCACATCAGACTACTGGTATAACCCTCTTACCTAAGTGTAGCCTTTGCGAATGAACTCTGTATAAATGCATGTGTGAGTGCTTTAGAAGAATAGTCTATAATATGAAAGGTTGATTTGACCAAACCAGAGCTATAGAGCTATGCAATGATAAGACAATCAGTATTTATTACACACCTATGCACAATTGTTACTATTAACCAACTGTATTGAAAAAGATTATGTTTAAAAAAAAAGTAAGTATTTTTATTGGTTGCCCTGCACTGTTAATGTCACTTATGTTTACGTCTCTTAGTGCCTCTGCTGTTCATTCTCTACAACATGACAGCCCGTTCTTAGCCTTAAATGTTTGTTTTTTTACAGAAGCCATACTGTACTTGATTAAATGATTTTGATGATTAGGTGCTTTTCTGATTTTATCAGTTCTCTCAGTGCAATGTGATTCAACAGTGCTCATACTGTAATTGTGCATTAATTTATCTGTATGTGAGGGGGAAGACTTTCTTTGTGACTGGTGTTGAAATGTGTGAACTGTTCATTTCATTTGGAGGTATTATTGGGCCTTGGTGTTTTAATTGTATGTGCCATTAATTGTAAGTAGCTTTTAAAATAAATGAATCCAGTCCAAATATTGCGCAGTTTTCTTCTATGTGGTCATTGTAATGGAGTAATTTCTAGGTTTCAGTGTCCAGCAGAGGGCGATGTTCTCTTCAAAATCCAATTTAAAACGTGTAAATTCAGCCTGTAAGAAGACAGAAGGCCTTCATTTCGTTTTAAATCATTTATTCTGAGAGCCACAAATACAGATTACACACTTAAAAAAAATGTCACACATCTGTCTAGTTTGTTTGTATAAATAAATACAAAGGAGAAAGTTGTTAGGGAGTAGTTAAAACATCAAGCATACATTAATATATACAAAACAAAATGACTCTATACACAACGGCACTGAGCTGATATGTTTTACAAGAAATATTAAGAACAAAAATGACACTTGAAGCAGATAAGTTGAAATTTCTTCATTATTGCTGACACTTCTTTCTGCTTCCTCACAGTTTCACAAGGTGCCATAATGTTAAGGGCTTGAATGTAAAAACAGCTCTTTTCAGTGCACGTTTTCTACTTTCTATAGGCTACAGTCAGTATTTACATGCTTAAAGCAATTTACCATTCACTCAACAAAGTGAATGGAGTCATGGGTGAATGACTAATGAGTACAAAGATGCAGGAAGTAGGTCGACTTATTAATGATTTTTTTTTTTTACATGGAGCTTTAGCTTAGTTAGTTTTGTTTGCTACATTCCTGACTGACAATGTCCTAACCCACTTTGGCAAAACAAAGCGTCTGCACTATGCCCCTTATTTTAGTCGCGATACAACGTCAATGTCGTAAACTCAAAGGTTATAAAAGCGATCAAAATAGGGGGCAAGTCATGCAGAACCCAGTATCACATGTAAAACTTCATACATCAGCTGAATCGGTACACTCTGAATTTACTCTAAAGCTGACATAAATGCAAACACCGTACAGTTTCCTTCAGGAGTGTTTGTGGTTTAGTATAAGCGTTGATGATTCTTGCAATCCAGGAAGTTTCAGCTCTGAAGTCCCAAACATTCATGTGATAAGATGTGGTGCTGTTTGGTTTCAGTCTGTACTAAAAAAAATGTTTGGTGGTTCTGAACCCTTCTGTACATTTTCTTCGTGTTTCTTCTTCTCATTCACTTCATGACTTTATCTCGATGACTTTGATGAAAGGGAGCGGTTTGTTGGACGAGGAGGACGGCTTGAGCGGTTTGCTGAGGAGAGGAGAAGAAGAGAATTAGGTTTCTTTCATACGCTAATATGTGTTTCTGTGTTTGTTTTACCAAAATTACTAAATGCAGGCTGAGATTCTCAACATCATTTCATTTATATTTGCTCTTCTGTTTATTTTAAAACACTAACCACTGTAATAAATGCAATAATTGTGACTCATGCATGAGCAAGAAAAGACCCTGCAGGACATGACTCTGTCAAGAGTTTGCTAAGTTTGCAGATGCAAGAAATGTGAAGAGGGTGAGCATAATAAGTTACCTATAGACGATCTGGGGGTTGCGCTCTGATGATAGGTAGGAATTTGACCGTTGTCCTCCGAGGAAGTAGTCCATCTGGTCATGCATCTCTCGGTTCTGCACACACAGGAGGTCAGGAGTCAGTTCTCATGATAACCATTTAAAAAAAGCTAATATGGCTACCAGAAGAAAAGGGTTGCATCTCTTTTCTGTACATGTCTCTTCTCTCCCTGAATAGGTCATACTGCAGAGTATCTTTCTCCCTTTTAAATTCACCCTTCATTCTTCATTCCACAGATAACATAAAAAAATATATAATAATTTCACAGGAGAAGTAAAAAAAGAACAAAAAAAAAAAAAAAAGCATCTCTCACCTCAGCCTCCAAGAAAGCCACTTTCTCCTCCAGCTCTTTGATCACACGGTCCCTTTCCTGAATCACCATGCGAGAGTTCTGGAGCTAAAGACAGAACAAACACAGTCAGGCAGTGAGCTAACTCCTCTGCAAATATGAACGCTGAGACGAGGTGTTTGCTTTACTCAGTCCCACACATGTGCGTCTCACCTGCTCAATCATGTGTCTGACTTTCCTCTGCTGGCTTTTCAACATGTCATCCAGATGGTGGATCTTTTCTTTAAGAATGGCCACCTCCCTCTCCAGCTGCTCAGCCCTAAAAATACACACAGAGAGTTAGAACACACTAATCCTGAGTAGATTGTTGACAGATGATTTATTGCTGTGTGTTTTTGTTTGTATGTTTAAGTGTATAAACTAACCTTAGGTCTCCTTTCTGGCCTTCCTCTCTGATCTTGTGCAGCTCGCGCAGTTCCTCCTCACGGTTGCGGATGGCCTCTCGCAGGGTGGAGCTCTCCTGCTCCATTCCTCCCAGCAGTCTCTGCAGCTCATCTATGCGCAGGTCTTTCCTTATGCATGCTTCTTCTGTTGTCTTTAACTTCTGCTCCTGGCTGCTCAGGTGCTCTTTCAGCCTGCTGCTTTCAACCTTTAGGAAACAGGGTGAAATGTATTTACTTTGTGGCTTTAACGCAGTGTAACACCACTTGTTGTGATGCAAAGAGAAAGTGAAAAAAGCAAGTGTCTCTGTATGTTACCTGAAGCCTCTCTTTCTCCTCGTGGTGCTTCTTCTCCGCCTCCTGGAGCTGTGCATACATGCGCTTACTGACTTCCCTTAGCTTGGCTCTCTCTGCTTCGTCATCTGCTTCCTAACAAAGAGAATATGAAGGGTTGGATCAGCAAATGAATACTGCAATATCCTGGAGAGTCAGATTAAGTGTCCAGATCTGAATCCCATTGGGAATGTTAAACTGAACAAAAAGGGGAGTTCACTCGTTCTCCAGCTTGTCCAGATGTCAAAATATGACAGTCATGGCTTTAACTGTCGCCAAAGTGTCCATACTCCTTGCATGAATGGGTGAAAACAATTATATATTTGTAATGAATTGTTATCAATTCGTAGAAATCAGTTTTTTGTCAATTTGGAACGAAACCCTGACAGCCGTTAATCAGTGTCAAAAAGCTTCACCCACCTTGATTTACTGTTTAAAACAATAAAACTCCAAGATTTATTAAATTATATTGTACACAGGTTTACTAAGAAACAACTATTCTATAGTGAATGGTGGTTAAATACATGGATAAATGGTTTTACGCTGATGTAATTTGTCGTCTTGTTTAAGTTTCGAATGAGCTCAGTGGTTTTGGCTGTGAAACAGGCGTGTGAGTGTGTGCGTCACTGGATCAGTTTGCAAATCCTCCGTATGAGCAAGCCATACAAATTATAATAATAATAATACAAATAATTTGACCAATTAAAACAACAAAAAAAGTGGTGCCAGGCGCGTTTTGTTTATACACAAACATGAGTGACATGTAGACAGTAGTAGAGGTTGCTAAAGGTGCTCAGCGATACAGCGAATAAAGGAGAGCCATCTGTGGAATGCTGGCAACAATAAGAAGGGCCTGAATACAACAACACATTTGAGGAGAGGAACAGCATGTGCTGGAACAGCTTTCACACACATTTTCATACACCCGGGGGGTGCTGTAAGCATATTTACTCATTTTAATCCATTCTTTTTCTGCTTTATCACATTTCCCTCTTTAACTTCTCTTACTCTTTGTCTGCCCTTGGGTGGTGACCGCTCTGCATGTAAACACGCGTCTAACTTCTGCACGTCAGCTTTTTTAAGAGTTTCAGATTACAGACAGTTTAATACAACTTTCAAAAGAGAGTCTGCTCACCTGTCCATCAGCTTTAGCTCCACCCTTGGAGGTAGAAAAGCCGCTCTTCTTGAAGGGAATGCCAACTTTCCAGCCGTTTGTGTGCGGCTGGGAAGAGAAAAGGAGGAAGTGAGAAAGGAAGCAGTGAAAGATGCAGGTGTAGATACATGGAGAAAATGCCATTGAGCACACAGGATGTGATATTAGCAGAGCATCTGAAAATAGACCTACCTTGCTTTTGGCTGCCATCTGCTCCCTCAGCGTCTTCAGGCAGTACCTCACCTGTTTGAAATGCACACATGTCGTGAGATACTTTTTGTATGAAATGTATCAGAGAATGTTGAAAGATACAAGTGTGGAAGAGGCACAGGCAAATTTACATGATGCTAACATGCAAAATGTTACATAATCCAGAGCCTGCTGTGTGTTTTTAGTGCTGACCTCTTGGATCTGTGAAACTTCATCTGACAGCATCTTCAGGCTCTGCTGGTGCTTCTGTTGCTCCTGATTGCGTGCCTCTAAATAAACCTGGCAAAGGCAGAGACACGGATGTTAAACACAAACATACCTAATCACAAAGCAAATATTCGCCATTTCGTTCCTTCTCAAATTACAGTGGAAGTGCCACACCCACCTTGATTACCTCCACCTGCTCCTCTGTAGATTTGACGGGTTCGGGGATCAGAGAGGTCCTGTCGACGGCCGGCTGCACCAGTGCAAATGCTCGTCCGACAGGCTGGAGATAAAAGAGAAAGAGGAGTCTGTCAGTGTTTTATTTTGTGTGAATATGGGTGGATGGGTGTGTTACATTTCCGAACCGCATACGCAATTGAGTGAAGTCACTGTGTTTTGCTGGCACTAGAGGAAGAGTTGCAGCACGTTTCTGATGAAGATTGCACAACTTTTGGAAAGACAACCCGGAGCACTTCCTCTAATTATTATTATGAAACATCTGGAAAACATCAGGAACGTCTGATATGAATGATGCAGTTTAACTCTCTTGTATATGCAGTATACTCTTTTTTTCTTCTCAAGTCTATTCCTGATCAAATTATTGCTGTGAGCGTGTGACTGACTGCAAGTCTCTATAATGACCAGGCAGAAACATTTGGCTGTAATCACCATGGAGACTGACCAGTAAACATCTGGTGCTACTTTGGAAGTGGTAGTCAGACTTGGTGAAAAGCAAAAGGAGAAAGAGAGAGAGACACACACATAAATAAGAAGGCGGGGAGATGTTATGTAACTCTGCAGCTCTGGTGGTCTCTTTTTTTCCTGTAACTTCGGCGCTGGTTTTGCTTGAACAATGGCTGTCTTGAGACAATCTGAGTGGCTTTGCGTGGGTACGAATGAAAAACTGATGGCAGCTATGGCATGTTTACAAGCAAATTTTATTTCTGTACAGTTCCGTGTGTAGGAATGTGGCACTGCATGTTGCGTGAGTCCACTTGATATGAGCCAATAACTCAGGTAGATTAAGGAGATTTACTTTCCAAACTTTCAGATCTATTTATGGCCAGATGATGAGGACCTGCCCTTTTTTTCTTTATTTAATTCCCCCCCTCCAAGTAAGCTCTTCATCCTCATGTCTTATACAAATCCAACCCATTAAAGCTGAAAAGTCGTCCTGAATCTGATTACATAATATCCACTCTCAAGACTCCAAACTACATATTTAATCATGAATATTATTTCAAGCGACTTTCCACAGATTCTCTTTTTAAAGATTCTGATTCCTAGGACCAGCACTTGTGTTACACTCCAAATCACTCCCCAAGTTATCAGGTGCAGGAAGTTCTTCTTACCTTGTCCCTGTGCTGGCCTGTGCTCCTCTCTGCTGGGCCCTGGTTGTGAAGTGTGAGCCTCAGTCGCCTGCAGCCGTCCTGGAAAAAAGGCAACCAAGAAATGAGACGATGAAGTGAATCCCACAAAGAGACCGTTATGTGATGGAGTGGAAGATCGAGAACTATTTTGAGGAGGAGTGGGGAAAAAAAGAGGAGGAGAGACTGAGTCATGCTCACTAAATGAAACAGAGCAGGAGGGAGAGAAGAGGGAGGTGTGGAGGGGTATCCAGTAAGACAGTGGGGTACGAGCGTCAGAGAGAAAGTTTCAAGTTTTTCACAGCTGCTCAGAGACAGATTGTTTGATTTAAATTGTGTGCTGTGGACGTCAGAGGGACTTTAGGTGGAAACACTCCAGGCGCTCACAGCCAATGGGAAGAGGTGCCTGGATTTCTGGGAAAACGGACAGATAATGTAATGTCAAACAAGACAGAACATCACCATGGAAACAAAAGCTCACAGTAGCCATAGACAATCTGGCACTCGAAAGTGAGGAGCATGTCAGAAGAAAAAAACACAAGACACACGCAGACGCAACACTCGACTAAAACTCTTTAAAACGAGACACAAAGAGAAACTCCCCAGTTTTTTCTTGTATTCTAAGGGGAGAAGTCACTTTAACAGGAAACGTCTGGAGTGGGAAGTGACTGTGTGGGTGTGTGCCGCCCGCCATAGGGAAACCCCCTTATAAGTGATCCCCTTCCAGTCTGTGTGTTTGTGTGTGTTCAAGTATGCGGATGTGAGGGAGGAGGTCAGAGACATTATACAACATCTTGTTTCTGTGTAATTTCCAGTGAGTCCTCTCTGCGTCTCAACTCATGTCAACCCTGAGACACAACATGCATCGAAACAATGTCTGCGATGCACTACTGCGGTTAAAAAGTATAAACACAAACACATGCAAGCAATTACAAAGAATGCAAACACACCCGCATTATTTAATTTATTGCTCATTTATAATATTGATATAACAGGTTAAACAGTAACAGATTGCACTGTGGAATTTGGCAAGCAATCTTAACTGTGTGTGTGTCTCTGTATGTAAGCGAAGTGGTGGAGGGCTTATCCCTATTAGGCCTCCATATTTTCCTCCTCCTGTTATTTCTTGATACATAACCTTCAGCACAAAAGGCTCTGCTGCTCTATATTACCTTGTATGTCCTGTTAGGACTATCAAAGGCAATGTAGAGACAGCTGACCAAACAACTTCATGTCAAGGTCTATTAAGTAGCTCTGATGAAGCTTTTGTGCACATCATATGATTTTTGATTGCAGATAAAGTTCACCGGTTGTTGAGAAAAAACAACCGGTTATTGCAAAAACATAAATTCAATTATGGACAAATATGACATCAAGTGCTTGGAAAAAAAATAGCTAGTTTGAGCCTCTACAATCACGTAATATCATTGAAAAGGGAGTTTTGGTCATGCAAAAAATACACCAAATTTGAGTATAAATTTGTGCAGATTTGCTTTTTCTTGAGTCTTAATTTTTCATCTTTAAAGCTCTGGTGAGTCATTTTTAGGTGGTCATGAAAACAGACCGTTTGGGAAGAAGGACTTGATGACCTCTTATCATACGTGTTAGTGTTTGGAATTTATTACATAATAAATTCTCACCGTAGATCCACTTTTTTTTTACAACCTGTGTTGGTCTAATCAGCCAAAATGATTAAAAACATGACTGTACGATGTGCAGTGGCTTTAAATCGTTTTGTTTGTTTTAAACTTACTATAGCATTTACTTTGGGAGTCAGAAACCAGCAGAGAGTAATAAGGATCTCTATATAGTTATTAGTCCTATTTTGGTCAGTAATGTGTCTTTGTAGTTCTGCTGGGTTTGTTTGTAGTCATTTTGTTCTCTCTGTTGTAGTTTGGACTGTTTGTGGTGTTGTTGTTGATCTTTTTTTGTTGTTTTGAATCTGTTTCCTTTCATCTGATTACTTGTTGAGCAGTGGCCGAAATGTTTCTGTAGAATTAAGAGCCATAACAGATAAGTATCACATTTGCCGTTGGATTTCTTTGTTTATTCTTTCTCAGAATACTTTTTTTTTTTTTTTGTTAAAGATTTATTTTTGGGCTTTTTGTGCCTTTAATGGAGAGATAGGACAGTGGATAGAGTCGGAAATCAGGGAGAGAGAGCGTGGGGAACTACATGCAGGAAAGAGGCCACAGGTGGGACGTGAACCCGGGCCGCCCGCTTGAGACGACAGCCTCCATACATGGGGCGCGCGCACTAACCATTAAACAACCTGTACCGAATCCAAGATTCTCAATGAGTGATACATTTAACTGTTTAAATAAAGCAGGATGAGATTTGAAGAAAACAGGTCTCACACGTGTACAGGACACAAACAGCTTTGTGGACAGTGGGCTTGAAGTTGACTGTTGAAAGGGAAAAAATTAGCTTAAGAACCTTAAAGAATGTTTGGCTCAAGAACAACTTGTTTTAATGAACAGATTCATGGATAATGAAAACACTTGCATCCCAATTTCACTATGTGTTTGCAGTTTACAGAGTGGCAATCAAAGTGACAAAAAAAGGGGACTATTAATGTTATCTCCCTGTGTTGCTGATATGCAGAACGATCCGGCTTTGATGTTAGCCAGATAGGGGATATGAACCGGTTTGTGCTGTGTAATGTCCTGATAAAGAGCTGAGAGGTTATAAAAGGTATTTCCTACAGAGAACAGAAAGTCTGTATAGTCAGCTTAGTATCTGTTCAGGTAGTAAAGCAGCAGAGGGACTATTAGAGAGGGACAGAGGGACAGAGGGCAACGAGAACAATGGTAAAGTCAGAGGAAATATCTTAAAAGCTGTGGTGGTGGTCCAACTATGTCAAATTAAAACTCAGGGAAATGAAAGCAAAAAATTCCCCTCTTGGTTAACATGCTTTCTACTCATATTACAACTGAAAGCTCTAATAGGGATAGGGGGAGGAAAAGTGAGGAGGAGGAGGAGGAGGAGGAGAGAAAAAAGGGTAACAGAGGGAGTATGTGAAGAAGGAATTCATCATTATACAACTTTTCCAGCCCTTTAAGGACAACCAAACAAAGACTCAGCTAATCCTCACTCTCCAGTTGACTATTTACACACATGTCCCTCTACCTGCTTTCTCTATATCCACACACACACACACACACACACACAATAACCTGTAATACTAGACTTCCCGAGAACACGGACAAAGGGACCATTTGGATGTGATCACGGACGGTGACGTCTACCTGCACATGTACGCAGCCTTTCACACGCTGGACAAAACACACATGGATACACACAGTTTCCAAAGGCACACACTACCTTTCTAACAGAGCAGAAACCTGAAACTATAAGCTCACACACACACACACACAGCGGTCACACTGCTGGCTGCTCTGACAAAAGATCACGCTGGTATATTGCCAAGCTAAAAGGCTTTTAGGGAATGAAGACGCTTTTGTTTTGGGCTCTGGCATCAGGAGGTCTGTACATCATTTGGCTTAAATTAGCCAGGAAGTGACCAGCAAGCTGGCAATGTTGTTGATAAACAAGTTGATTTTAGGGAGGAGGAGGGGGGGTAAAATGTTACTTAGAGCTCTGTGACACAAGAAATGTTCCCAAGAAATAGTTAGGATGTTTTTAATCTCAGGTAGCAGCATTGATTAAATAGTAAAACATGCGCTTATGCCTCCAGGTGTATTACCTGCACGCCACGTGCACGTGCCACGTCTGTTTCATTAAATCACTCTAACCCTCTTATGCTCTGCTTTCTCCATTACCTGCAGCACAGATGTCACTTTTGACTGGTGTCCAGCTGCTTTAAAAACCTCAGCCTCTCAGGCAACAGGTGGTGGCTGATAAAGCCAAAGGAATTCTCTCAGTACTCTACCTCTGTTTCAGTACTTTGAGTCTGCACTCATGTAAGGAAAAACATGGTCAAGATGATTGTTGTTTTTTTTAATAAGCTTTTCTTCATTAAAATAACCAGCTTCAATGGTCAATAAGTTGCATTGACATACAGTACACAGCCGTAGCTGAACTTTGCTCAAATAAAACACAGTCTTGTCTCCAAAGTTTAGACTAAGATCCGGAAGAATAAACAAAGACATCCAACACCAACTTTGATACTTATCTGTTATGGCTCTTAATTCTACAGAGACATTTTGGCCACTGCTCAACAAGTAATCAGATGAAAAGGATTCAAAACTACTAAAAAGATAAACAACCCCAACAAACAGTCCAAACTACAATAGAGAGAACAAAATGACTACAAACAAAAATAGGACTAATAACTACACAGGGAGACCCATATAACCAAATGGACATAATCTGAGGCAAAAAACAACAATTGTACAGTTCTTTCAAAGAAACAGCGTTTTGTTTTGGACACTTAATTGTTATTTGACTGAATATTACATCAGCATAAAGTCTGCACAGGCTCATCATGTTAAATCTGCACGACCTCCATACAGACCCTGCAGCACCTTGACAGATAAATGCTGCGACACAGGTTTCCTCTATTTTTTCAAGTCTTTATTTTAATCAATGACTTTAATCGTATGGAGGTTTGATTTTTATTCTTGCACGTGTAGTTAAATTAAAAAAATTTATGGAGGTCTCATTTCGATTGTATGGGTTCCCTCTTAAAGTTTTATACTGGTTAAAGAGACACCAAGGACTACAAAGACACGCAGAATGACTACAAAGTGACACAGAATGTGTACAAGCAACTAAATAGAGGGTTGGGGTTTATTTACATGTCACCCTCTCTCTCAGTGTTAGGATTTTCTAGCGTCCTTTAATACATAAAAGACTTGGTTTTATTACATACAGGCCATACTTTTATTGAGGAAAGAATTCACTTTGGATTCTGGGTAATTTGGGACATTAGCAGATTAGTAACTGTCGCAGTACTAGTTTGACGTATACTGTAATGTGTCTTGAGGTTATATCCTTAGTATCTAAATTGTAATCCCTGGGTTATGACTCTCAGGCTTAACCTTTCAGTCAGTCATTCTTTTACTACAGTTTTTGTACAGCTTAAACAATAAAGCCGTTTTCACATATGCACTCCGGATAATATCTAGATATTTACAGGAGGACTTCTCCGGAGATTCTCCCGAACGAGCCGTTCACATATGCTCCTCACAGCGGGGGACTTTCCCTTTAGGTTAAGTTTAATGCAATTAATCTTTAACGAGAAGAAACGAGCTGAGGTGTGATGTTTGGGTAAAGGATTTGGGTGTGCGTTACCATCATGTGAGAAAATTAGCAGGTTAACACTGCAGGTAAACAGATCAGACCAGGAAACACGGATCTGACTCATGACATGAAAACTAACATCAGGACAGAACCAACAGTGATAGAGAACACTAAAAACATTTCACTGTCTGTCATAAAAATAGGTTTGTTTTTCCTTATCTGTGTTGCGTGCAAATCAGGCGTGCTGTCTCATATTTCAGTTGTGACTCTAAACACATAGCCTACATCTATGGGTCTTATTTGGCACATTCCCAGTGAGTAACGTCAGACACTCCTGACTGAGACGCTGACTGAGGATGAGGACAGACGGAGGGAATGTGCTCAGTCGCAGAAACCAGGGAAAATAAACGACTTGAGGGATAATTGAAGCATTATTCAAAATGAGCCCTGATGGAAACACACACAAAATACTCTCAATCCACTGAGTTTTATGGGAGGAGATCTTGTGACAAAACGTTTCAAGACTATTCAAATAATAGCAGATTTTTAAAAAACTGTTTCATGGTCAGGCCTTGAAGTTCCTGCAGTTCAGATCATATCATTTCAGTTCCAGGAATTACACTTATCAAGAAAATATGAAACAACTCTGAAGGCCTTTCTCTGCTACATCGGTCACATTCCCTCTCCTCCCGTATCTTACACTGTAAACATTTCCCTGATTAACAGTAAAGGGTGTCATATTTTGTAGAGTCATAACCAAATGTTACATGTGAAGGAGAAACATCTCTTCTGTTTTTTTTTCTGATCTTGATTAACAGCATCATTATGTAAATCCTGTAGCTGGGTGACTATTTGACAATTGAATGAAGATGAATTGGCTCTCTGTATGCAGCTGATGCAATGTGCCATGTTTAAATGTAATGTTAAATGTTAACGATAAGTTAAACAGAGACAAACTTGGAGTGTCAAATATTGTTTAATGGCACCTTCCTGAGCACAAATAATCTGTTTGTGTGTGGAGCTGCCCTTTCTAAACCTTGACCTGTGTGGCACTTGGAGCTACAGTTACATAACAGTAACTGATATCAATCTGAGTCTAGACTATTGACACAAAAGTAAAGCCTTCTTTTAAATTCTCCCCTGATCATTTAGAATACGATCTACTTAATATAAGATGTACTTTACATAAATAATCATACATGAGGCTGTTCACTGTCCTTCTTTAGCATTATAATCTGATATGAGCTTAATGTACCTGTGCTGTTGAACTCAGCAGGAGGCCACTGATAAGGGGAAAGTGCCATGTTGCTCTGCAACCTCATAAAACCTCAGAGCAGGTTAACAGTTTGCTTTTTCAGGCAGAGTAAATGATTAAACCCTTAGCTGCTGCAGACGGAGAAAGGAGCTCTTCTTATTATTCAGTATCTAACAGGGGATGAGCTGCATATCAAGGAAGTCGGATGTCTAATCCCGTTTAACAAACATTTACATGCACAGGTGGTGCACATAATACACAAGAGGAGCTTCAACAGGTTTGCATCGTGAGCTGCATTCACTGCCTGTCACAGTTGCAACAGTAAGCCCTTAAATGATGCTGGCAGAAGCACCTGTGACAGGCACAGATGTTGTTTGGACAACTTCTCAGCTGCTGTCGGTATTATCTGTGTGGTGGGACTTTGCCTCAGAGGCTACTTTCATTGATATAAGACCAAAGATTTGAGTAGTAAATACACCACTAAGAGAAGATGATTCCAAACAATCACACAAGCAGGTACACATAACTCAGCAGTCCTGTTCAAAGGAATACAACTGAAACATATTAAACCACCAAATCCAGAAATTAACCGTGTGAAAATAATGCCTTTATTTATCCCACAATGCATATGAACAGGAAGTAAACACACGTAGACGCTAATTATTTTCTCAAGTAGACAAAAGTAAGAAATCAGAAAAAGATGTGAATAATTTCAAGTAACTTACCCCATATTCTTGACTTCTAATGTCCTCAAACGTGCACAGACTTCTCGTCACTCCGTTCATCTCTTCAAGAAATATAATAAATACTCTAACTAGAAACAAATAAATAAAGACTTCAATCAAACTACAGGAATGTTCCTCCGTTAAACAACTGCTGCCGCTCTTAAATCTCTTTATTCTCGTCCTTCAGGCCGGTGTGTTCATGCGTCTTCTCCTTCCTCTCAACATAATGTTAAGAACTTTTCTGACGTCACTGTGCGCGTGAACGACGAAACCCAGCCCCTCCCACAAAACAGGGCCGAAACAGCCTAATAGGGAAACTGTGGAAACAGGGAATATCAGTAAGGGGAGTGTTATAAATGGCTGCTGGAGAAACCTGCTGCTGGAACATAATGATCCAGAAACCTTATTAATAGTTATCACATGGCTGTGTGGTTTTCAAAGACCTTTTAAGGTCGAAACACTAAAGTGTAACTACCTAGGACTATGGTGGACTCCTGCATCACATGCCTCAGTTTACTAATACATTATTCATTAAAATAGTTTTATCCCTGACTGAGCATGTTCAAGTGGCTGCTTAGAGCTTACAAAGCATCAGAAAACTATTTCAGTGATTTAACACATCCACATGTAATTAGCATTTACTTTTATTCTATTAATAAAGTTATTTCTATTTTTTTAAAATCCCAAATATTGTACTCCTCATTTCTCCTCATTTCCAAAGGTGTAATTTATGATCTACTTTGTCTTCCTGGAATTACATGCAGGGAGCAGCTTTCATTTATTTCCATAAAACTATGGAAATAAACTATAACTATAATTTGCGCAGGAGATAAGTCATCTACCACACTGAACACCAAGCCACTCTTTGTTTTGCCAAAGGTTGCACTGTGGTGAATACAACACATACTTTTCTGTCCAGTCTGTACTTATAACAATGTCACTACAACAAGGACAATGCGACTTCAACAAAAAAGTTCAGACTTGGTCATTGTGACCTTTGGAGTCAAGCTAGGTGCATTCACACAGGCAAAATTCACCTCAAGAGTTTTTAAAAACCAAACCCCACAGACACGGTTTGTCTCACACTCTCAGTTTGTATTCATAAAATGTATCAACAAAACTTAAAAAAAAAAAAAATGCAAGTTGATTTTCACATCACAGGAAGATACATGGAAACCAGTTAAATGTAGTGAAACGTGAAAAAAAAAACTCTATAGTGAGTTTTGAAAAGAGTGCCCTACACACTTAGACATGTGGTTTTCAGTGATATGGATGTTTTATCTTTCTATTTCAAGGATTTATACAGTATTTATGTCACACATGACACAGTATTTATATCCAGAACAGACAAAGGGGAACAAGATGATAAAGCACAACTAACTTGGTGAGAGTTTCTCTGCTGGTATTTAGCCCATTTCAGGGACAGCTAATCCCGGTCGGCACAGACCTCGGATAAAGACTTTAATGGCATTAAAGCAAACAACAGCTCGCTGTGGAATAAAGAGGATGATGTTAAATGAATGTGAAGCAGGACCTGAAACACACCTCCACACACCTCCACACACCTCCACACACACACACACACACACACACACACACACACACACACACACACACAAACAGAGAGATGTTTTATTTCTTAAATGGTTGATCTCTCTTAAGGAATGTCACTATACCACATGAACACATCCATAAAACAAACACGCCTTAACTGTACTACGGTATGCCATCATTGTCTCTCGTACTGATCCATAATATGAGCCATAATAGTGTGTTTACATCACACTTGCAACCACACTCAAACACACACTGATCCACAGATCAGACAGCAGACAGTATGAGACATGTTTTCACACTTCAATGTGTGAGATAATGATGTGAGTCAGGACGCTGCTATTCAGTATTTGTCAGGCAGTATTTTGAGTTTTAACACCTTGTTGGAGGATTAGTTTACCTGGATAGGCCGTCTCTTGCACTCTGTTGTGTCAGGCCTAAGAAATATCCCAGGGTGCACTGTGGAGGAAGAGTCTGAAAAGTGTGCCAGGAAAATAGTGTTTGTTGTGTGTTTAAGAATAAGAATCAGAGATACTTTATTAATTAAGAAGGAGAGTCATACATTTACTACCAACTAAATGCACAGAAAACATATAATGTCTTTCCATTAATGTGTATTATCTTAATAATGTCATGTTGATGATTTGTATTAAATGTGTTATTTATAAAGTGTTGAACATTGTTCCTGTCAATAAAAGGAGCAAGCATATCTTTACACATATTTTCTCAACTTTGACTTTAACTGTTATTTGGAAACAAGTAATAGAGGATAATAATCTATACATCTGTGTTTATCAGGACAAAAAAAATGTTTACTTCTTCTTCTTCTTCTTCTTCAAAACAAAAAAAAGTTGATACCGACCAAACAGCAAGTAAATTCTTAACCACATATTTTTTAGAGATAAGGATACAGAAGTGTTTTAAATGCTTCTGGAGTATTAAAAGGTCTAAAAAGAAGTCAGATGACCTGGACAACAACCCTGAAAACCAGAAAGAAAACACAATACAGGAAAGAAACGGAAAAGGATGATGTTTTAGTCATTTGGTTACACTGAGGTTAAAAGTGCACAAATGTGACACACACAGTCAGTGTCCGCTGATACAGTGACACTTGAACTGTACTTCTCTATTTAAGCAACATGAACTTTACAGGAGGGTCACTTTTTTTTAATCATTTCTACTCCTTATTCTCATCAGAGCCCTGCCTATCCTTTGAGGAAACTGAGGTCATGCATTTAAAATTACTCCTGTAAATGTGGTTTGTAAAACTGTACACAGGGGTTTGCATTTCACAGATAAAAACTTGTTTTATTATATTATTTAAGTATATTATTCTGTTCCTATTATGTGGCAGAGGGAGAATAATCCTGAAACAGTTCAGCTCACCTTATCAGTAGTGGTTATTTCCAAGAAGAACTTCCCGGTAAGAACTTTTATTTGAAGTGAAAGTCTTAGAGAAAATCATTTCACAAACAAAGATTTATATTTTAAAAAGATATGTGTAACTTTTTCTGTTGTTTAACATCCAACTTTTAAAATCCTGGCCAAAACCACCCTGACTATCATATGACGATGAACACAAAGAAAGTTATTTATAGCACTGATTTACTGAAATGATTAATCCCCCTCTCATTATCCGATTATTCATCTTTGTAAATGTACAAGCACAGAAACAGGTTTGTCCTGGTGTCTTTATTACAGCATCCAAACCCTTAAAGAGTTGTATTTCCACTCGTGGGTCACCTGGAGGCGGATGTAAACATATATCCACTATTGGACTGTTTTCTTTCTGAGCAAACATTATTATGAAATAACAAACACACCAGGATTTCAAAATAAAACACACCCAGCTCTTGGCAAATCATCCCTTTGGGTTTTAAGTAATGCCTGGGAAACTGGAATGATATGGAAACCCGTTCCCGCCCATGGAAAATATGTAAGTTACAGGCTAGCAAAACAGGTACAGTACACAGCACGATACACTGTACAGGTTTGGTTACACAGTATGGGAGGTGTAGTATCACGGACACTGCTTCTGGTTCTACTGCAAATATGAAAGGTGTGACTGAAAGCCAACAAATTTGCTCCAAGGAAAGAATTTAAAGTCCAATTCCCGGCAGCCACAAGAGTGGAAGGGGCCTCTTTGTAGATCAATCGCACAAAAGCACCACAGGGGCAACAGTAAATCTGTAAAAAAAAGCAGCAAGAGACCTGAACTCTTCTGAGGCACAGACGTCATTGTGGAGTCTCAAAGTTTCAAACAAAGTCATGTTAAAGTTGCCAATGTGCCCAAAAGAATGTAAACACATAAATAACCAGAGGACTTTCAAAGAAAAGGTGCTTACTTTCATGTATTTTGTTTCCCTCCGAGGCACAAACAATAACCCAAGTCATAACATTTCTGGCTCGAAGAATAAAGGCCTAGCTTTTATTCCCACTCCCCTTAAGGAGATTTCCACTAGATTTAGATGTGAGTTGGAACAACAGTCGCTGGTGTTACATGTGGGATTATCTTCTGATGTCACAATTTATTTCACAAATATGTTGGAGCTCTGTGGAAGTTTCCTCTCACGTTTCGGATCTCGTTTGACCTGGCAGGCTGGCACATTCCTATCGTTCTTCACCCTGAGGTGCTCCTGGCAGAAACCGTCCATCAATGCCCACAGTACCAACTCCAAGAGGCAGGTCTGTGCTGCTGGAAGACGCCTGTTTGTACTGAGGAGATTCTCAAGTATTTTCCACCCTTTTAAGCTCATTTAACAAGAAGTGTTTGTGAGTATAAAAAATGTGTAAATATGTCCACAAATGGAAAATCAAGCCTCTCCCGTCAGCTCTCAGCTGCTCTGCCCACTGCGTATCACAGTTCATTCAAAATCAAGACTTCAGTCTATGAAACAAAACAAATGGAAGAGCAAATGAACTTTTATGAGCAGCTAGCTTCACACAGAACACAGCGCGTGTCCTTGATTCTATCTCATAAACATATCAGTGTCATCTAAACAATCAGACACTCAGTCACAGTAGTTCTGATGATCAAAAACAATTCTGCAACAAGAGATTAGAGGCTAACACAACATGGCTGTAGGGTGAGTGAATGGCATGTTGACATTCAGCTTATGGAAACAGTACAGGCCACATACAGAGTGTACTTTTGGGATAATGCAGGATATAATGTGACCCAATGTAAAGGATCAGTAATCAATGTTATTTGTTTATATCTGTGCATATTCTTCCATGACGTATTGCAAAGTGTCTCTCTAAAATCGTGCTTGAGCTATGAAAAACACAGATCTGTAATCACAAACATGTGATGTGTGTTATCGTGACATGCACATTTTGTTTACACACTGATTATTATGAATAATGAAGGGCTCAGTGAGCTCCTGTAGCCTGTATTAAATAGCCGTACACACTCTTAAACACACAATTCTCTAGAACTCAGATCTAGTTATAAAACATGTTTAGTTTCCAGAGAAGCACCGCTCCGCTGCCAAGTCCTAATCTGTCTCACTCATTCTCCTTCACTGGCAATGATTGACTGAGCAACCCAATGATATTATTGTGTTTCTGTCCATCTGATGCCAGAAAGTGTATGGCATTTAGCTCTGTTTTTGGTATCAACCGACTCCTGAGGGAAGAGCTCCATATTTTTCAACTAATGTATTTTCTAACCATGTCTGCATGTCTGATCAGTTTGGTTGTTTTTCCATCTATAAATCAGATTCCTGATGCAGATGAAAAAAAAGAGATTGGCACAAAAGAGTAAACCATGAAGTTGCAGGCTCCACAGCTGAACCACGAAGTGAAGATCAGTGTAGAGCTTAATAAAACCACTGAGATCTTTATATCTATATTTCTCTGCACATTCAAAATGAGGAACCACTTAAATGTCCACAAATTAGACCTTCATACATGTGATGTAATAAAAGAACTAACCCAAGAAGCTGTTTGTTTGTTTCTCCTCGTATCATAAAAAGAGATAACTTTCTTAGTAGATCTATAAAAGAACCGGCACACTACATTTAATAGACCATGAGCAACTTTATATGACACTCCTGAGTACATCTTAATGGAATAGAATAGGTGTCTATTGTATCTGTTGAGGGTCAAAGAGGGTTCAATAAAGCCTTTGAAACTGACTTTTCTTTAGGAAATATAATAGTGTTAGAGATATTTACAGTTATTTGATACTGTAGTCCCTTTTTGCTTTAAGTGAAATGTAGAAGAAGACAATTATTTTGTGGCTTTTATTGTAGAGTTATGACAGTGGATAGAGTTGGAAATCAGAGACAGAAAGAACGGGGAATAACATGCGGAAAAGGAGCCACAGGTCAGATTCAAACCCGGGCCCCCGTCAGGAGGACCCAGACCCCACACATGGAGCACTCACTTACCACCACGCCCCAAAGAGGAAGTGTTTTTAATCCTAAAATATGCAAACATGTAAACACTGTAATCTGCATTTATTACAAGGGAACATAAAGAATTAAACAAATAAATAGTTTTAATGTGGCTAACTTTTTATTCAATAGAAAAAAAAGATCAATCTTGTGAAATACAGTCACAGTAGGGTTTATTTCCAGTGAACAAGTTTGCAGCAACATCTTAATAAAAAAAAACCCATCATCATCATCATCATACTCAACAGTCCAACAAATCAAATTAAAGTACCATTTTTCAGTTTCACTGGAAAAAACGAGATGAACGCTAAATTGCAGAAAACTGTATTTCAATTATTTCTCAGATTGTTCACACTGTGTACAAAAATCAACCAGAACAGTCTACAAACATGAAATACAAACACTTTACAAAAAGAAAGTCAATTACAAATATTATTTTTATAATAAGGCATCATATTGAAATGATGAGAATATATAAGTGAGTTAAAGTAGTGGAATGCATAGAAATTGTGCAGGATCTACAAATAAACTGACTTTTCTTTTTTCAGACACAAAGTTATTTTGGTCTTTATTCTTCTCATTTTAAAGCGGACCACCACTTTCAAACAGTCAGTTATATTCTCACAAAGGACTGAAGCTTCATCCTTTATGTTGTGAACCACAAACAGACGCAATAACATTCTGTTGTAGCTTTTCTAGGAAACAAATACAGAGAATAAAGATTCAGCCAGGTCAGTTATCAACAAAGCATATTCGAGGTCTGACACCAACATGTGCTTTCTTTTACAGTAGAGATTTATTATTGTGTCTTTCTCCAAGAACAAAACCTGTTTGAGATATTTACCAGTGTCAAACGCTCTCATTTTATTTGAACAATCCAGCATTCCTGAAGAAGATTGGAGGGTAGAGTGAACTCCTCCTCTAAAACTATTTTATAACAGAGATATATTCCAACCTTAGAAAAACACAAAAAATATATTTTTTTCCATGTAGATAAATTCCAGATTTCATAAAAAATAATATATTTTTCAGTGTCAAACCATTCGATTTGGTGAGGATAACCAGCATAAGATTTGTAGATTTATAGTTTATCGTTCAGTTTCTTGTGCAATCATGAAGCAATCAGCATTTGGTCTGTGTGTTCAGTAGTGCTGCTAAGTTCTAGTAGTGCATGTCTGGGGGCAGACATTTGAGCTCAGTCAACAGGTTAACTAAACACAATAAAAATGAACTAGTACCAAAAAAATACAAGAGGTATTTTCCATGTATGTGTTTCTGTGCTCCTAACATTGTTTCTCTCCTACAGGCCCTGTTGTCGTATTTTTCATTGTTTTTTCTTTTTACTTCTTAGTAGTGTGTTTGCTTGTGTTTGGCAACAATGCAATGGTGTCCTTCCAACTGTACCATAAAGCACAACCGTGTGTGGGCTGAAGGAAATTCCTTTAAATGCAGAGGATGTTTTGCTTCCTTTCATTCACTCTGAAGTGGAAAAATAATTCTCCCACTGACCTCTACAGTATGTTCTTAACCCCCCCCCATTGTCCACCTTATTGTACACCATTCTGCCTTGTGGCTTCCCTCCTAGTCTACATAGAAGCTAAGATACACTTCCCTCTTTCTTCTCCTACTTTAGTGCTACATTTTCTCACCCTTACCCTGTCACTGAAGTGCTATTTATTTTAACAGGAGCTGGTCTGCAGGTTGCTCTCAGTGAGGATGGAGGTGATGGTGGAGGGATCGTACAGGCTGTCGTCATCATCTGAGCTGAGGGCTGATGAATCCAAAGCTGGCCGCATTGCTGCTTGGGCCTTTCTCCTGTGACACATAATGATTGTTAACATCATCACTGTCAAAAAAATAATACAATTTCAAACAATTAGATGTATTTGGAAGTAGCTTTCATCAAAAAAAGTATTGCTGCTTGAATGATCATAGTGCTCCCTCTGCTGGTGATATAAGGGAAAAACATTCATTCTCCTGTCTAGAGGGAGAATTTAATTTCCCCCCTGTGGTACATGAGTAATGTGCTGATTTTTTTTTAATGGAACATCTCTCCACACTTACGAGATTGTAGATCTGTTTTACACACATCACATTGTGAAATCCTGCCCCTCAGGGAGTCTGTGTGAGTCTCTACCAGGTGTTTCTAAGTGTGTCTAACAGCCGAGGAATCTGGGTTCACTACTAATAGCATCATTTACATGCAGTTTTATTCACTCTGTGACAAAAGAGGAGATGCTGTCTCTCTCTTGCTCACTTGCCCACATTCTCTGTGTTAATCGGACTGCCAGGAAGTGTGTTACATAATCACTAAAAAAGAAAGCTCACACTGTGAGTAACAACATCAGAGACAAAGACAAGGGAAATGCTCACTTGAGCTCAGTCTCCAGAGCTGTGACTCTTCCCTGCAAGGCGTCTTTGAGCTCCATCTGTTCCTCCATGTCTCTCTGAGCCTTTCTCCTCAGACCATCTATCCTCTCCAGCTCTGTTTCTCCTTCATCCACCTGCCTCTTCAGAGCCTTCACCTTCAGAGCCAGCTGTGACAAAGAATACAGTTAAAGTGCAGTTTGATTGTGTTCTCTTTTTTCTTCTATATCTATGCCCAAACATTGACATGATGTTGGTGGGGGATGTGTCTACCTGGTCTCTCTGTTCAGTGTGTGTATGTCTCTCCTCATCCAGTGCCATACTGAGTTCCTTCAGCTTTCTCTCCAGACGTCGTTGAGACCCCAACACCGAGTTCTTCTCCCTTGACATACAAATGAGAGCGGAAGACCATAAGACACGTACGCAGGTTGAGGAGAGATACTTTCCTCCATTTGGGGGGGGGAGTATTTTTGAATGATCGTGCATCCCGCCATCATTTCCCCCTGAAACGGGAAATCTTTGTATTTCTTGTCTGCAAAAGGAGCTTCCGATGACGCAAAAATCGTCATTTTGTGATGTCAACCACATGTTGTGGTTAGCGGGGTGAAACTACAACTCTAGTTCCTCATATTTTTGACCACTGAAGCTACAGACCAATCACAGATCAGTGGGTGGGAACTCACTCACAGAATCGAAACTTAACATCCGCCATGTCGCTTGGTAGCTATGCTAACAGCCTCTATGGAGAAAGCTGATAATGGCAAAAAAAATATGTTTCAACTTCAAACTGATATGGAGGAAGGGGATTTTGAAGGTCTTGTGCTTGAATCGGATGTTTGTGGCTATCTTTACGAGCCGCAATATAGCGGCGAGGCGGCTGCTGTCGTGGCTGCTGTAAGTCTCCTGCCGTGGCTGCTGAAGCCAAAGCAGGAGACCTGCCACCAACAGGAGCCCGGGGCCGGCTCGAGCTGGGGCGGAGTGATGTTGGTCCTCTCATTGTTTGTCTATGGACACAGACATGGTCTGTTTTCTGCCAGGAATTTACAAGATACCAATTCAATTCTGGAAGAAATCTCGGAATCAGTTGAGGAAATGGCCTCATGTGTTGTAGTAATTGTCTGTAAATATAGGACCTTAGTGGGAGCGGCCTGCGGTGCTGTGCATTCTGGGAGTTAGTGTCTTTTCATCCACATTTCACATTTGTACTACATATATGACCCAATGTCAATACAGATTCATGTTTCAACGGGTGAAGTATCCCTTTAATGTGATTTTCCCCAGCTGGTGACAATCGCATTTCATAGGGAGTGATCCAAAATATAGATCTGTTGCATCGTACCTTTCCTCATTCCTTAGGAGCTCCTCCAGCTCCTGGATCCTGTTCTCCAGCTGGGAGACTCCAGCTGAGGAGCGAGACTGGCCCTCCATGTCGGCCACACGACTCCTCAGCTCCTTCAGCTGCAGGGACAGACACACACAAAGCGCAGATTAACAATGCACAAAATGTTATCTAGTATTTAATTGTAGGCCGAGAATTGTAGACAACATTCAGCAAGTTAGTGTGTTATGTACATGTCTCTCCATGGAGTTCTTGTCCAGCTCCAGGTCCTGTTTGGATGATCTCTCCTGCATGAGCTCAGAGCGGAGCTGATCAATCTGATCTCTGCTCCTGGCCACCCTGTCTGTCATCATTTCCGCACTGCCTCTCTCCTCCTCCAGCTCCAACTCTAAACGCTTCAGCTTGTCCTGACAGAGACACAATATATCAACTTTTATTAGATGCTCAAAAACTAGACAACATGCCCTGTATAAGCCCTCAAGTGAAATCTGGAGGCGTTCATCTTTAAATACAGTTGATCAGCTGTACTTCCTTAAAAGTGTGCAGAAGCAGAGAATGCTATACTAACGACACATGCAGGTCACAGCTATATCTGTTACAGCAGAGAGCCCTGTAGTCATGGTTATTCTCCGGAGTGGATTATGTGGATTATGCAGATGCACATATCTTACCTCCAGTATGCGAACCTCCCGAGTTTTCTCATTGAGGCCGTTTTTGCCAACCTCCAACTCTCCCTCCAGGTGGCGCAGTCTGTTGGAGAGGAGCTCTTTATCCAGCTGGTGGTTGTCTCTCTCCTCACACACCAGCAGAAGCTCCTTCTTGTGCCGTGACATCTAGTTACATTTACCATAATGTTAAAAAAACAGAAATGCTATGCTGAATGATGATCACTGTGTTGTTTTGCATGCACGTACATGAATACAATCATTCAAGCGTGCAGCATGAATATTATCTGTCACAACTATTGAAAACATTCAGACTAGAATCATTTTCATAACAAAAACAACAGGCGAGTAAGCATATACACAAGCGCTCAAAGCACACACTTCTTCCTCCAGTCTCCTTAGATGTGTGCGACTTCTTTCCACTTCACTGTGAGCGTCGTTTCCGTGACGTTGCACCTCCTGCATTTCCTTGCGTGCCCTCTCCCTCTGCTCCTCCAGCTGAACCCTGAGAGCCTGCGTCTCCTCTCTTGAGGACGCGGTCAGAGACTCGTACTGACAGAGACAAACAAACAGGAGGGATCATTTTGGTCTAATTTGCAGATAGTTCAAACTACAGAGGTTATTGTTGTTGTTGTTGTTGTTTTTTAAAGGTGGAAAAGGAAACTCTGCTTTTGTTTACCTCTCTGTTGAGTTTCTCCAGAGCTTTTCCCTGTTGTCGTTCCATCTCCTCCAGCTGGTTGATTGTCTGTTTCAGCATCTCCTTGTCTTTCTCCGTCTCCTCCAAACGCAGGCTCAGCTCTCGTTGCTCCTGGCTCAGTCTGGAAGCTTTCCTCTTGGAATCATCCAGCTCAGATCTCAGCACTCGGGCCTCAGTGTGGAGGGCGAGCTCGGCCTCGGAGCTCTCTGTGGCACTGGTCTGCAGCAGAGCCTGAGAAAAATCACAGAGGGCGCCCAATTATGCTTCAATACTTCAGAAACCCTGATGGATGCAAGAATGGATGTAGCTTACTTCAAGACGTGACAGTTTCTCTCTGAGACGTGTGTTGGCCTCCTCCTGCTCCTTCTGGAGGTCTTCAAGCGTTTTAATGTCCATGTTGGCTTTATTGAGACGGTTGTTTGTGGCCTTCACTTCCTCTTCAGCTAATGACAGTTTCTCTTTTAGCTGGCTCGCTTCACCACGTGTCTCATCAAGTTTCTGCTCCAGCTCTGTGATGATGGCCGGGTTTGGAAGCTGCCAAGAGAACATTTAGGGAACAAACATGATAGTAAGAAATACATGACATTTTATGATAAAAATATGAAGCAAACAGTATTTTCATTATGAATCTAATCATCCAATCCAATCTGTAACTACCAGAAAAAAATCTGTCCAGGGTCCTTAAAAATGTAACTAACCCGTTTGTTTTTCTCCTGTGCCTTTGCAAGGTCCTCTTTGCCCTTCTGTAATTGGTCCTTTAGCCTGTCAATCTCATACTTCAGCTCCGCCTCCTGGTTCTGGTGAGATTTTTTTAAAGAGATGACCTCCAAGACTTTCTTGTCAAAGTCTGTCCTCAGCTTCTCCACCTCAGACTTTGCCTTCTGTAGCTCAGCCGTGCATCGCTGAAGTTCCTGCACAGAAACATTGGACGGCTTGATGGTCAAACGCTTCACTTTTTTGTGAAACAGATCAGGTGATTTATCGGTTTCTGATCACCTGGGGTTGAGTGTTTTTTTATTTATTTACTGCACCTGGTTGAGAGTCTGTGTGACACCGGGGTCAGGTACTTGTTGTTTCATGTTGCTCACTTTGACCTGCAGCTCCTTCAGTTCCTCTTCAAATTCATCTTTTTCCAGACGGGTTTGCAGCAGTCTAAAGAAAATCATATTGAATATCGTCAGTCTATGAAAATCAACATATGATGCTGTTTTAAGTAATGATTTGTTACCTGAACAGCAGCAGTTTGATGGTTAAGGTGATTTATGACAAATAGACTTACTCTACTGTGAGGCTGTCTATCAATATACAGGTCATTATTCATTCATATTATCATATGAATACAGACAGTAAATCAGCTACTAAAGTAAATCAAAGTCCACATATTTCTAAATAAAGAAACTGATGACCGTCCACACTACTTGTCTGAAGAAGTAAACGCCAAAGAATGAAATCATCACTCCCTGAAGCTCGAGGGAGTATTAGTTCTGCTTAACCGCAGGACTAAATAAAGGTCCATACTCCCAAATAAGAAGCTGTAACTGTGAGGCGGAGGAGGTTCCTGGACTTTGTTTAAACTTTGATCATCTGGATGCTTTAAATAGATTTGAATAAGGACTGTAGGTGTGGATGGCCTTTGAACTACAGACAGTTAGCACATCTACAGCTCTGCACATCTAAACACAAATGCTGCTCATTAGTGGCTCTCACAGTGTCGCGGGGCTGCTGCGTTGCTCTCTGACAGAAAGTGGGAGAAACAGTGACCAGGTGGAATGGAAAGAGAGGAGATGGATGCATGTTAGTAGTACAGTATGTACAAAGAGAAACCATGAGAAGACACTTATGGAATCCATGTCCAAGGAGGAGAAGTGTAAAAATCCAGGTACGTGATACTGAAAAGACGTTCTGAACAATATGGACTCACTCTTGTTTGGTTGTCCGGAGTTCGTCTCTGGTGGCATGAAACTGCTCCATCCAGTGGCTGCTCTCGTCCCTACAATCCTCCAACTGCTGCTGAAGGGTGCGAATGGATGAATTGACACGTAAACGCTCTGCCTCGATCCCTGCGTGAGACTGAAAAACAAGAGAGAGGAACTGAGAGCTTGTTTAATGATTACCCTGCCTTCTGTTGGACATAAATAAATGCAGACAGATAGATCTGTCCAAGCGTTAGATAGATAGATTTCATATTCACAGATTCAGATCCAGATATGTTCCACTGGAAGTCAACTGATAACATAAGATCTGGACTGTTTGCCAGTCAATCACAAGGCAGAGATATAGAGACAGACAACCAGTCACATTCACATTCACACCTACGGGTAATTTAGAGTCACTAATTGACCTAACGAGCATGTCTTCAGACTGTGGGAGAAAGCCGGAGTACCCTGAGAGAACCCAGCCATGCATGGGGAGAACATGCAAACTCCACACAGAGAGGCTCCTGTCCCACAGGCATTTGAGCCTCCTCGCTGTGAGGCAGCAGCTCTGTACATCTTTCTATGTTACTTTCTCTTTCACCTTCCTGACTATATTCACTGAGAAACTAAATCTGCAGGGCTCTGATTGATCTCATCATAATCCACGTATCCTTGGATGGTTGCTGTAGAAACTAAATATAAAAAAAACCTTTCTTGACGGGAGTATCTGCTGAGTGTTGAAACAGAAAGATTGTCACTGCGAAAGAAAAAGAAAATGTCAGGCATGTTGGGTAGATGTCTCCCTGCGCTGTGTTTGTGTTCACACCTGAGACACCTGCTCCATGCTGCTGCGGAGCTTCTCCATGTCAACGCTGTACTGCTCTCGGAGCGCCTCGATCTCTTTATCGTGCGTGGCCACCTCCTCCTTCAGCGCTCCTTTCAGGGCTGTGAGCTCCCTCTCTCTCTGTCTCAGCGACTCCTCCAGCTTCTGTTTCAGCTGGCAAACATCCATCAGCTGCGCCTCACAAGACATCAGATCCTGCAGACAGAAGAAATTTAATTTTGACTTAAAATAATACAAATAAAAATGATATATACATTTATAAAATGTTGTTTTGAGATGCAGTGATTCTACAAACAGTCACATTTCTCTTGAACAGAATGAACCAAAACTGGCAGGAGATAGCTCCTGTGTTTCTGTTGAAGTGTGACTTTTCTGTGTAATTTTCAGCAGTACCTTCTTGTTGCCGTTTTCTCTCCTCAGTTCATCCTGAAACTCAGCCAGCTGGTCCTCCATTTCTCTGACCCGGACCTCCGCATTCTCTCTATCCATACGCAGCTGAGTCAGCCTGCGAGGAAAAGAGGACATACACACAACAAAATGATTATTTGTACTTCATTGACCCTGGCATACTTGTGAGTCATGTGAATTAGTTATAGTAACTTCTTGTTCCATGACATTGTGTGGAGACTGTGCTTGAAAACAAAGTGGGCTTGTCATGCTGCCCTCTAACTCCAGCCAACCAAGACTCACAGACAATGGTACCATGCCCCTTCCTGAATCCCCCTCTGTGTGTGAGTGTGTGTGTGTGTGTGATTGAATGAGTGCACTGTATGCTTTTGTGTCCTCACTCTGATTGTGTTTCATTTAATTCTTTCTTCTTCCGGTCCAGCATCTCCCGGAGCTGCAGGTTTTCATCCAGACAGGACTCCAGCTCAGCTTTCAGAGCGGGATCAGAATTGCTAACAGAATCCTGAACACGGGCATACATGATGAATAAATGAGAGAGCAGGGAAACATTAGACACCAGGTAGCTCTGCTGGGAGAAACAATGAGCTTTGAGGAAAACGTTAAAGCTGTCCTGCATTGGCCCGCTGATCAATATGCATAAGGGATTAAGTTCTTAGGAGCTATTAAAGATTAAGACCTACCCACCTTCCTCTAACCAACATATAATGAGTCATTATTGGAGTTAGAAGATTGTGTGTGTGCACCTCTGACTGGCCCAGAGGGCTTTAAGGATTAATCGTCGGATTAATCTGAAGCACACTCCAAGGAACCCCCAGCTCTCCTGGTTAGATTAGTTTAAAAGAGATACAAACTCTGAGGACAGTTTCTCACTCCAATCAGCCAACAGCTTCCTTTAGTTGATAGTTGGGTCTCTTACTTCAAGTAGTCTTAGATGAGTTTTCTTTATGTGATGAATTGGCTTTCTGCACCATGTGTTTAAGGCTGATTTCAGGTAGAATGTTAAATCCTCATCAGTAAAGTGAATACAGGGCGGTTTGGTGTGTCATCAGAGGTACTGAAGCTAACAGTAAGGACACAGGCACACATTCTCATCATGTCTTATCCTTCTGCTATGATTTGTAATGATAATCCATGGCTAACTTGGGTTTTCTAGTCCTAAATGGAACTGCAGTCAAAATGTAATATCATAGGGCCTTTATTTGTGTTTGTTTTACCCTTCTTTCTGCCTGCAGGGCAGCTTGTAGTTCAGCTATTTTTCTTTCAAGCTCTCTCTTCTCTCTGATCCACTCCTCCTGGGCCCTGTCCATGGGCTGTTGAAGAAAAAAAGAATCAAAATGGACATACTTGTAAACTTTGAATGTACCTAATACATGAGCCTGTGAAGGAACACGCCTTTACAGAGTTACAAAACTTTAGAAAAAGGACCAACCTTAAGATTCTGAATCTTCTGAAATATGACTTTGACTTTGTGATTGATGACAACATCACTCTCGTTTGACCTTAGGGAAGACACAGAGATTAATTTTTTTGCTGCCTTATATCACAACAAAACTTGAAATTTAGACTCCAAGTCATACCCTTGTCTCAGGATGTTGTAAATAGTCTGTAAGACCTGCTCGTCCTCGCCGCTCATCTCTGCACTCTGACCCTGGTCCAGTAAAAGGTCAGGTTTCACCTTAAGATACAGATCAGAAAACTACTCTTGCAATGTTGCATTCTATGTGATGTCCGGAGCAGACTTAAATGTTTTATTGCTAAGCATTGAACTTGATTTTATTCTTACTTGTGCCTCAGTCAGAGTGGCCTGCGGTGTCTCTACAGCGGCGTATCTCCCCGGTGCAGTCCACTGATTAGCAGAGTGTTTGGGAAATGTGACAGGAGTCTGGCCGCGTCCAAGGCTGCTGTTAGCCGAGGACGGAGGCGAGTTGTAAGGGTTTGAGGTTTGGAGAGGAGATGTAGCTCTGGGATCTTGGCTTCTCTGTTGACCTGGACTGTTACCTCCAGAAAACCTATTTATGAGATTGTTAACAGGAATCTGCTTCTGATTTGAGTGGTCTCTTTGACGCGGAGGGTCTGGGTAAGACTGATCGCTCCTCACTGATCCCACTGAACCGTTGAGCCCTGCTTTATACGAACCCTCCCACGTATTTCTTTCCATGTCTTCTTCTCTACCACCAACACGCCGGCCCTGCTCTCTCTCCCTCCTCACCCCAATTCCTCCATCCAGGTTCCCATAACTCCCAGACTTCCCATCCCCTGGGGGCCTGGACAGCTGGAACTCCTCATTACCTGCCCCTCCCTCTCCATCCCTCTCCAGCAGTGATCCATGAGACTGAGCCCGACGTAATGCTCCTCCCTGCCCTCCCACATCTTCCCCCTGTGTCCCTGTGTTATCTCTCCTCCGCGGAAGACTGTTGTAACTAGGGGGGTAATTCGTCCTGAGTTGGACCCCATAAGAGTCTCCTTTTTCTCCATCCTTCAGGACCACATATGGCTGCCCGGCAATACCCTGCACCCTGACTGCTACGCCGTATTTGGAGGTGGTCTGAGTCTTGGTCTTGGTCTTGGTCTTGGGCTGGGGCTGGGGCTGGGGCTGGCCCCCGCCGGTGTCATAGAGGTCATCGATGAAGCGGATCTGGACACCATAGTCCACTGGGGTCTTTTGACCTGAAGAAGGTGCGCTCATACTGGTACCAGAGCAGAGAAAAAGCTAAGAAGAAGAGGAAGAAGAAGAAAGTTATGGTTATATTTCTGATAGCTATCTGCCCTCGACTCACAGGATACACATTCTGATACTCTGGTCTAGTATTACCCAACATATCAATAATGATAACGTATTAATGAGTTTTGTCACACCATTTTTGATGTAGTCAGATGAAGCTAAAGCTAGCTATTAGCTACCCTCAGTTAATTATTGCCAATATAATAGTAAAAGAAAAGTGTTTTTTGATTCCTTGAGTAATCAGGAGGGACATGTTTCAAACACAAGTATTGTGTAAACACATGAAAAACAGCATACAGACAGAAACTGTGAGTTAGAGCTGATGTGCAAACTTTCATATTTTGGGCGCTATTTCTCTTTATATCATTTTGCAAAATTAAACAACGTATTGAACATGACATATTTGTCTCACATCGTGCAGTCATAATTGTATGACACTATGTTATTTCATTTTTGTTCAAAGTGACTTATGAAAGAGTGTTGATGTGTTCATATTTTCACTGTTTACGAAGTTACTCATACATTTTCTCATTCAGTATTCTTTAATTCTTCTGAGATTTTTAATTTAAAGTGCATGCACCCCATGTACAGAGGCTAAAGTCCTTGAGAGTGGACGGCCCGGGTTTGAATCTGGCCTGTGGCTCCTTTCCCGCATGTTGCTCCCAACAATCGCCCCAATTTGTGTCCTATCTCTAAAAGAAAAGCCCAAAAAAGCCCAAAAATAAGTCATAAACAAATAAATCTATTTATTGCTTTTTAGAAGACATAATTATCTTGTGATATAAACAGCACAGTCAAAATCAGTATCTAACATCAAACTGCAGTTTCAGGAGTGCTTTGAACAAAATCTCAGATCAGGAAATCACACAAAGAATACATGGACACTTGACAGCAAGCAACCCTGAAATGTCAAAACTTTGTAACACAAGCCTAGCCCTGCTTTGTAAAAAATACGGGCACGCAGATTTATAGGCAGTAACACTCACTTTGTGGTTGTTGACTGCTTGCGTGGACTTTAACCTCAGTGCGCTTCATTAGTCATTAACCTGAAAGCACACACCCACGTATCACTTTCCCTCCTAGAGCATTTCCCAACTTTGTGAATTCTCCCAACCAGATACTAATCCCCTTGAAACTTAGCAGCCTTAATACAGACCAATTCCATAACAACTAGAAGCACATTTTCATAAATTTACTCTGAATTTATGTTTCTCTTTACTCCCTGATCCTCCCTTTTTCTATACTCTGATAGCCCTCGATGAGTAACTCTGAAACTATGTGTAATCGCTCTAGAATGATCACACCTACAGAATGAGCCAAGGTGCACCTGATCCGTCACTAGCAATGATCTAAAGCTGGACTTTCCTGATACTACATCCACTGACTGATCACACCATGCGTGTCATTAGGAGACCTCCTCCCCCATGTCATTACACCTGTACGGTTCATTAAACTAACTTCAGACCTATTACAACACTCCGTCCTGGCCTCTGCACCCTTATCCTTCCCTCCTTCAGCTTTCCAAGGTGAGAGACTGAAAGTGGGCCGAGGGACAGAAAGGGAGGGTGAAGTGAGGGAGGAAGAGAGAGAGAGAGAGAGAAAAGAAACACTCAGCTTTTCTTCTCTTATCTGTGGCTTGTGTGATAAAATCCTGAGCACAACCCCCTCCTCCCCAAGCACACAAAGGACTGACTACAACAGTAACCATCAAATAGAAAACTCTGCCGGGCACTGACACATGCATCATTTAACACCTACGCTCACATTTGGATGTTTCTAAACAGATTTTGAAAGCTGAATGACACAGCCAAAAATCAAGCTGAGCCTTTCTCAGATGAGCATAATGAGATAAAGTCAGTAAAGAGAGCCAATAGGAGTGAATTTTTAAATGTGCTGGGAGAGTGAGTTTTCTTTTCTGTGGAGTGAGAACAGATGAAAGAAAAGTATCTGAGCTGGCAGCGAGCGAAGCAACATGACATGGACGACCTTTGAGGGTATCTGTGTGCTTGTGGTGCATAAGCATCGTCAACAGACAGACATGCGCATCAGACGTGCTCAGTTAGGTCAATCTTTATTCCACCCTTTGGGAGCCACGGAGGAAGCACCATGTCACAACACATTTGTGCAGTTGAGCATGAAGTCTGCAGCCCACTGTCTTCACAGCAAGGTCGGGCAATCATGTTTGGCACTGGAAACGCCACAAACATGCCATGAGGCGCACAGATGACAATGTCCATTGATTTGAGGTAAGACGCTTATCTTCAGCAAGAGCCATCTATAAAGTCTAAGAGTTCCAAGTGCTCCTCTGCATCTCCTCATGACTCTAATCATGCTATGCCATTGATGAAGAATGCATATGCAGCTCCCACAGCATCCTTTTGTCCTCCTGATGTGGGGCGGAAAATGAGGGCAGCAATTCTGGGAATGCTAAAATGATCCTGCGCTCCATCATTCCCCCCCCTTAACACTATCCATCTGATTACAACAAGTTTGTTTCAACAGCAACACGTCTGTCCTACTTCAAGGTTTCTCCCTAAAGCTAATGTCTTTGTACACCTCTCCAAAATAAACATCATTTTTCATACTGAAAGTAGGATAGCAAACAAGTTCTATTCTGTTCTATTTGGCTATTCAGTCACACTTTCTCAAAGCTTACTTTATCTGATAGAAAGTGACCAATTAACGATCATCCAAAACCCAAAGATTATTATTGTTATATAACTGTCCATTTAAAAAAAAAAAACTCATTTGAAAAAATCAGATCATTGAGATTGTTGTGATGTGTTCAGAAATGTGTTAGTTATAACCCTTTTATAAGCAGGCGACAAGCAAAGGTCGTGACCCTGAACTTTTATTATTATAAGGATAAAACTTCTACATCAGCCCAGCTTAGTTCCGCTTAGTTGGCTTGCCCAGTTAAGAGGGTAACTGGTGTGTGTGTTTTTTTATTCTGTTGCCAGTAATGCTTTCCTGCCTGCAGTTATGCTGACGGACTCACAGCCCCTGGCCTCAAATTGGATTTTCGCTCAGTAAATTGAATCGGAGCAGCTTCCCTGTTAAGATCAGAGATGGGATGGAAAATATAATTAGGATATTATAGTGTGTGTGTGTGTGTGTGTGTGTGTGTGTAGGGAAATGAACAACAGCAGTGAGTAGAGTTATGAAAGTGCCTCTGCTGAATCACAGTCGCTGTGGTTTATGACATCAGATCATTTTCTCACCCTTAAATGATACAGCTGGAGAGAGCATGAAAGACTGAAGGTTGTTCCAGAAAGACATCTTAGGAGAAAACAAGTGTAGGCCTAAAAAGAACATATATGTGCTTTGTATAATATAACATTCAATTTCTCCATCCTATACTGCATTGTAGGCATTAACAGTTAACACAATTCAAAACCTACTGTGTTTCTAGGATGAGGAATGAATTCACAGATCGATAATGCCAACATCTTTGACAGTAACATCTCCGCTACGTTCATAGTCTATCTGATTCAACACTACAGCCTCCTGAAGCCAGCAAATGCTCCAAAACTGTACTTTACTCCTTTTCCTCTAAAAGTAAAAAACCCTGGAAATAAACCCTTAGAATTTAAGTTACAGTGCTGAACAAAACAGTAGCTCTCACTCCTTGTGTCCTTAAAGGACAGGCAGCCACTCAGTCCTCAGGGTATTCACCCTCTCCATTACATTCTTCACATAAAACCAGGCCCTCTTCTTCCTCTCTCCAGTGGTCAATCCCTCTCCAAACCTGCCCCCCCTCTTCTTTCATACTCAAACAAACAGCCATTTATTCCTCTTTACTGATCTACAGACATTCATTGGCATAACAAAGAGAGACTCCAGTGTTACCACATAGTACACAAATGACACCTTATTAGGAGCACATACATGTGCCCCTCCCTGATTTATCCCACATTCCTGACACTTGTTTCTCTGCTCACTTACACAGGCTGAATGTGTCTCTCCGTGTATGTGAATAATGGGACTTTACCTGTTTACGCTGTAATATTAGACTTCCTTGTATCACTCCTTAAAGAGCTGTGAACGCAGCAAGGGTTTTTTTGTTTTTGTTTTTTTTGCAGTGTCTACTCTGTTTTGAAACGAAACTGTGTCAGCATATTCAGGGGCTTAAGAAGTCCAGTGGTGTAATTATTGTACCTGAAACCAACCTTCAAAACTATAATCTGCACTGGATTCTTGCTGAATCATCAGTTTCATCAGAGTCCAGCTTCAAGATGAAGAGCTCAATATTGAAGTTCTTCAAAAATCACTTCCGAGAGTTTGCAGAAGAAACTTTTCAGGCCATTACAATATTATCTTTCAAAGTTTCAAGGACTTAAAAAAGGTTTAAAATATAGTTAAATGCAACCCTGGAGTATTTTACATGGCTTTAAAAGGTCTCAAAATGGTTTGTCTTTTCAAACAGATTTGGTTAGAAGCCCCCCCTGGGAGCGGACAGGAATGAGATATGGGCAATGCGTTAACATGACACTTGCTCTGGAGTGTGATTTGTTTTGGTTTTAAATACCATATTTCTACCTGCAGTAACTTTTAGACACCCGGAAAGTACTTTGAGGGCAATAAAAGTGCTCTCTTACATATATTATTACCAAATATTACGGGGATATTGACGCTGTCTTGAAGCATTGTTTACGTTAGCTCGGAGCACTTGTTTCATTAAAGTTACGTTAGCTGTAGAGCTACACAAGCTAACAGAAACACCTTAGTGACTCAGTACTGATATAATCACATATTATTCAACTCACTCGAGAAAACAAATGAGCTACCCATAACGTTTGAAAACCTCCCACGAAGCCCTGTAACTGTCTGACAGGTCGTGTCTGTCTGGTTTAGCTGTCTGGCTTTCAGGAGACCAAAACCAACCGAATAATTGTCTCTACCTTTCAACTTTCCCCTCCGATCCTCAGTGAAACTTCGCTTCCCTTAGGTTGACGACGATTCGAGGTTTTTTTCTCCCACAAACGTCCATTAAAGTCCACACAGGAAAAGTGGTTGGAATTAAAAAAAAAAAACTCACAGTAACAAGTTCATTCTGCGCCGACTGCAACCTGTTACCTTTGTCGGGGATGTAACCGTCCCGCCCAGCCTCCCCTGAGGGACCGCTGTGATTGGGCCAAAGAGGTCACTTGGGCGGGACTATAGATTTGCGCTGCGTTTGCTATTGGTGGATTCTATACGTCACTTAGTTACTGAGCTGGAGCACTGCTCGGCCTTTGATTGATAAACAGAGGCCTTACACTTAAATAAAACAACAAACAAAGACCATGAAAGTAAAAAGTGTCTTGACATTAAATTCCATTCCTACGAATCAGTGATAGAGCAAGATGGATACAGTATTTTGTGCCTCATTATGTTATATTTCCCAGAATTACCATTAGATGGCGCAGCTAACTACCAGCTGGTATTCAGCATCATCCAAGGCTCTTGGATTAAGTCCCCGACACTTTAAAACAAGTGCAGGACCTGTTAGGAGACTGACTATGTAAATGAGCTGCTGATAATAGACATGCTATGTACTTGAGTATCTTACATCTTTCCTACTTATAATGTTGGCGTGTTTTGGGTTTAATGTGCCATTTACTTTAACTCTTTGATTAAATCTTAAAATGACTTTATTCAAAAGAAATTGCATTCACGATTTAATAACGGTATCTCAGTTCAATTGTGATTACATGTATATAGGCTGTAATGTTTGTTATCCACAGCTGTAGTTGCCTAACCTCGCTGGAACAAGAAAAAAAAAACATTTTAATCTTAACTAACCTTCCCTGGTTAAATAAAGGATAATATTTCATGGAAAAATACATATAGGCTACACAAATCCGCTAAAGCACATGTTAAGAGTTATTTTTTGTAATATCATTTTGAGTGGGAAGTGTCTGGCATTACAACTGCACACCTAAGTGCATAAACAAATGATGGTAAGGGTACCTGATCAGTCCAGTAGTCATTCACAAGTTGTAAACTAAACAAGAAATACCTCTAAGGGGACACATTTCACATAGCTGAATATTGTAATATTGCCCCCTAATATTCTAAGGCATATATACATTAGTTCAGCTTACTTTTTTAAGTATATCTGTTTAAATCATTGCCAGTAAAGCTCTCATCCCGTTCCCCACACTCAGCCCCTCCCCGAAATCCAGCGACATCCCACCATCTCCGCTCACAACTTTTCGCTCCATCTCATCACTTCTTCTCGTCGCCAGACTGAACGCACCATCTTACTCTCCGGGAATGGGAACTAAACTAGGTTCAAAGAAAAACTTCGAGTTCTTTCGATTTTATGCTCTCCAGAAGCTACTTTTTAAACTACAGGGGTAGTTGTTACTGCAGGCGCAGGGACACAGCAACGGAGTCACTGGCCAATAACTTCTCAGACACTCTGAAAGACGTCAGGAGTTTAAGTAGTTATCAGTTTAACTCAGAAGAGTGAAGTCTCAGCTTCAAATAACAGGAGATTCGTGAACTAACAGCCGCCACTTACTTCAACAGGGGCATGCGTAAAATGTTTGCGCGTAAAGCTATTGCGCACGGTTCATATTAAGTGAAGGTAGAGCAAGTCACGCGAAACAGTATAAACTACAACTGATTTCATTTTTTAACCGTGCAATTTTCAGTACCGTTACAGCCATGGCGAAATGGTTCAGAGATTTCCCTATCAACCTGAAAAACGGAAACGAAAGGGTCCGCTCGGCCTCAGAATCTGGTCCTCAAACTAGATCAAAACCCTCATTTTCTCGCGACAGCCTGAAAGGAAATCAGCGCAAAGACGGAGGGGTAGGGGGTTTATTGGCAGGGCGAACAAGGAAAAATTCGGCTACAGAGCTGGGTCGTAATAATACTGGTCCTACTGGGACGGTCTGGGAAACTCTCACAACTGGAAAAAGTCGCAAGAACTCCAAGGTCGAGACCGGGTCACCAGATGAGAACCGCCAGGTCAGGACCTCTAGTTTGGCGCAAGCGTACATCAGCAGGATGATCAAAGTGGACAAACAAGATAAAACCCCCAAACTCAACGGGATACGTGAGCAGATGTTACAAGAAAACGAGAAGGGAAGGCCTGACATTAAAACAACGGTGAGTAACTTTAAATGAGCTTCATGTTTAAGTTAATTTTTATTAGAATGAGATAAAACCAGATAGAAGTGGTTTATACCGTCATGTAGATAACATGTCTATACACTTTACAATGCAAAAAAACAAAAGCCAAATCCTTGTGGGCCTAAGGCAGGAGTGGTCTTTTTATTATTTTTTGTATCCCTTCTCCACCTCAGCTCATAACCATGTATTCAGTTACCACACTCTCAAAAGAATACAATGCAATTTCACTACATTGTGTGCCAGATCAAAAAGGCAAACACAATGAACTGACCTCTTTGCATGAGCCTTAATTCTTCTCTTTCCATTAGTCGTCACTCAGTCAAGGACCCCCCCCCCCCAACATCTACCCATTGCACCAGATCCCATTCTTGAAGGCAGCTCTGTTGTCTTCAGATAGTGTAACATTAGGTGTAGCATCGCATTGTGTGCTTTCTGACTAAAGCTTTTCCTCCTCACAGCTGATCATCCTGGAAGACTACGCCGATCCCTTTGATGCAGAGAAAACCAAGGAGCAGAGAGAGGCTGAGAGAGCAGGAGTGAATGATGGCTACATGGAGCCCTATGATGCCCAGGTCATTATTACAGGTGAGACCAGGGTCATGATACATCTCTACAGTTAACTAGAGGAGGGGCCTGTGTGGTATCTACACTGCACATATTCTAAACCAATTTGTCTTTTATTCATTGCTGCATTAGCCTGTTTAAGGTGTCACTACATTTCTTCTAAAAGGACAGTTTTTGAAGGGACTCAAAGCCAAACTAGACCCTTGGCCTCCGCTGACTTCCCTCCTCCCTGGCGGTTGCCATAGGAACGCTGTTGTGCAGGGACAATGGGTGCAGCTTCCTCTTCCAGCTTCCTGTCTCCAGCCTCTGTTTCCTTCGCCCCATTCTCTTTAAAGGGAAGCTGGCCGCAGTCCCCCCCTACTCCGCTGTACATAGACACATGTATACACAAAGTACTTTATGGTCCCTTACGTGTGAAAAGAATCGAGAGACCCCCCCCTCAACCCTTCCTAAAACCTGCAGCCACCCCTGGTCTCGCCAATCACTTCCCAGCAGTCAGGAAGTAGCCTGGTCAGGCAGCCAATCAGCAACTGTGTTGACCTTTTCTTCCTGTAGCTCCATTGTTTGGTCACACAATAGTGTAGACACACAGGCTACCTGTCAGACAGCAAAGAAACACAACAAGAGAAATTCCCCTAAAAAATTAACAACTTTTCATAACAACTGCAGTTTAGAGAGCAAATTGTTTTGAAAAGACAGATTTTAATAATCTAGCTAGCTCATAAATCAAGCATTGGACTACAAAATGTTTTTTTTTTTAACTGAAGCAAGCCTCTAAAACGAATACCTAATAAACCCCCAAAAAATCTCAAATACATATACAGAATTTGGAGATGATGGACAAACTAATCCACCAAACTCATTACATTTAAAGATGTGTGATATGCAATTGCACAATTCTGTTTTTACATGATCCCTTCTGTTGTAACATTTCCTACTAAAGCTGTTTGGACAATTATATTTACATTAAATATTACTCTTATATATGTTTAAGGAACATACATATGTTTCCATTCAATACCAGGAAGCTTACAAAGATGCATTCCCAACCACAAGAAAAGTTAATAATCATACTTTTATATGAAAATATTAATACTTTACAAGTTGAAATACCATCTTGTAGTGGTTATTGAGGAGCACCCTACCAAAGCTACAACAGTCTAAATAAAACAGTACCAACATGAATATCTTTCTGTTAAATTCATCATAAATAAAGACATTGATGTAATTTTTAGAGAATTGTCCTTAATATTTAATCCACTCCACCCGTACCAGAAAGGGCAGACAGAATACTATAAATACCACTTAGTGTAATGCCATTTCAGATCAATATCACCGCAACCTACTTCCTTATGCTAACAATTCAACTCAAACAAAACCCTTACATTTTTGCCAGGGCTTTTTCATTAGACTGTGCTAAGTGTATCTCTTTACATTATTACCTCTGAGAGCTGGCTAGGTGGGGTCATCTGCTTCATTAAAAATCACTTCTTAATAATGGTTTGAGGCCAAATCTGCACTTTTACAAATACATTAAAAACAGGCATTGTGGAAACCCAGAAATACATTCTAACACTGTATGACAGTTTTGTGAGTGTTTTAGGGGCAACAGTGCTACACAATGTCTATCATATTATAAGACGAGCTAACAAATCACATTCACTATATATTCCTGTGCAGAGGTTCGTAGACGAGGCTCCAAAGACCTCCTGAAAGTGTGTGTCCTGTTGGATCGAGGCCAGAGAGATGGGAAGGGAGAGGAGAAGAATCCCACACCCCCAAACATATACGACATACCCTATGAGGGCGGGCTGGAAGGTGACAGTGAGGGCGTGTGGATCCCTGTCACACGGCCTGAGTCTGACGTCCGTCCCGCCGGAGAGTACGAACTGCCCTGGGAGTGGAGAAAGGAGGACATTGTTCGAGCACTGTCAGGTAGAGAAAGGGAGAGAGGGATGATGGGAAGGGTGGGGATTTAGGGTGTGGAGGAAGGATGCGGCCAGTTTTTTATTTGCACGGCGATGCCACAGCTGTTTAGTGTTTTCTTTAGAGAGGAAACAAAACAATCCAACTGAATTGACTTCCGGACATTTGTGTTTACTTTGGTAGTGCTGGCATGCTTTGATAGACTTTGACTTGTGAAAGGTTGATATTGTCTGTCTCTGGTTCCTTCAGCTCAGTTCGAGGCAGTGGATAACCCTCCCAGTAAAGAGAACGGTTCCACCTCCAACCGTCAGCAGCAGCAACAGCAGCAGCAGCAACAAACTCTGAGGCAGAAGAACTGGAACAATAAAACACTCATACCTTCAACTCCATCCTCCTCCTCTTCGTCCTCTTTTCCCTCCTCTCCTATTCTCAAACTCTCCCCTCTCACACCTCCATCTCCCCCTTTCCCCAACCTCAAGCTCTCGCCCTCTTCTAATCCCAACAACAAACTCTCCCCTCCATCTCCTACCTCCCCCAGTGCCCCGCAGGATGGGGAGGCAGCAAAGGTGGAGCCTAGCCTGCCACTGGAAAAGCAGAGGTAAGGAGGGAGAACACATACTCATCCAATCGGAAAATTAGGGATGATGTTGCAAATGATGTTTTATTCTAATAAGTGAAAATAAGAAAGCATCCATACTCAGGATTATGGCTCTCAAACCTTTAAGGTCTGAACAAGGTGACATATTGACCCAAACAGGTCATCATCACGCTAAAAGTCACAGTTTACAAAATAAGAGACCAAGATATACACCGAATAAGAATTCAGTCATCATCTTGGCATCGTGTCTGAAAAAAGGAGGCCATCCAAGAGAGAGGACTAAAAAAGAGCTAATAGTTGAAATAATATTTTTGAAAATCATAGTAACAAAACATGACATAGGAAAATATTTAAAGATATCTAAGATAGGGTATCATTTGACGCCACTGACAATAATGTCATGTGTTTAAAGAAGGAAAAATTCCATTCCTCTTTCAAAAAATGCAGCAAACTATCTAAATAAGAATAAACATTGCATTCAATTCAACATGCTATTTTCTAAAGCAGACAAATCTTGGAACAAGAGCAAATCATTTAGTAAAAGTAGACATAAATGGAGAGAAACAGTTTCTCAAATCAAAGCGGGATTTATGCAACTCTAAAAGTAAAAAAAAACAAAAAAAAACAAAAAACGCTTTGGTCGGGTTCATTAGAAACTTTGAAAAACCAAAAGGACCAAGTCTGGTGTGTTTTTATTGTATTTGTAGTGTAGTCATTTCATGGTTAACATCCAAGAGGATAAGTGGACAAAATTAATCAGACAAATGAACTGATGGTTCAGACATTTAATGATCTGTATGCCATGCTTATAAAATGTAACATCAAATATCTTGTAAACTCTGTAGAGTTTATAGCTTGTTATACTCCTGTCTGCTTTCTGTGCCGCTCTGCTTGCATTTCTTCATGACAGTATAAGATAGACCCTTTGGCCCATTCTAACAAACTCTGGAGGAATAGCACCCTCTGTGGTTCTGGCTGAAAATCCCCTTTAACTTAGATAAAGCAGTAAAGAAATTAAAAGGTTTCTCTCCAACATTGGATCTAGTGCCTCACAATTTAAAATACAGTGCAAAATGCTGCCAGAGTCCTTGGCCAAATCTCACATTTATTCTACACTTTGCTCTTGGGAGCCTTGTAAGTGAATGTTGGCTCTTATCACTGAGAGCATTAGCCAGCAGCAACCCTCAAGGACACCCTCAAGATCAGGTGCCGCACATAAACACTGGCAATATGAGTTGAGGCTGGAATAGACAGGAGAAACTGCTTTTAATTGTAAAGCTTCTTTCCTCATCTCATTAAGCATGGAGTTTCTCTGCAGATGGAACATGTGGGGGAAAATGCTTAGAGCATGTTAGCTTTTGGTTTCTTCATGTTGTGGCTGAATGCCAGTGTGTTTTGCCTGCGAGGCCACATGCAGCCTGTTTTTAAATATGGCTCTGACCTGTAGCCTGGCCCATAATGAGCCTGAACACTGCATGGCTACATACATTAAGACCACTTGTCCATTTTATTGAGGACTTTGCCCTCCTGTTTTCACCTTTGACATTGCTAACTCGTTCAGTCCTCAACATAAATCTGTCTGATTTATGATGACAGTAAATCTTTGTTGGTGTTGGTGCATTCGGTCTGTGTTTTTCTCCCTCTTACCATCATCACCTATCATTAACCTGACATCCAACTTATCCCCATATGTCACTGTGTCTATATGTTAGTGATCTATCTCTCTGCGCACGTTCCCTCCCCCCTTCCTCCCCCTTTCCAAGCTGGTACCATGGCAGTGTGAGTCGGCAGCAGGCTGAGGCTCAGCTGCAGCGCTGCAGGGAGGCCAGCTTCCTGGTGAGAGACAGCGAATCAGGAACTAGCAAGTACTCCATCGCTCTGAAGTAAGTGCGTGTATGTGTGTTTTCTTTAAGTGTGTGTTTGTTGAACACAGGGCATGCACACCATATAATGCAACATGTGCATATTTATTCATAGCTCTATTTCAGTCCTCTTTGTTTTGCTGCATCACAGCCTCGCTCTTTCTTCGACTTAATTATCATGGTGACAGAGAGAAATAATGCTTTTAAATGAAATGTCCTTTCATGATTTAATAAGCCCTTTTTAAGTCACATGTCTTTCCATTTGTTAATAAGACATTAAACAGGCCTTTAAAAATACATTTAAAAAGAGCTTTGCATGGCACATTTATTTTGTGTTTTACAGTGTATTTCATGCACTAAATATACTCAGTTTTAGTTTTCTCTGCCTGCAGTGATTGAGCTTGTGTTTGACCATTTTAAGGCACTACTTAATAGCAGTCCTTGTGCTGTCAGCCTCTAGGGTGCTAATGCATGATAGTGTGTGTCATCCTTGCAGTAGACAGTAGTGATAAGTGTGCCAGGAGCAGGTTCTAGAGGATAACAACTGACATCCTGTGGTGCTATTGGGTGTATTTGTGTGTGTATGTGTGCATGTGCCTGAGTGCACATTGGTTGTATGCTGCTCATTCATTTGCCAGTTCACATCATTAACCCCATTTACACCTCCAGTGAACTTGGCAAATGCACAGCCTCATTTGGCGAGATAAGAGAACAAATCTTCTATTGTTTTGCATTTTAGACGTTTTAACTACCACTGTTGCAGTGCTTCTTTAACTTCTTGAAGTCTTTCTCTTTTAATATTTTTATTTTGTGTGTTCTTCTTTCCATTAGGACCAGTCAGAGTTGTGTGCACATCATTGTAGCCCAGACTAAGAGTGTTAAGGGCTTGGGCTTCACCCTGGATCAGAGTAGCTGTGTGTTCTCCAGTATCCCTGAGCTGGTCCACTACTACTGCACACACAGACTGCCTTTTACTGGGGCAGAGCACATGACTCTGCAGCATCCTGTGTCCCGGACACATTGAACATCTAAACATGTTTAAAGGACAATTAAACATGTCTGGACATAAATCCCATGCACAGAGATATGCATTATACTTTTATGCACAACTACATTAACTTGTTCATACATGTGTAAAAAGGCACTCAAAAAAATGCTGCTTTTAGATTATTCTACTACCTTTGTAAGTGTGTGTTTGGATCTCTTCCATGTGCAACCTAGTGGCCAAAGTCCTTCATTACAAGAACCTCTCATCCCATTGTTTTGTCCATTGTCCCTGCAGATTACACTCATCACCCTACAAACCACACTGATTTCTATAATACTGAAATAATGCACACCAAGTTCTGCACTCACTATAACCAATCACGCCTTTGTAGTAAATGAGACGTGCTGGCACCATGCCATACAGTTAGGCTCGGTCTTTGAGATCAATACACCTGATTGGAGTATATTTGTTCATTCATCCGACATGTCAATCACTGTATTGATCTATCCTGAAAATCAGGCTCATTTGCCAACCACTGGGTCTAACAGGGTAGAGAGCTTTATTGATTAGGTGATTAGAAGTAGTGGAGTGGGAGGGGTCATATTGCAGTACAGTAGACGGTCAGCAAAAAATGTCCGAGTGTGTAGAAGTGTGTAAAGTAAATATTTAAATATAATTTCCAGTCACGTATCTTCATATAAGGTTGTTTTGAATCCATAGCAATCTTCCTTTGTTTTTCTTTACCCTTAAATGTACCTTTGTATAAGTGATGTATGATTGTTGGATACTGATGTGGGCTGTATATTATTGTTGTAAGACTTTATTCAGTCAATAAATAAAATTCATATCAACATCAGACAAAATGTGTTCTTACTAAACATACACAGCTCAAAGAAAAGGCAGTAAAAACAGAGAAGAGAAAATAACTGCTGTGAATCTGCTCTGTGCTTTTCTCTTGTAGCTGAAAAACCATTGACCTGAGTGTGAAATCAATTATGGCTAAACAGAAATAAACACACACATGCAACCTCATACACGCACACAAACTCACCCTTTTGCAGTAAAATAAAAAAATCCACACACAAGCACACATGCAAAGCAGGCATAAATACTGTATATAAGCATACACACAAAATGCATGCAGAAATAGTGTCCACACAAAGAGCATTAACACCACACAAACACACGCACGCACGCACACGCACACACGCACACACACACACACACACACACACACACACACACACACACACACACACACACACACACACACAAAAAGGTGGTGTAGTTTAATCCTGCCAACACACACACCAAGCTTCTCACAAAACACAGAGAAGCTTTACCAGCACAATGATGCATGGAAGCACATGTTTGCAGTAAGATATGTCTTACCAATAAACACCAGTGTGATGGTTTGCGTTCGTATCTCTTGGATAGCATGTGTGTGTGTGTGTGCATGTTTAGTATATGTGTGTGAGTGCAGGCGTGACTGTGCCCATGTGTGCAACCATGTGTACGTTCATGTGCATGCAGTAATGTTGTGTTGTGTGAGCAAGAGAGAGAGAGAGAGACAGGAAGTCAGAATTTTTCTGTTCAGGGATTACCGGGTTGCCATGGTGATTAGTTAGAGTGAGGTAGGGCCATCTCTACGGGGACTGAGGAGAGGGAGGATAGAGGTAGAGGGAGGAGAGACAGACTGCAAAATAAAAAGAGCTATGAACAACTGTGGCCCTAGAAGCAATATAGCTCTCATACAATTAGCCTGTTAGCCAGGTTTGAGATAACAAGAAGCAACATGTGATGACAATTAGCACCAGTAACAAAAACAGTAATCTACTCCTTTTTCTGGTAGGGAAGTTGATTATGTGTTGCTTCATTGACAGTGTCATGAAAGGTCAAAGGGTTGCGTCGATCCCCGAAACAATCTGACTCTTGCTCGAAGATACTTCAGCGAGGCAGATGCTTACTTTTTCAAGAGCCTGAACACGAGGTTTTTTAACAGTTGGGGAGCCATGTCTAATCTTTGCCTTCCTGCCACCCAGCGTGCCACAAATGGCAACGTTACACAACTACAGACACCACTAAGTATCACCCCTCCCTCCATCCGTGTGATCCGTTGGGGTGAGATCCTCTATGTTCTCTTAATTAAATCACAAAGTAGGTCAAAACAAACAAGAAGCTTGCGGTGCTGGACACATGCTTCTTTTTGTGTCAGTCTGTTTTTCTTTTAGGAGGGGGCAATGGTGCATTTGGTAACCATCTAGCATTTAATCTTAGTTGCTTGTTTTAGTGTTCTTGGACTGATGTCATGTCTATGTATCTCTTTTTTGTGTGCATAATTCTGAATTATTCTGTTTTCCTTCATGGGCTGTGAAAATAAGGGTTAAAGATAAATAAACCTCGGGAGTATCTGAAATCTGCATGGTCAAACAGACGAGAACAGGGCCGAGTTTTTTATAGCTCAACACATTTTGGAGATACATGGATTTCACAGGGCAGTGATGTTATGCATAATTTCTATCATCCACACTCTGGATATGAGCTTTACATGCATCAGTGAAGGAAGTAGTCATATTAAGTATTTGTATTAACATGTAGAAGCACTTTGATGTTCCATGTTGTTGAAATTAAGCTAATATAAACCACTTCTCATACCCTGTTATTTAAAATGATACATGATTATTGTATGTTTTGTGTGTGAATCTGAATCCATATAGCTGTCTAATGAATGTAGTGGAAAAGAAAGTACGATTTTTGCCTAATACCTGTGGCAGAAAAAGAAAACTGATTAGGTGCCATAACCTCAAACTTTTCACCTTGGTGAAACTTTCTTAAAGGTTTGTTGAATCAATCTCTGACTCATACCTCAGATATGTTGATTTATATTCCTTTGTCACTAAAGTGTTGCCCAGATATGAAGAAACCACAGGAGGCAAATGCTGCCACCTGAAGACAGAACGACATCAAGAGAGGAAGGGACAGAGGGAGGAAGAGAGAGAGAGAGAGAGAGAGAGAGAGAGAGAGAGAGAGAGAGAGAGAGAGAGGGAAAGAGCGGGAGGGGGTGTTAGGGGAAGACAAGCACTTGTGGGGGTCCCAGCTTTTAAATAATTCAGGCAGGACTCACAGCACTCAGTGCAGAGGAGGAGCACTGTCAGGTCAGCTCATTCACTGCAGAGGAGAGTGAGAGAGGGAGAAAGGAAGAGTGGATAAAGATAGCATGAGAGGGAAGACATTACAGAGGAAGAGTTTGCCTGTGTGTGCATGTGCATGTTTTTGTGTGGATGCAATGTGTGCATACATGCACATGTCTGTGTGTGTGTAAGCTGTGCACATGTATTTTGTGTGTGTTCGTGACAAAAATAGACAAAATGAAAGAGAAACAGGTTTCCTCCTGGAGCTTTCTGGGTTCTCTGAGTCACCATGGCAACCGCCTCCTCCCTTCATCTCACATTCCTGTTTACTTACAGTAGTTTACTCTTCCCCCAAAGGTCCCTCCCCATGCCTCCCACACTGTTTTGAATCCCCCCCTCTCCCTCCTCCCTGTACCCCTCTTTCTTTGCTGCATTCCCTTCACCCCTCACCATAAGAATCATTATTTATGTCTGTCTGCATTTGCAACAGTAAGCATGTTTGAATATCCAAAATGAGCATTGTGTTTCTATTTGTTTATCCCAATTGATTAACTTCCTCATTAAATCCATCCCATCCTCCACCTACCTGTGCTTTTCCCTCCTGGGCTTCTTATCTGGCTCCTGCATGTTTGACTTTGTGGAAGGAGATTGGAGGTTATTTCAGTTGCCTAGAGGGGAAGTATAACAAAAATGGACATAAGATGAATATGTCACAGAAGAAAAACTAAAGAACAAGGGATATAAAAGGTCAAGGTGATATGAGTTCTCCAAATTGAAGAGGAAGGCTGAGGGTTAAGAAGTTGTTAAAAGGCATATTAAATGCATTAGTTTGTGTGAGGTGATTTTAATAGGACAATTTAAGTTCTTATAATATTGCCTTGCTTTTACTGAACACATATTCTTTATTTTTTTTTCCATTAAAATGCTCCTTAGTGCTGAATGTGTTTTCTTTGGCTCCTTGATAAAAAAAAAAAGCATTAACAAGAAGAAGGGAATACCACTGCAATACAACTTTTTCCCCACTAAAGGTAAAGACAACGGATGAAATGCGCCACCAAGTTTCCCAAAGTCACTATAGGTCACAGTGGAGAACCACAAACACTGATAACGTGCCTAGGTGAGCTGAATGTGTGACGTTTGATTCCGTGCGGGGAACACACGGGCATCGCTGAAGTCGAGCTGCGGTGGAGCCTCTGAGGTATGCCACATCCTCCACTCCCCGCCTCCCCCCCCCCCCCCCCCCCCCCCCCCCCCGCCCCCCCCCGCCTCTCCAGCGCGTCGCATCGCTGAGCGGTGTTCAACCAACACGGACAGCCAGAACCGCACCGCACAGCACGACCCAACGCTCAGCTCACCTGTCCCCCCCCTTGCAGAAATATTAGTAGACCTATTTCGCGGGTTTTTTTTTTTTTCCGTGCGACGAAGACGTGAGGACCTGAAAAGGAGAGCCCTGACGTCATCATGCCAGGTAGAGTCTGAAGGGAGTGTTTCGGTCGTGAGGAGGAGGAGGTGGAGGAGAAAGAGGTGGAACACTGCGGGTGTGCTTGGGGTAGCCTCTCCATCGCGGTGAACACCTTTCGGGTTCGGACGCACGTAAGATGATGGACGGCTGGCCGCCGCCGCCGCCGCTGCTGCTGCTGCTGCTGACCGTCCTCTCCATCGCGGGAGGTGAGTAACTTATCCGCGTAATGGCTCCATCGACGTGCTGCTGCTGCTATGTGTGTGTCTTCACCTTTAAAAGGGCCAAAAATAAAACGTAGCACATCGAGCGCTAGAGCAGGAGGATATGAAAATAAAATAACAATAAGGAGTGGCAGAGGAGAAGCAGATGTGGTGAAAATGACTCTTTCGATGCCGTGTCACCATGTTTCTCGAAACGTTACCCCCTCTGAATTACATGTGCGTAATATAGAAAGAAATGCCCGAGCTCGTAAGATAAGCGTGTAATGTAACAGGAATGCTTTAATTATGGATACGTGCTGTTGTGCGTTTTAGAGCCCTTACTTTAAAAGGTTACACCATATGTCGTTTTACCACAATACATTTTTATATAGAATTAACTTGTGACTATGTTTTTTTTAATTCATGGCTTTTTTTTTTGTTGGGATAAAAACACAGTTTTCGCAGCAGATTAGGTTGAATAACGACACGTTTAGAGACACGAGAAGCATTTTAAAGCATCTTAATTTAACCTACCCGTTGCTGCTAATTGGCTCCATAAATGAGCTCTCTCAAATGAAACACACACATAACCAAACTGACACAAGGTATTGAGCTCTCTGCCACCGCATGCAATCTAAGTAACATCAACCTGCTGCTAAAAGAGCATTACTTAAACCGTTTCTCTCTGGATATACATTAGAGGGATGGAGTAATTTATCACCCAACCCCCCCCCCCACCCAACCCCCCCCCCTAACTCTCTCTCTCTCTCATTAACACTGAGGTCCTGCATTGAGTGGGCAGGTTAATGAGAGGCACGTTGAGCTAAAACAACTTCAACATCCTGTCATTAAAGGACAAATGATGTGTGATGCAGCAGAACAGGAGAAACCTTCTGCTTCTGTTTAACAGCTTAAACTGATAAACGGTCTCTTTGTCTCCTTAAAGGACGTGCTTTGGGTAGATGAGGCTGTATTTACAACTGTCTTTTTTTGTAATGTGTCCAACGTGGATGAGGTATCCGTTAAGTGTGAAGCCATTAGGGTGTTGAGGGATATTTCACCTCCCTAAGTTGTCTCTAATGCAGTGTTAATTTCTGTTCAGTGAGAGTTCGCCTCGAGCAGAGAGGAAGAAGCACATCCGCTGATTGGCTGAATCAAGGCTGCTTTAAACATTTTCAGCCAAGCCAAAGTAGAGATGGAGCAGAGACCAGCTCACTGCCTTCAAGCAAAAAGACTGTCACGGCCTGTGTAGCAGCACCCATATCCTAACACCCCAACACACCTCCATCCATACACACACACAGGAAAAATGGCCATCTGCCTTGCTTTGACTAACTGTTCATCATCACCCATGGGGACAACATGCTCCTGCAGTCTCTCTTACAAACACACACTCTCTCACACACACACACACACACACACACACACACACACACACACACACACACACACACACACACACACACACACACACACATTACAATACATCCAGCAGCAAAGACATACAGTGAAGGATCAAATGCTTTGACCTCCACAAATCTGCAATTTATATGTCAGCATCAGCTCGCAGACACACTAGCACGCGCACACGCACACGAACACACACACACACACACACACACACACACACACGCACACACACACACAAAACGAGGGATACGCTCGTAATACTTCAGTAGAGGAGTGTTTGATGTGTTGTTATAATGGTTTTAATCATATTGCATTTTAGATATATTCAGTGACTTCATTCACAGGTTAAAGAACCATTTTAATAACAACCTCAATGCTCACAGGAACGCATTTTGTACAACAATTATGTAAACTGTACAGCAGTAAGATTATTAGTTTATACAGTTTCTTTTTCTGTTTCTTTGTATCCATTAAAGAGGTTGAAGAATGTAAGCAATAATAATTGAGGTCAATGTCAGAACTGGTAACATATAGATTAATTTTGTACAAATATTCCATGACTTGCAAAACGTTTGAGTCTTTTCTATTTATCCTCCAAGTCCCTGTTTATTTTAATGTAACAATACACCGACACAGATTCCTTGTGTATGGAAACCTACTTGGCTCTAGTTCTGACTCTGATTTTGATAGAGTACCACATGTGACAGAAATGTTGTCTTGTTTATGACGAGGCTCAAAATTTGCTGAATAATATTTGCCTTCTCCCAAGTGTTTGGATTTGTCTGTTGATCATCCCTGAGTTCAAACAGGGGTGCGCTCACAAAACGGGAAAACGATGCCAAGATGATATATCACTTTAAGGAGATTCACGAGCAGTGGAGTACTAATGAGTCATCTCCCCTTCAGGGAGAAAATCTGATTAGCATCATCCTCAGAGACGATAAACTCAACACACACACACACACACACACACACACAAGCGTGCGCTCAAACACAGGTTGGAGGACACGCTTACATGGCCGTGAACACAGCTGGAGCATCACCTTGTGATAACACCTTTAAAGGACGCCCCTCTTAGTCGCAATAAAACACATAAATGTACAACACATAGTTAGAAAAGACAACATCAGAGTAAATTAAGTTGTTAGGCGTTCACACTTGTTCACATTAGCTCATGGCTCTTCATATCACATTCTCATATAAAAAGAGCAGAAGAGAACAGACAGTTGTCAAGCCTCTCTTTCACGCACAAACCCACACTAGAATGTGAGAGGACACAAGTCATAACAATGACGCTTTTTTTCAAATATAAGACTCTAAAGAAAGACACAAACGTGCACGAAAGGAGTCTGAAATTCAGTGGTCATTGACACTGGACACTGAAGGACATTCCACCACCTGTCCCAGACTCTGCCGGGAGGCCGCAGCCCTCCTCCTGTGTGATGAGGATGCCTCTTGTCATTTCCCCTGCAGGCCATGCATAATAAACAGGTCTGTGGTGCTGCGCTGACCTGATGCCGGGGTTACTGGATATGGAGCACAGTGCGCAATAGTCTCATCAAGTAAGGAAGTAAAAGTGCACTGGGATAAGTTTTCACAGCCACATTTTTCATCATCTGCATCCCAAAGCCGACATGTTGGATCTTCCTCTTTTCATGTGTGTGTGAGTATTCTTTGTCACTGCACTTATAGAGTATCAACTTACTATTTCCTTTGGCAGTGCCAGAGTCTAGAAAGTTCTGCTCGGTCCGTTTAGCCTGTCATCACTTTTCTGCTGCACAGTTCCAGCTCACTGATCTCTGCGGCATCTCAACCTGCACATTACAGCAGCCCTCCTTTTGTCTCTATCTCTCTCTGTCACTTTCTGTTTCTATCTCACTCTCTCCCCCCCCCCCCCCATTTACTCTGTCTGTATCTCCTTGGACCGAATCCCAACACTCAGCAGCAGCAACAGGATCAGATCAGTGGATATTTGGCTGCATCTGTTATTACAAACGCATAGCGGAGGCCTGCATATTTCTGTGAGATCATGTGTGATGCCATGTGTTAAACAGCGTGCTCTCATGTGTGATTTGTGCAAGATTGTGAGTGTGCAGCAGTAATAGTAACAGTGCACAGCAGCAGAGTGTGGCCCGGGAGATTCGAGGAGGCAGAGGGAGAGCGCAGAGGTCGAATGGAAACTCAGGCAGAGGAGAAGAAGAGGCAGATAAGAGACGTTTGGAAAGTTTGGAGTAATAATGTTGCCTTGCTCTAAGAACATATAAGAAAATGGTTGACTTACATACAGTAGAGGCAGGGCTGTGCTTACGTTGCTCAGGGAGGGAAGAATTTGACTAAAGATAATACAGCTTTCTTTTTGTCTGTTTATTTTGTAGTTACGTAATAAAAAATCTAAAAGTGCATCAACGACGAAAAATACAGGCATTTCTAGAAAAAATAATGCTTATCGGCAAAAAGAAAGGAGCATTTGTTGTGTCGTTGTTTTTTTAATCAGGATTTCTGCAAAATACGACACAACCACAAATTAAATCTTATTTGTTTTTCAAAGGTTTTTAAAGGGGCTTTTTATGCCTTTTATTTAGAGGTAAGATGGTGGATAGACCCTGAAATCAAGGACAGAGAGAGAAAAGGGGGTGTGACATGCTGGAAGGAGCCACAGGTCTGATTCCAACCTGGGCCGCTCGAATCTGTGACTACAGCCTCTATACATGGAAATCTATGTATTTGTGTCAGACGGCATGTGCACATATTATTGTCAGGCAGCCGCAGCAGCGCCAGCATCGACCGGGTTACAACACGGCTGCACGATTGATGGCTTTCCAAATAATAGCTGTTGTGACGGGTGTTTGGGAGTTCAAATGATGGATTTTATTGCTTTGCCTGAAATATGCACCATTACATTTAGAAAGCCAGACTGCCATTCATTTGACAGATGAGCACGTTAGCCTGTAAAATCTCAATACAATACATAATAAATCAACCCTAATTGTATGTCTTAAATAAAAGGTTTACAGGACACAATTAGCCATACCCTCAGTCAGTGTAACTCTTTATCTGCTGATTCTTTACTTGCATGTTCTTGATTTTAACAATTTGAGGAAAACATGTAGAGCATATATATCTATCAATGTTTGAACATAATTTGTCCTTATTTTGTCTGCTTTAGAACATTACACTGAAAACTTTTGTATATATTTTTGTATAATTGGAATCTTTGAGGTATTGACTAGCTAAAGGTGAAAAAGCTTTATAGGTTCAAGACATGCTAATGTTTACTGTTTCATATATAAAGATTACTTAATAAAAGCTAGGCCTTACAGCGTGTCTTGGATAACAAGTTTAAAAGAGTTTGTGACGTTTTGGAGGTTAAAGCATTTTTTTGGTTTGATGATGCAATTTTGTTCAAATGCCTCCATTACACAGAGACATAGCATATCTTTCCATAAAAGAAGCCGTTGAAGCAGCGATCGACTGCTGTGGTTGCTTTCATTCACATCATTCATTTGATCAGCTGGTCAATTCAAAGGCTGTATGATTATTGATTGATTAGTAATCCAGACTACTCATGGCTTGATGATGGCTTTTTTTAACGTGTTCTTTGAGCTCTAGAGTTTGTCTCATGATTGTATTTGATTATTTGGGCTTATGTATTTACTATAAGTATAGAACAGTGATACTCAACATGCGGCTCTCGGAGCCACATGTGGCTCATTTGGGACTAGTTGTAGCTCTTTTAAGTCCTACTTGAAAAAAAAAATCCCCAAAAAATATTTAATAAGGGAAAGGTTATCAGCAGAAATTATTCTTTGCAATTCATGTCACCGTGTTTCCCACACATAGACAATACTCGGGTGCGTTGCCCATGTGTTCACGGTCCCTCCTAACTATAATTGCTGACCTTTTTAAAAATCTGTCAATTTTTGTCTTCGCTTGCAAGCAAGAGAGAGAGGAGGGAGAGAGAGGGAGGGAGAGAGAGGGAGGGAGAGAGATAAAGAGTGAAATCCGCTGGTACGTCCCTTAAGTTAATGCACTGATTAAGGCTTGATGTCTCTTGTTAAAACTGAAGCTTTTCATGCCTTTGTTTCAATATAGTTCTGCAGTGTCTTGCTGCTGATGCTGTCCTATACTTGTAGTCTATAATTGTTGTGTTACGTGTCATTATCAACAAGCCTCCACACACATGGACCACCTGGGGTGATAACAGAGTAATTAAATAACTAATTTGAGTGTCTTTAGTGTACTGCTAATGAATAATGAAAAGAAAAAAGCAGAACCAGAGCTACCAAAAACAAAGCTACGGAATGAGGGGGACTGGGACAAGATGCTGTTTGTGCTTGAGTGTGTGTAGGTAAGAGAATGAAGAGACTTAATGGGAAGTAGGATGAGCAAATTAAAGTTGTTTTTGACAAATTATAGTAAGCAAAAGATATAAAGCACAACTTGTACATTAAAACCTAACAAATATTAATATATACATGAACCCTAACCTAATATAAATAGGGTACAATGTGCTGTCTGTTGCTGTTATGGACTTAAATGATACTTGTGGTTGTAGAGTAAAGTGAAATGTTTCTATAGAAATCGTTAAGCACATACTTTCTTTTTTTGTGCTGATGCGAATGGTCTGTAATGATTACATGCTGTCTTACCTGATTATGATGCTAATAGACAAACATTACACCAGATCATTTCATTAATCATCTGCTGATGAACAACAAAATACCATCTACATGTCACTCAGAGAGGAAATAAATTACTTTTAATTATGATTTTTCTTAATCCTCTAATGAAGAATATGTTTGTCGGCCAGTTCATGTATGTAAAGTTTCCGCTCTCATAGAGTGTGTTATTGTTTAATCCCTGTTTTCTTCCAAAGTTTAAGTTTGTTATGACTGTTTTAGCAGCTGAGAACCACAAAGGTTCTTCCAGGTGTCCTTTACATCGTTGTCAAAAGTCAAGTTACATAGAAGGTGGTGATAAAGGAAGAAAATTGTTCACTTCTTAGGACAGCTTGCATTAAAACCATAGACTGTATGGAGGAAGCCTGAGTGACGTCAGCCATCTGTCACGGCAGGGGGTTCTGGAGGCTCGTCTGCAGCAGCCGCCATGCTGGAAATGCCGTCTCAGCCTAACTTTTAGTCAAACTAACAACAGGCTGCGAGCTGGAGCTGAGGCGGGTTTTAAGCCTCTTGACTAACTGTTACATCGCGCCCACCTGTCAATCATGTCAGCTACGCGACTAACTATGGATAACACATAACAATCGTAAAATCATTAAAAATATATTCCGGTACAGTGTGTGCCAGTGATGACTATAACTAATCAGACATATTTCGTTTATTGTGCCAGGCTGTAAACACGTTAAAGGGATCTTTTGCCTGTTGTGTGTATGTGACTTCCGCGGTTCCTGGAGCAAGCCTCAAGCGGACACTCGACAAACTGCAGGATTTTGCACTTCCGCATTGGCTTCATTTTTTAAGGCCGGAGGTTGCCGCTTGATTTATAGAGAAGCTACTGCAGTAATGGCGGCTTGTCATCTCTTGGTTCCCTCTCCCCCTGGCCTCGTCATTTCAGTGCAACTTCTTCCTTCTTATGCTGCATGTATTTAATTTTCTTTAAAAACATCATCAAATCAGATGCATATGGGATGTTTCATGAAGTTTTTATCAGTATTTGACAGCATTTGTGTAAGGCCTTACATCATCATGTTGGCATTAGAAAGCATTACAGACAGTAGTAGATGCACGTGAGGATTGTTAGTGAAGTGTTGTTAACCTCTCTACTTCTAAATCAATTTTTATTTCTACCCTGTTTTGTCACTATTTTATGGTTCTTCTTTTTTCAGTTGCTGTAAAGCACTCTGAATTGCATTTGGTTAAAGGTTGATTGATTGATTGATTGAATGTTTGGAAAAAAGATTTAAATTAAAAGAGCACAAAATGAAATGCTTTTTCTTTTCGGGCTGTAGACTTTGTTGAATTTGGCAACCATAAGGCTTCAGCCCTGAGTTAGTGCACAGTGGGATGGCTTTGTGTTTGAAGTGCTTTGATATTGCAGCCGAATGGAGGATCAATTTTAATACCTCAGTTCTATGACCACTACACAGCCAATTTGGTGTTGCCAGTAGATCAATGGATCCCTCCATTATTGATTCAAGAATATTTCAGCATAAAAGGTCCTTGCTGCAGCCAAAAAGCCTTTTTGGCTGAGTGCAGTGAGGAAAGCAGTGAATGACCCTTCTTTCCCTCCGACCTTTTCTCATCTGACTGAGCTGTATAAATCCAAATCATCACTGTAATCGTCTTGGTGAGATAATTTAATTTAGCTCTCGTCTCGCCCTCATTTTCCTTTCCAGAGTGTTCGTACTCCCGCCTTTAAGTGGCTTTGTAAACTGGAAGCAACACATGCCGTAAAATTTAACAACTGATGCTTTAATGGATCAAATAAGTTTCTTTAAGTTTTCTTTTTAGTAGAACTTACACACTTTCTTTTGATGTGGTGATCAGAAGGGGAGGTGGATTCAGTTGTGAGGCTGCCCCACACTCAATATGGCTTCCATCTCATCTGCTCCTGCACTGTGTCGCTGACGTCTCAGTGTGTTTGCATGTACGTAACTTCCCTCGCTCTGGAGTCTAATGGGGAGCCCTGCTGAAATATTCATAGTGTCACATTAAGTTTTCAATATTTGCACTGGAAAACAACCAGAATACAACTCAAGCGACCAGCAACATTACAACCACTCAGCTCGGCCTTTGGCATGACTGAGTGTCGTACGTGGAGGCAGCCAAACAGAGAGATCCGTTTTTGTTTTGAAGCGTTAGTAAGTGCTGCTGATGAGCAACCGGGTCAGCATGCTTGTGCACACTGATCAGGCCTGAGTGTGTGCATGTTTTATTTTCTGCAGTCTTGTTCTTGAGATAAGAATAACCAGAATAGACTGAGGCTGTTCGGCTCTCTAATTTGTCTCAGTGCCATAAAATATTAGTCTAGACTTTCATCCTGAGCGTGTGCATGCAACTATTTTAGGAAAAATAGAAATAAGCAGGAATGAAGAGAATTTAAGAGAGTGCATATAAGCGAAGAGATGCACGATCCTCCAAAAGTTTAAAAATGATTTGTGTCTGAATCTTCATTTCAATTCTGGTCTGTGTCAACATACATCTAGCTGTATACATGTGCCAGAGGTTCTTTACTGTAGTATGTGCTGGAGATCATGCAAAAACTTAAAGGCAGTCTATGCCCTGATTTAAAGATCCTTTAATAAAATGTTTTTTGCCAAAAGTAGTAAAAAAAAAAGTAGCACTAGTGTTACGGCTGTATGTCTCCCTGTGCTGTTTGTCCCCTCTCCCCTTCTGTTGTTTCCAGCCCAGGTGAAGCTACTGATTGCACAACGAGGCGCACCTGGCCTCAGAGCTTAAAAGCCCTGTGCTGGCTTCGGGAAGAGAGAGGCTTTTGGAGTTGAGACTGCTGTGCCGAGCAGTCAGGGATCGGCTGTTGTGTATTGTCGTATTAGTGTCTCAGTTGATCTTTGTTATCATTTAGTCTGTCTGTTGAAAATATACACCCCTTAGTTTTGACTATGGTAAGGTGCATAGTGTGTTTTATTGTGTTTATTTGTGGGTTGTTGTTAGCCCTGTAGGGCTGCCTTATGGTGGGGCGAAACAACCAGTTCAACGGCCCGTCAAATGTTTCACATAATATCAAGGAATGAAACAAGCTAACGCTGCTGGAGACGATGCTTGAATTTGAATGTTGAAACGCTCTGCTTGTGTTACATCAGCTTAGCCTTGAGCTTTGTTTTGGCTTCTTGTTAAGTGAGTCTCAGTCGTCATCTCCGTAGCCATTTACTGAGAAGCTTTTCTTCACTGCTTCTCTTTTCTTTAGAAAATAACAGCAATTCTCTTGATGTCACTACTCCGTCGATATGAACATTCAAAGATGAAGTGAATCAGCTTGTGCCTGCTACAAGGTTGAGTAAGCTTGTGAGCAAAGACCTAGTTCAGAAATATATATTTTTATTGATTAAAGTGCATATTTACTTCAAGGTGCTTAATATAAATATGATGTAATATGTAAAGCAGATATAATATAAGAATCTTTCTAGAACTTGTGAATATTATTTTAGGAATCTAGCCAGATTTGCATGCAGCTTTCTGGTTATTTTGGGTATGAATTTACATTACAAGTAAGGTTTGTGGAAATATAGGGTCTACTTTTTTCTGCGTCATCATTGTTTAAGTGAGCTATATTAGCTTTCTGTCTCAGTGTTATTGCTTTGTGCTTCAGGGAATAATATACATTCCTCATATGGCGCAGAAACAGACAGCTATGCTTATTTCCCTCATGAATGTGATCACAAAGAAGACACACACACGTATCCACATAAACAGCAAACTGTCGGTTGTGCTCAATAAACAAGCAGAGTGCTACACGCATGTGATGACAGGAAGCGTATTGATGATGCTGGATTAGCGAGGGAAGGGGCAATAAATGGACAGTGGCTGTCAGCGATGGGGAGATGGAGATAACAGGAAGGAGAGAGCGATGGAGACAGTCGGGGGAGTGAGAGGAATATATGTGCCTGCTTGGATGATTGAAACATACATAAAAGTAAAAGAAAATGAGATGGAAGGGAGGAGAAGGCAGGAGATTAAAAGGGGTTGTGATGAGGCGGTGGGGGGATCGCGTGTTAGATTACAGGGCATGAATAGAGACTTCATTGATCAAGAGACAGAGGTCATCATTCCTGCTCAGTGAGCACAGCAGCTACAGAGAGAGAGGGAGACGAGGGAGTTAAAGATCAAGGTGGAGGTGTAGAACAGTGTTAGAGAGCATTTCAGAGGCACACATTCATGGGAAAGGTAAAAAAAATAGATCCTAATTGCATCATTATAGTATATTTCCTTCGTACCTTTTTGAATTGGCTTTTTCATTTTGCAGATCTCAAATGCACCTGTTCTGCTTTATCATCACTTTCTATTTATCTTTGTATAATTCCTCTGATTCCTCATGTGCAAACGATAGGGATGCAATTTACTATCATTATCATTACTGATCCATCGTACTATGATATTACTGATTCATTTATTATTTTTGGAGGTACAAAAGGCAATCGCTCTCCTCCTGGAGATATTTAGTCTATTTTGCTCTGTTATATTTTTTATTTTACTTACACACAGGTCACACATATACACACACAATATACACACACAAGAGCTACATGTATTACAGGGTGTTCATTTGCACTTCCAGTCCACTCTAAATAAAACTGGTCCATGCTGGACTTAAACCGAACCGGCAACCCGGTGCCATACTGACCTATGAAACGTGCATCACTATTTTCACAAGTCTTCGACAATGTTTTAGTTAAATATGCATTTTATATCCCAACAAAAAAATAGTAATATTATAACAATAAAATGTGGGAAAAGGCAATGTATCTTAACATTCTGCTTTATAAGATAATGTCACTGCTTGTTTACGAACTAAAAGATTAATAAATAAGTTCTACTATTGGCAACGTTTTATTTATTCTGGCTATTCTTCTTTTTTTTGTTAGTTTCATGCATGGGAATTTAGGCCGAGGGATTTAACAGTATCCTACTGTTGATAACATTTTAACAGTACAATATTGTCAGTAATATTTTGATACTTTTACATTCATATTACAATGTTACCATTTCATTAAGCAGACGCTTTTGTCAACATCTGAGAGTAAGAAGCTACACAAGCAAGGATCTAAAAAGGATAAGTGCCAACAAACAGCTTCAAGTTAGATCAGACACACATACCGACATGTAGTGCATGTAAATGTTGTGTTCACTGTCTTTTGTTGTATGAGTTTCATGCAGCCTATATGGATGTTTTTAGGGGGGGAGCGGATAATTCAAGGGCTTTATCCTGAATTTAAAAAAACAAACATGTTAATTTATAACCAATCAGTTTTAACATATTTTAATACCCTCTATAATAGTAGGTTTAACCATAATAACGTTGGCACCAAGGTAACGGCAACAGACGGCCTGTGTTGATCTTCAGGGGAAACGTGTGAGGGAAAACTGAGAGGGTAAAGGATGCAGTACAGGAGCCAGCAGATGCCAGAGCAAGAGAGGCAGGGAGTGCAGAGCAGGAGGTGCAGGACATCGTGTCTCTCAGTACAACCCCTCCCCCCCTCCTCTGTGCGCTGTTGTGACAGCTCTGCCCTAACTTGAACGCTCACACAGATAAGACTACAGTCTGCTACAGATGGAGGGAGGGAGAGACGGAGAGGGACAGGGTGAGATGGAGAGTGAAAATAACCCAAAGCTATGTAAGACTGGCAGTTTGGGAGTAGTGAAACACGGCAGAGGAGAATGGAGGGAGACAGTACGGAGGCACGGACAGAGTGGTAGAGACTGAAAGGATAGCGATAGAGACAGACATGCAGACGAGTTGACTCATTCTTCTGATGTCACGTCTTGTAAGGAGAGTGTATCGAGCCGTGCTGACGTGCTCTAGTCGGCTATCGTGAGTAATGCCATGGTTCCAAGGCTTAAACTCTCAGTATAATACAGAACATTAGCAGTGCCAGGGAATTGCGGGTTTAGGGCTTCTGAGAGGGCTTCAATTGAATTTCGAGAATTCTGACAAGACAAACAATAAGAAATGTTCGTGTTTGACAGAAAAACGAGATTCAGTCACGCCAGGTATCCATAAAAAATGGGGGAGAGGGGGGGGGGGGTGCTTGTCCAGGCAAAATGCATACAGGTGCAGTACGAGAAATGTACTAACTGCTAAGAAAAGTAATAGCCTATGGTCCGCACACTGTTCAGCTTCCAATGGGCAATTTTATTTAACCAGGGCGACGTTTCGATCTACTCGGATCTTCCATCCATGAAAAGGAAACACACGGTGCTAAATGTACAACCGAAGCACACAAATTCGTTGATAACAATTGGACGTCACCAATACGTTCAAAAAGGTGATTAAAATCACAGTCTAAAACAAATGACAATTTAAACCAACGAAATGTGCCTATTTGTGGTACTGTATGTGGCGATCAGATGATTGAGCGACGCTTCGGGAGCAGATCTACACATCACCGCCGGCTCAGCCAGCAGCATCTGTTTGCTAGTTGTACCAAACATTGGCCCAAAGCACACCGCAAACGGCAGAGGTAGCGACAGTATTTTTCAGTTCACGATGCTAACTTTAAAGTTTAAATGCAGCTAAGGCATACAGTCCTTTTCCTCACCTTCCCCTCAGAGTCCTCAATATTCTCCACCGGTCGCAAAATGTCTCGTCCACGTTAGCATCCTCAATGCTAACGCACTTTCTGTTTTTTTTTTTTGGCGTTAACATAGGTAACAATATCAATAATCGACTAAATTATTGTTCAACTGAACTTATTATGTTTTACCAATGGGTTTGTTGATGTAGTCGCACATATACTGTTTACAATCAATAATAAGTCTTGTAAGCATGTGCACTTTCATCCTCAAACCAGCTTAAAGGTGCACTACCGCCACCTACCAGCAGGTGCACTAGCAGGAAAGTTCAACAGGCAACTCTCCTGTCACTTGAACTTCATCTCGTAAAAAAAACAAAACAAAAAAAAAAACAGCCTATAACATTTTTCAGTTCTTATACATCTTTTTTATCATAGATGGTTTATATAGCAAAAACGAAAGCGAGTCGATGTCTCAATGTATTGTGTAGGCCTACTGTATGGTAGCTCAGTATGTAGGGACTTGGGTTTGGAACAGGTTTTAGTCCTGGTACGGACTGCTGAAGAGGTAACAGGTCACTTCTCGAAACACTGACTTGAGCGAGACAGTTTCCTTGTGTGCTGGGACATCTGAGGTCACCTTGAGTAAGACACCAAACCCCAAACAGCTCGCGTGCGCTCTTACTCTGGGATTTCTCTCCATAGGTCCTGTTTGTGCCTGTGTGTATTTCAGGCCTTTGCTTGTGAAGTAGCATGTCTCTCAATAACAGATTGTAAACCCGAATTTCCCCTGTGGGATTAATACAATATATAAATAAAATAAAAATTCAAAATTAATTGTATTTCTTCAATAAATATTTTCATCACAAAATCAGTTGGGGGTGGGGGCTCATCAGTTCCCTATTACTGATATTTATAGACTGTTCATTTCTAGAAGGGGTAGTAAAATCCTACTATCCACTTCTCCCTCCTGCCGTCGTTGTCATGGATAGCCAGGCTTGATGTAGCAAAACACAGATTTATGCTCTTGTGTTTTTCACGACGGACATATCCGATTAAATTCAGAAATGGCAGCTACATTTTTATCTCACCACAGAAGCAGATGATGGTAATGTGTTTCTTGTTACAGGAGGCCTTGGGGCAGACACGGAGGAGCGGTTGGTGGAGCATCTCCTGAATCCAGCCCATTATAACAAACTGATCCGTCCTGCGACTAATGGCTCTGAGCTGGTCACTGTGCAGCTGATGGTATCGCTGGCCCAGCTCATCAGTGTGGTGAGTGTGAACACTTGTTGTACTGTGTGTGTCGGAGTCTGTATTCGCCTGTCTGAAAACACGGATAACAAATAATCTAGCCATCGTTTAATTTTCGCTAAATTCAAAAAACGACTCAAAAACATTGTATAAACTATTAAAGTGTTTAGTAAGCTGTTAAGACTGCACTAATGCTGATTAATGTCACTGTTCTTTTTGGAGAATTACATTTTACTCAATGGATTTTGACTCTGAAAAATCTGATTTGTCTTTAAGCTTCATTGTTAAAGCCAAAAAATGAAGTTGTCTAGTGGTGTGAATCCTAGGAAACCTCTTGCTAGTCTGTTCATCATTTGGTCTTTGGCCTAAGGCCTGAGCTGCTCAAGTTTTATGGAAATCTATTCAGAGCATGTCTTTGTTCAAGGCAAACCAAAAAAGCAGCAGTGGAAGTAAATTTTCAGATCTAGTAATACCGCATTTAACTACACTTGCTTGCACAGAGTCTGTGCATGCAAGTGTCTGTGCCAAGGCTAATACAGCATCTTCTATGTTATCAAAGCCTGCAGACGGAAACACTTTATGTTCAACGAAGGAGAAGTCAATAGAATGTTGTTCAGCTGAATCGGCATCATCTCAGCTCTTCAATTATTATGGATTTCTACAATGCAGAAAAGTTCCCACTGCATTTTTCAAAAGCAGAAAATAATCCTAAATATAACAGCCTGGTTTCCAAAAGTCTTCCACCAAGTTAAATACAATTGAGTCTTGTTTTTTTTCTGTGACCCTGCTGACAGCATACCAAAAGACAGTCAAACTTCAAGATTTACTTTTTCCATTTTCATTTCATGTTATTTCTTCATGTGAACAGCTAATCAAACACGAGCATTTACCAAACAGGAAGGTCATCACCAAACACATTATCAGGCCCAGATTTCACAAATGTAGGATGCTGTTTAAAAAATATTATTCTTTTAAATCTCAGCTTTGCTGTGTCAACTCCATGCCACTTAAAAAAAACAAACAAATGTCACACACATCCTCCAACCTGTTGTAAGGGCTATAATGAATCACTTCACGATAATAACGTTTTTAATGTACATGTCTACTTCTTCCTCAGCATGAAAGAGAACAGGTGATGACGACCAACGTCTGGCTAACACAGGTGAGAATTCCGACTCTCTTTCTCATTTGACACAAAGGGAAAAAATAAACATCATTTGAATAAAGGCCAATCCAATTTTTTGTCTTAATTTTTGGATGGTTTTATCAATGATTTCACAGCTTTCATGCCATCTCGGTGAAAGTTCACCACAAGGAACTTGGATAGAAGTGACATATATCATATGTTACCTATATCTGCTATCTGATTTACAATATATAATCACGGTCCATTGTGTTTTAAACCAGCAGACCATACTGTAGCATATGAACAGTGGAGTGTTTCGTGGAGGGGAATAGATGCATCCCTATGTTCCACATGTTTCACTAGTTGTGGCTGACAGCAAGTTTAATCCTGCCTCCTCTCATGTGGAGCAGCGGCTCAGAGAAACGACATGACTGGTAGTGTCTAGTGTCAGAGACATAGAGAGACATCAAATAATACATGTCCCTGAAAAAGAAAATCTGAAGGAGAAATATTAGAATTGGGTTGGTATGTGTGAGATTGAAGCTGTTTTTTTTTTTCACACCAAAGAAACAGATTAATGACGATCCGCTGAACACCTGTTTTTTCCTGTTTGTGAATTAGGCTGCTTATGATTTTGCGTGAGACCTTTTATAACCTGAATAATGCACCTCTGACTGGGCTGCGACCCTTCTTTATATAAGGCTGGCTTATCATATACTTACAGCTGAGCTCGATTAGATGGTGGAGCATGAAGGTGCGCACATTTACACATGATAGGTGAACATATGTGCTTGCTTTTGAGAGCAGGTGTTAGAACAACTCACACAGGCATATGTTCAGAGATATTTAGATATTTGCGACACAAAGATGAGAGCTTTCTCATTTTAAATGAGATGGTTTTAAAGTTCTGTCTTACCTTCACACACACACACACACACACACACACACACACACACACACACACGTACACACGTCTTATACGGATTTATGACATGTAACGGAGAATAGAATGGCCATCAGTGCTCTATGGTTCACTAGGTATGGATAAGTAGGGACGCCAAGGACAGCTGTCTTGAGCTGAGACTCGCTGTTATGACCACACTGCATCAAAGTTACTGCAGACTACAGACTATCTAACATGTGCGGTGCAGCTTTAACATGGCTGTAATTTAGAAGAAGTCGACAGATCGGCTGTCAATGACCGACCCATTACACAGAGAACAAGATAATGCTGTCTCTAACAAAAGGTTACACAGAGGACATTACCAAAACAAAACACACACACACACACACACACACACACACACACACACACACAGGGACAACCTCTCTGTCGATGATGCAGTTTTAATTTGGATGATTGGTTTTATATTCCAGGGTCAGGGTTGACATGATTGCTACTCTTGCTCTCTCTCTCTCTCTCGCTAGAAGGACTGACAGCACAAATTGTTCCCTAGGCTTACACAGCTCCTGATGTGTCATATTGACCACAGACCGGCCGACAGATGGATAGACTTTCTCTCAAGTCTTCCTGCTGCTGTTTGATTGGTGGATGAGTGACTAAGCATTTTGTTTGTATTGGCCCTCAGGAGTGGCAGGACTACCGTCTGACTTGGGTCCCTGAGGAGTTTGATGGGATGATGAAGGTCAGGCTGCCCTCGAAACACATCTGGCTGCCTGACGTGGTGCTCTACAACAAGTGAGTCACTCGCTCACCCCCCTGTCCTCACCTCAGAAGGCACACAGTGGCCCATACATGCGTGCATATATGCTCATAAACATGCACAAATAAAGCATATACAATGCTCATATTAAACAAATAATGTTTTAGAGCTCACTCCCAGGTGGTTTCATTCAGCTGCAACCATGTTAGTCACTATAAATAAGAACATCAATTAAAAGCCAGAGATTATACATGCAGGCAGCCACACATGACTGAATATGTCTGCTGCAATCACTCATGCCGTGTTACTATACGGTACCCCCGTGTCTCATGGGACACTTCAAAGATGGAGTCATCTGCACTCAACACATGCAGAGAGATCAGCACAACTACATGTACAGTAGATGTCTTAATGCACTTGAACACACATGTTGAAACACAACTCTTTTTTTCTTCTTAAATTTCTTAAAATGCTTGATAATCAGCAATTTTTGCATTTGAATTCAAAGTTAGTACTAAGAAAAAATGTTGCCTCTACAAACGTATCAATGACATCTTGTATAATTTGCATAATGGAAAATATGCAGCTGGCCATGCATAAAATGTATGGCGGGGATGAATCCATAAGGGAGACGAACATTCAGCTCTGCAGCCCTTATTGATCCCCATTCACATCCTTTGTTCAATGTTTATTGTGTGCACTCGCTCACCTTCAACTACCCATCCAGTACAAACAGAAACTAAACAACTGTCACAATGTGTAGTGCAGGAGACATGAAAGGACACAAAGTAGAATTTACAAAACACTTTTTCTTCATTTATTTGCTTCCTTCTTTGCTCTACTGCCACTCTAGAGTTAAGCATAGGTCTTGTCAATATGGTTAGATCAGCCATTAAACATTCAACGCCATTAAAATACATTTAATTTATAAGTATTTAATTACAATCAGCATGTGTGACGTAGGGATGCTGCAGACCACTGGTCTCAATGTAATGGAAACTGGAGTGTCAGCCTACAGTATGTAAATCAGCTCATCAGAGTGCAGTGATCAGGCTGTCTGGCCTTCTCCTCTTACCCTGCCTGTGCCTTTACTTTACTAAAGATTAAAAGATCCCTGATCCACAGAGCTCTGGATAAAATGATCATGTTAATCCCACAAACCCCAGGTCGACAGGCTACACCCTCCAAGTGTTCTTCACTGCGTCAAACCCCCGTCTCTCACCTTAACAGGAGGATTATCCCTCATTTAGAAGTCTCAGTTTGATTCTGAGGCTAGATTAGCAGTGAAGCAGCTGTTTCTTACAGGGTCAATCAGTCAAAATGTAGGAATTCTAAGTCACCTCTCACAGTGTTAGCCATCATTAATTAGCTTTTCTTCCCAAGATCTTGAGTAGGATGGAAATTCAATCTACAGCTTTAATGTTGTCAGCTGACTTCTAACCCGAATGTGTCTAATTCGAGCCGTTTGACTCGACCTGGTGTGACACGAGGGCCGATTTTCCTATTTTGTCTGCACGTTTATCTTGTTCCTTTTAGTAGCATGTGTCAGTGTGTGTGTGTGTGTGTGTGTGTGTGTGTGTGTGTGTGTGTGTGTGTGTGTGTGTGTGTGTGTGTGTGTGTGTGTGTGTGTGTGTGTGTGTGTGTGTAATAAACCCATATTGCATAATAAGATGCGTCACGCTTTGCTAATCATTAGACTTGGGGGGAAATGACCCTCATTAGACTTCCTGTTTACAATATTGTTATTTTTTAATTAAATCTCCACACAAATGTCTGTATTTGACCCTTCCTCTTTTTTGTCTTCCTCCTCATCCTTTCATCCTTTTCAACTCTCTCCATCTCTTCTTCAGTGCTGATGGCGTGTACGAGGTGTCTTTCTACTCAAACGCTGTGGTCTCCTACGATGGCAGCATCTTCTGGCTGCCCCCAGCCATCTATAAGTCAGCCTGTAAGATCGAGGTCAAACACTTCCCCTTTGACCAGCAGAACTGCACCCTGCGATTCCGCTCCTGGACCTACGACCGCACCGAGATCGACCTTGTGCTGCGAGCTGATGTGGCCAGCATGGACGACTTTACGCCCAGTGGGGAGTGGGATATCATCGCCCTGCCAGGCAGACGAAATGAGAACCCGGCCGACCCTGCCTACGTGGACATCACGTATGACTTCATCATTCGTAGGAAGCCTCTCTTCTACACCATCAACCTCATCATCCCGTGCGTGCTCATCACCTCACTGGCAATCCTGGTCTTCTACCTGCCGTCCGACTGCGGCGAGAAGATGACTCTCTGCATCTCCGTGCTGCTTGCGCTCACTGTGTTCCTGCTGCTGATCTCAAAGATTGTCCCTCCCACTTCACTGGACGTTCCTCTGGTTGGGAAGTACCTGATGTTCACCATGGTCCTTGTCACTTTCTCCATTGTTACCAGTGTGTGTGTGCTCAACGTGCACCACCGCTCCCCCACCACACACACAATGCCCCCCTGGGTTAAGCTGGTGTTCCTCAACAAGCTTCCTGCTTTGCTCTTCATGCGGCAACCTAGAAACAGCTGCGAGCGCCAGCGGCTACGCCAAAGAAGGAGGGCACAGGAACAGAAGGAGGGAGGGCGCAGCGGGGAGGCTGGGGCCTTGATGGTTGGGCTTGGGCTGGGTGGTGCAGGCGGGAATGGTGGGGGAGCATCCACAGGGGTGTTCGGAAAGGAGGACAGTGACCCGTGCACCTGCTACGTGAACCGGGCGTCAGTGAAAAAGTTTGGGGGGGATCTTGGAGGAGCAGGAGGAGGGTCCATGGATGGGCTGAACAGAGTGAGGGAGGGCCGGGAAGGGGGGTCCGGAATCAAGACACGGGGGAAGCCAGGACCAGGAGGTCCCCCTCTGACTCAGGCCCTGCTGGCTCAAGCCTGCCCAGGGTTTGAGGAGGCTGTGGAGGGAGTGCGCTTCATCGCAAACCACATGAAGGGCGAGGATGATGATCAGAGTGTGAGTATTCATTATCTATTTTAATCTATAAACGGCATTACGTTTTAGTCGGAGCCTGACCAACACTGGACTTTTAAATTTGATACACATTTTTCATTTTACAGAAACTTTGGCTAAAGATGCAGTTCTTTAGATACGGTTTAACAAATGACTTTACAATAATTAAAAGATTATTTTAAAAAACAGCTTTAATTACTATGAATATAACAACATCATCCCCTGACTCTAGCCCTGTTACTATAGCGCACTGATCTGATCTTATTGGCTGCAACTTCAATGTTTTGTTTCACTATTGCATTTCTGAAGCATAGCAAAAACCTAACACAGCACACTACGTGCTGAGCGCCAAACAAAAGAATTTGATACTTTTGGTTTGAAAGAAACTGGAACACATTTAGTCCTAGGTAAACATTTTGGACCTACACTTTCAGGTAGCCAGAGAGACCAATTTTAACTGTTCCATGGCTGCTAGATGTGTGAATAGGCTTCTACTGACTAGAACATTCACAATATCAGCTTTACTCCACACAGATGCATACTGATTTTTTTCACTTTACGTGATTTAAGATGTCTAGGTATGAATAAAAGCACATACAATTAATTATATTTTTTGACCTTATTTTACATAAAACTATAAAGACAAGGTTACATTTCCAGGCAGGTGATGCTGCTGATAAATCCTCTGTGCTGCTGCAGATTACTCGTCTGCAATTTCCTGCCAACAACACAAATACATCTGTGATAAACAGATGTCACCTTAAAATACCCCCATGCTCATGTTCTGCTCAGGCTTTTCTCCATATCATAATGAAATATTATCTTGTTGCTGTGTGTATACAACCTTAATATAAACCATCGTATGTTGTGTGCATATGTTTTCTACCATGAAGCGCATCATGAGCAGCGCGGGTCTGTCCGCTCGGTGTCATATCATGTTAAAGTGAGGACCGAGCCTAACAGCAGAGCAGTTTACATCTGCTGTTTCAAACACATGGGGGGACTACAGCAGAGCATAAGCAAAGGAGACGGATCTGGTGATGCAATCATAGTCCTCTGAATATTCAACGCAGACATATAATTATAGCAGCCGAATGACGCGAGCATAGAGAACGAGCACAACTGGAACAGAGGCGCGGAGACAGAGTGAGGGTGGCATCTTTTATCGCTTTCCCTCAAGGCATCTTAGGAGATCGGCCTTCTCTCCTGGACTCAAAGAAACTGACACGGGAATTAACAATCCGCTATAATTCTGTCTATCATAGACATAGTAACCATCCCGTTGTCATGACGACTGCTTTATAATCCTCCCTCTTCTGTCTAAGTGCATGCCTCGTCAGATCCTCCTCCTCTCTGCTTCCCCAAGTTATCACGGCAGGGTTACAGTGTCAGCACATCCTCCGTCTCTCGGCCCTCCATCACTCATGCTCGTCCCTCACTTCCTTCTGCTCCTCTGTGACTCAAGTGTGACCTCATCAGAGCTGTGCGACGGACAAGTCTCCACTCACATTAACCCTTCACCTCTATTAACCCCCCGCATAGGGAGAGGCAAAGATAGAGAGAGAGAGAGAGAGAATCAGAGAGTGTTTGATTCTGCTCACCTTAATCTTTCTGTTCCCTTTGTCCCTCCCCGTCTACAGGTGAGCGAGGACTGGAAGTACGTTGCCATGGTGATCGACCGCCTCTTCCTGTGGATCTTTGTGTTTGTGTGCGTGTTTGGCACACTGGGCATGTTCATGCAGCCACTCTTCCAGAATTACACAGTCAAGACCATCACCAGTTCGCCAGGCTGACCACTCCCGGGCCCTGAGCACGCTGACGGACAGCTCCCCCGACCAATCAGCACAACAGGACATGAGCCGGCGATGGTTGTGGGGGTTGGTCCGGATTTTATTGTGTCTATTTGGACTGGAACCAGAACTGGATCTGAACAGTAATCAAGCCCATTACCTTTATAGGACTGATTTTTGCAACTAACAACCGTTTTTCTTGTATGAAGACAAAGGAAAACATTATCATAGACTCTAACCTCCAGATGTTTCATGGACTGACCTCCCTTCTCTGGTGGAAAGGTCCCTCCGTCCCTGCTTTCCTCCTCAGTTTATCAGGGAGCAAGGGTGCTCTGATTAACTTCTTGTTAAACCTCACGTCGGCCCCTTTTTCTCGCTCGACGCTGACTGCTTGATAGAGACTTGACAACTGCGACTTTACGTGTTCATGATATTGACTGATGTCACGATGAGCCAATCAGAAAGAGCAGGGAGGTTCAGATCAAGGTTGTGATATATTGATTTTATTTTTCCAGGAATTCACTGTCAGTGAACTGATTCAGTATATTTTATCATAGCATAGCCGCTTACCACAGTATAGCATTAGGAATATATTATTAAGATTTCTCTATGTTAGCTCATGCAAGGGTCTGTCACTGATAGAGAGGCTATGGTGTGTTGTATGATTGTATAGTTAAAAAAAAAGAATGTGATACAAACTGTGTACACAGCCTGTGATGCGCACACTATCACATTGTGTACATGCAACTGACGGCGTTGGAAAACACATGCAGGAGAGTTGGATTGAAGAGTGAGGTAACGATATTAGATGAAAGCCATGGGGAAGAAGTCATAGATTATGCATGGACAGTTTTTTGCTCAGAGAGATGTGAACATTAAGTAGAGAGCAGCAGAACCAGTGCTGGAGTACTCAGTGCTGCAGACAGATGAGCTTAGCTCCAGAGAAACTGAGGAATCTGAGCCAAGATGGCGGATAGGACCTCCTATATCCCCGACAAACACGGATATAGGAGTATTTAGAGATCAGATGGTTCAAAGATCAGTATTGGAACATGTAAATCAAATTATTTTGATGGAAAGATGGGAATTTTATTATGAAATTTAAGCTATTATGTGTATTAAGTGTAATTTTCATATTTCAGTATGTAATGTTCAGAGCGTATGTATACAAGAGTGTGTGTTTGTGTGTGGGTGTGTGTGTGTGTTATGCGTGCCCCATGCCCTGATGCATTATCAAATCTGTCAGTTCAGAACAGCATACTGTATGTGCATCTCCTTCCTCCTTTCTGTCTGCAGTCCTCTGCCCTTTATCTGGTCTTCCATGGACAAACACATATCTGACATATAGTCCAAGTAGAATAACAACTCCCCACATTCTCTGCACACATATTCATTATGGCAGTTCTCCTTTTTTCATCGCCGACTGGATGATTTTCTCTCATTTCTACATTTCCCAGGGACAACCAAGCTAGAGGCAGAAGGTACTTTTCAGGCACACGGGGAGGAGAGAGGTGAATTAAATTTTCAATGAACAAGAGAGAGAAATGACAAGAGCGCCGATGCTGAAGCAGGCGAATCAGGCGACGAGGCACAGATGCAGAATCATAGGCCGGAAACACAAGGCAAAAAATGGCCAGGATATGGTTTCAATGTTTTTGATTTTATGTTGATGTAGCAGCTGTGGAGCAATGGACTGAAAATATGATAATCTGATAACAGCAAGAAAATACATCAGTAAGGAAGGAATGCAGCAGGATAAGGTAGAGACAAAAAGACTGTTCAAATTGTTATTGCATATAAAAGCCACCATAAAACTCTGAAAATGCTCTCCAATCTTCAGTCACTGTCACTACGTTCCCCCAGCTTTTTACAGTAGTGGCTGCAGCTCAGCTAAGTGTTGGACTTGGTCTCTCTCTCTGTCTGTCTCTGGAGGAAGGGATTTTCCAGAGGGGGAATCCCCAACAGATCCTGAAACAAGTGCAAAAAGCCTCTCAGAGACCTGTGAAAAACTGAAGGCTGCACGACTCCACAAAAATAGTGCTGCTGTCAACTATTTTTTCCCTCTCCTTTTGACCTTTCCACTCTCCTTCCTTTCCTCTTACGTCCTCTCTCATAATCCACCCCCCTCTCTCGCCCATCCCTCACCTTCTCCTTCCTGACTCTCAAATCTGCTCCTGTGCACACACACCTTAACCAGTCCAATAAAGGTTGTAGGTTCAGGTTAACCAACATGTGTGTCTGTGTGGCATGTTATTCTTTCTCTGTATGGTCTGTTATCACACAAACTTCCCATTAATCTTACACCACAGGATAGAAGGAAAGAAAGAAATGTTTCCTGGCTTTCTATTATTGAGGCTGGTGACTTCCTTTTTATATATGCATACACGCACGCAAACTCATACCTACATAATGGCACAATTTGTTTCTTCTTCAAACAATCGTGTGTTTGGCCCATCCAAGGTCAGTTCAAGTTATCATTATACTGTTATATAAACAGGAACACTGGGTGCAGTTTGAACCGTCGTGAAATACAATTTATTTTTGAGATGTGGATGTAAGCTTGAACCACATCAAAAGTAAGAATTACTCTTATGATAATCAGCTACAAACACTATAATGGTTATTTTATCAGTGGAAAAAAAAAGAAAAACCAGCCAATTCAAAGGAAGTCAAATGGAAATGCAAAAAGAAAACGTCCAGTTTGAGGTCATTGCTGCCACCTGGTGCCCATTTTGTGTTATTACTCCTCTGCTAGAATAAAAGTACAACCCACTTTGTATTGTTCACAAGTTCACATTTATTCTTTCCAGGGAGACATTCCTTTTGCTTTGATGAGTTACAAAACACATGACAAGAAAAAGAAAGAGATATGTTAACATATACAACAATGACAGGTGCTGAGACTGACTTGAAGATTTTTTTCACATAGCAATGAATACTGCTTGTATTGGATTGAACATTGCAAACAAATAGACAAACAGCCAACATTTCCTGCTGACTATAGGACATGTGTGTGTTTGTGCACATGTATTCCATGACAGGGGCTCCTCTTAATCTGTGTAGCATCTCTCCTGTTTCAGCTGCTTCCTCCCTGGAGCGTGTGTTCGCAGAGTGGATGCCTTTGTTGGAAAGGCTGTGTTCACTTCTTCTCTGGCTTGTCATTGTACTCCAGGAAGAAGTCGTTACAGGCCACAGTCAGAGCTCCAACCAGTATGATGAACTCTGTGAAATCTACCTCGCCGTCGTTGTTGGAATCCAGGTCTCCCATGACCTTATCAACGGCCTCTCTATCCTGGGCGTTCTGCACGTGTGAGGCAAATAAAACAGAAATGACCTCTGATACTTTACACGTCTGAATCATGCATTTGTTGCTAAGTTTTACTCTCTTACCCCAAGGTAGTTGCCAAGCTCTGCGGTAAGCATCTCTTTGAGCTCAGCCCTGCTTAGTGTGTATTTATCGCCCTCGTTTCCAGAGTACTTGTGGAAGGTCTGGATCATGAGCTGCATGGCATTCTCCAGGGTGGAGGCGTTCTCTGAGTTGGGCATAGACATTCTGGAGAAGGAAAGAAGACGAGGAAGAAAGGGTGGTGGGAGGAGGAGGAGGAGGAGTAGAATGTCAGTACTGGGCCTGCAAAAATCTGCTGTCTTGAGCATCAACCTGTATCAAATCAATCCAGGTTGAAACCTCTTTTGGTTGCTTTCTTGGAAACAAATGCATACGCTTCTCATTGCCAGAGTTGCTGACAGAAAGATAGAGTGATGCATTGGCAAGCGCACAAAGAAAACTGACAGCTACAAACGTATTTACAATGCTGTGTCTCAGCATATCGATCAAGATCTAGGTATTTGGCAGATTGGAAACCCTGCAACCCTGCTCAAACTGTATCCTCATCAGGAGCGTTTCCTCCCTGCCAGCGGTCCTGATAAGATTGTGTCACAGATAAACTGATCATCTATCTGTTTGTCGCTCTGCCCAAGCGAGAGGACCTCTGGGAGTCGGGCCAGTCAGCAGGACATGTGAGCCAGCTGATAAGAGTGAAACTCTAAGCTGGTAAAACAGCCGAGGCAGCAGAGGAGGAGATGGAGGAGAAAGAGATGTGACCAGCGCACACAGAGGCAACCTGATCCTGCTTTTACTTCAGCTCGAACCGGATGGCGAACAGACAGAGACCAGTGTAGGTCCCTGCCTTTTTTGTGAACCTACATCACCTCTGAACTGTGAGGACTTTTCTAGCTGTCAAACACATCTTACATCTCATGACCACGATGTTCTCATGAATCAGTAGGTTTAAAAATATCACAAAGATTTTTTTGTTTTTGGCAAACAATGTTTAACAGAAATGACAGCTTCTTAACTTGTCAGTGCATAAACAGAAAGTTCTTGCTGTGTATGCTGTCGATTTGTACAACAGAAAGACTTCTAACAAGCAGATTATTTACATTCAACACTGTGCAGTAGCTTAATCCTTAAGGGCATGCTTCAAAAAGTAACAAAAAAAAAAAAGTCTGCAGAGCAAGAGCTTTCAGTGCTGAAGCCTGTCCTGTTCGTCATTTCTTACCTGAGTGGAGGATGAGTGCTGGCCTTCTAGTCAGGTGCAGAGAGGAAAGGCAAGAGTGACCGATGTGGACGATGAAGAGGACAACGTCTTAAATACACCCCTCACTCCACCCATCCCACCTAACCCTTCCTCCTCCGTCCCTCATTCCACCTGTTGCTCATCCCCTCTCCTTCTTCCCAACCCCCAACCCCCCTCCTCTCCTCGTTCTCTGTTTGTGCATAAGACACCTGCTGTCTGAAGAATAGCCACACAGACGATGCACCTGCCCCCTCACCCCACTCGTTGTCATATTGACAAATAACCCAAATGGTAATGGAACTGTAACTACAGCGAGACATTAAATAAATTGAAGTACCACTAATTTGACCACAAGCACCACAAATATCCCTTGTAACGTGAAATGTACTTCTCAGATGTCGGTCTGCATGGAAGTTAAGTAACTCAGTAGATTCTGAATGTGAACAGTGTATTTGACAGACATGCACCTGTGCAAAATTCATGGTTTGATGAGTTTAACACCTTAGACTGAGCACACAATGTCAGTAACTATGATGCACTTGCTTTTGCTACACTGGATTATTCTTTTACCATTTTGTGCAACAATTTTGCCTGATCAAATGGCTTAGAGGGGGAGGGCTAAAATAATTTTGCCAAGACAAAAAGGAATAACTTGATATGCTTCAAATGTGTATTGGTTTTAAGCAGCAACAAGTGTCGGGTTGTGTGTTGTGTGTGTTTTTTTTCGGGAGGATGGTTGTGAGTGTTATACTACCTGAAGGATTAGAATAGAAACAATGAACGGAGCTCTCACACCTGGCAGCCATACAGAATCCCACACACAAAGACTTTGCAAAAAACATATGAAGGCAGACACGCTGATGCAATGAAACACGTACATTTTCACCCAACATTCAGAAACACTACTTGCGTGCACAAAATATATGAAAAGAATCACCTGTAGGAGAAAAAATAAAAAATAGGAAATTGCTTTTTTTCTCATTGCTTGGTCCCTTTTGACAGATAGAGGGATAACGAAGGGAGTCGTATTAGTTTACTTTAAACTTGATACAAAATAAGAGAAAACAGAGCTTGGTTTTGTAAACCCTTGATCTCCAATATGTTCATTTTTATTGCAGAGAATCACACGAGAATGCAGTTACACACTGATTTTTTGCAATCATTTAACATTGTTTTAATTCTATGATCATATTTACAAAATAAATGGCTTCTATTTTTTATATTCTCACAAGGCTAAAGGATAGTATCATCACAGGTTTACCCAGATTGCAAACATTGCTTCAAGCTCAACTTGCTTTAGCTGTCGAAGATAAATTCCTTAAAGCTCCTGCAAGGAATATTCGATTTGTGTCTATTGAAGCGAACCCTGTGGACATAGAGGGACCATTCATCTTTTTACTGTGTTTGTCATATGTACGTGCAAGGCATCTTTTCTTTGAACCAAAACTTTCATCTTGCTTATTTTCAACAGTCATATGTGTCACTCATTGAGAGCAGCAGTATGTGTGACATCTACCCTGCAGCAGCGATTTTAGGCATTCAAAAATATTTGATAGAAGCTGTCAGTCTTTATGCCGATGGTCTCATTAGCTTTTGTAGGTCATACAGAGGATTCTAGATTAATCTCAGCCTGTTTCATTACGAGCTAAAAACTCCTCCTTTTCCTTTTTTTGATGGAAAGGCACATTGATGATGTTTTTTTCACAAAAGAGGATTTTCAAGGGTTAAATAATTTAATTCATGCATTCCCCAGACTAAAAGCAGTATAATGAAAACTGTAAAATTAATTCAAGCGTAATAGGATCATGCTAAATAAAGCAAACAACATGCGAAACACCACCAATCATCATGAAATACATGTATGAGCTGCCATTCTGTAAGTGCATCTCCATGTTTCTGTGTTGTTGCTGTTGCGTCAGTGAGCAGGGCAGCACAGTGTGTGTGTGTGTGTGTGTGTGTGCGCGTTTGTGTGTATAGTGTTGCAGAGTGGAGGACGGTGCACAATAGGAAGTGTATACTGTGTGTCAGGATCTGGTTGCAATTGTTGATGCATATAAAGGCAGCTGAGTTTGAATAGTCAGGGATGTCACAGCTATATTTAGACCAGTTTTTCTGCTAGCTATAGAATGAGCAGGTATTATTTGAGTGATGACTGTGGGAGCATGTCAAACCATGTCAGGGAAACCACTGTACTCATACAGTATTTAGTTCAAGCTGAAAAGAAAAACATGAACTCATAACAGAAAACACAACCGTTTATTTTCTTTTAATATAAAGCCTTTATTTCAAAATGCAGAATGCATCTTCTGCAAAATGAGATGAAAAACACTCAGCTCCGATTCCTTCAACGAGTACTTAAAAGTGGAGATCAACATGATGTGACCAAAAAGCTGGATACACAAGGTGAAAATCAGAGCATTATACATCTGACAAATGATTATGGACTGTTGTTGAAAATGAATATATGACTTAAGGAACACTTGGAAAGGTACTTTAAAAGCGCATAAAAGAGGCTGTTAATCTGCTGAGCCATTGAATACTGCATGTTCACAAACATCTAGGAAGTGTCTTGATTGCCTTCAGTCTTCCTCTGACTCATGTTGTTGGCCAGGTAGCCGATCAAAGTGAGGTATTCCTGGAAGCTGACCTTTCCATCGTTGTTCTCATCTAGCCCTTGCTGCATCTCCTTAACGGCTGAGGACGAGTTTGTGTCCTGAACACAAGAGAAGAAGTAGAACAAGATGGGATCTATTGTAAATACCAATCATTTAGATTGTAATGAAAGAAAAACACCAAATTGTTTGTTGTTTGGAAAATATTTGGAAAGCAAACAATGATGAGGAATAGCAAAAAAATAGGTTCCCTATACCTCCATGAGGCCGCCAAGCTGATTCTTCACCAGTTTCTGGAAGGAAGACCCGCTCAGGTTCTCGCCCCCCTTGGAAGAACCAAGAAATGTGGTGATGATTGTCTTGATGGCTGACTCCATATCTTCAAGGAGAGGGACAAGAAACAAAGGGACAAAAAAGAGAAGTGAGTTTGGAAGTGATATGAGGAGATCTTTTAAAACAGCAGAAATCTACCTGTTGAGTACAGTAACCATCTGTTTAACATGACATTTACATTTGACTGGTTCTTGTGTGGATTCAGGTTTATTTCACATTCTAACACATGATTGAAGACGAGAGATCATCATTACCCTTAAAATGCTAAAACTCATGTCGCTAACTAATCCAGATTAACACTGTAATTCTAATGTATGGATTTGAATCAAGTTATGTGGAGATTTTGTTACTGTATTAGGACTGTATAGAAACATCTTTTTAGTATTGTGTGAGACCAAACTAAGCCACATGTTGTCACAGTTGTGCTAAGCAACGATTACTTGAGGCCCTAAACTCCACTGAAGAAATTTGGTTAGGGTCGTTCTTAGCAAAGCAGTACCTTTCAACTTTTTGCTGATATTATCTCGTGAATGTAACATTTTTTTTTTATTTTAATTTACATTTTTGCTGGCAAAATGTAAAAAATGTCTGCGGCTTGCAGTCAGTCACTTTGTCTGACACCTACCCTGCAGCAGGAGTTTCAGGCACAAAAAAATGACATAGTCTATCTTTATACTGCTAGAATAATTTTCTTTTGTATGTCATAGAGAGGCATCAGGATTTTATTTTCATCCCTAACCCTTCTGAAAACTCCTCACAGTAGCTTTAAATATGCAGATAACCCATAGTCTTTGTTAACATCATGTTTAAAAAGTGTATTTGAAGCACATGTTATGATTTGTCCCCTGAACATAAACATGAGTGAAAGGTGGGCGCTCTGAGAGATAAATAGAGTGAGTGAAAGAAAGCAAGAGAGAGAGAGAGAGAGAGAGAGAGAGAGGGAGAGATGGAAGGTTTTAGAGCAGGGAAGTCTCTAAGGTAAACACAATGGGAGCTGTGATCTCTGACGGTGGACATTTGATCTCCAGAAGCCAGCAGGAGGCCACAGGTTCAGATTACACCCTGCTGTCCGTCTGCTGCTGCACGCCTCCCCTCACACTTAATGAAAACACTGCAAATTGGGCTCAAGTGTGCTGTAAAATAACTGTCTTACAGCAATGAAGGAGTAGACTAGCCTGAAACTTCGCATGCATTTTTTTGAGGACAGATTCTTGAAGTCATGTGAAGTTAAATCCCCAGTTGATTAAAAAACACAGCTGTGACAGCTGTGTGACCATTGCATAAAACACACCATTTCTAGATAGATTATGATTTTATTGAACTCACTGGCAGAGTGATATCAAGTCAGTACACTAACTGCTTATCCACTTAGTTTTAGGCTGAACACTCATAATCTTTCCACCGACACCAAATGTCACAGTAGAAAAAGCAAAGGTGTAAATAATAAAATGAATGATGGCTGCAATCCATTTCACTGCTCCGGTGAGTCAGTCACTGTCACACCGTCATGACTTACTGGGACACTTGAATAGAAGGAAGCCATTGTTAATATAACACCTGTGCTGAGCCAAGGAACAACAAACAAGTCAAGATGCCTGCAGAGACAATGGCCTTTTGTTGCAACAAGAGAGCCCCTGATAAAATATCACCTTATATAAAACGTGGGCTGCATGAGCGCTCCAAGAAGATGTTAAAAAAAGAAAAGGGAAGTTTGTAAGACAGCAACATTCCTAACTCACAATCTGTGTCCAAATGCCTTTATAATCATAAACAGGCTGTGCCTTTAGCAGGGTCTGACTTTGGGACAGACTGAATTATTACCACATTACTCAGCATGGATACTATGAAAAAGTGAATTGAAGTGGGCTGTTTATGTATCCCACAATGCAATGCACAAATGAAACAGTTTCTAACAGCTGCAAACCATTAAAACTAATTAAGAAACGGCCTCAGAGAACACCATAACAAACAAAGACATTTTAATGTCTAATTGTGATGTTTGGATGACTTAAAGAATGAATTTGTATCACACAGCTATAGCAGGATTTCCATTCATCACTACATGTGTCACATCATCTCCTGAACCCGGTTATTCAAAAGGAGTATTTGTTTGTTTTTTTGTCCCTGTCAGATGATCCAGTTTAAATGTGTTGTTTTTTTTCAAAGAAAAACTGGATAGGATCATCTAGACTTTAAAAATTTACCCAATCCAGATTACCAGTGCTCTAAACGGGGACTACTTACGACAAACTTTTTCAACAGGGGGCGCTAAAATCCACACTAAATGAAAGATCCTCACAGCTGCTTCTAAATGAGGATTGTTTAAACTTTGACATCAACAGTCATTTATTGAAAGAAAGTGCCAATATTTCCTTCCACAAACATACAGTCTGTCTTATCCACTATGTTACGGTAGAAATTTAGAAATTCAGCAAGGGCAAGATATGAAAAAGAATCGTGAAAAAAATGTTTTGTTTGACCTACTTGAAGATATAATTACAGTTTGTTCCTTTGCCCTCCACTATGATCAGGAGAATCATGATATTTTAGATCAACTTTTACCCAATCCTACTCAAAAGTTTTCAATAACTCAAATTTAAGATTTCATTAAGATTGAAACCAACATCAAATTACCTAGTCTCTTCTGATTGTACGTCCTTTCTTTGTTCTGATCAACTCATTTACAATATTAATTTCAATAAGATAGCTTCAATCCGATCAGATCACTTATAAAGAACTGGGCGCTTACAGAACAAAAACTGTTGATTTCTTGTTCAATAACTACGAAAACACTCCTCATGAGTTTGCCCTGTGTATTTAGGCTATGTAATACATTTGAAAAAGAGTTGTTGATTTTGTGTTTTTGTTCACAAAGTTCACAGTTATGAAAATGACAGTGAAGTAAACACTGTTTTTTTTTGTCACAACAATTCTTCTGGCTATAAACAGCATTAGGGCGTGATGTTAGTGACTGTTCAACCTCATGTATCAGACCATAACTCGACAGGGGAGTAAGATCTCTTTAGTCTTTGCTCCCATTTAGCCTTCTGTTGTCTCAACAAACAAGATTTCAGAGGCTACGTGTCAGGGTAAACAACATACATGAACAAATGGTGTGGATACTTGAGTAGAGAAGATACTTGTTGTGGTGTTGGCTACACGATTGACGGAGTGTATTGGAAACTACCAGGAGGCAAAGCTAAAGCCACAAGAAGGCTAATGGTGATTACTGCCTGTGGACACATTGTTGAAGAAACAGTAGAAGCCTGTAAATCTACCATCTGACACAGATGTCACACCGAAATGCTCACACTATACATACACAAGTAGATAGCTAGAAAGACACACACACACACACACACACACACACACACACACACACACACACACACACACACACACACACCCACCCTGAAAACAACAACACCAATTAGGACTTGTGTTGCATTAACCTAATTACTGGGTGACAGAGAGCAGGCAACCAAACCCCGTATTCTGTTTCATGTCTACCTTCCATGCCAGCACCCACACACATGCACACACACAGTGGTGAACACCCATACAAGTGAGCCTCTGTCATCAGCATGCTGTCCATTATTATTTCATAGGTTACTATAATTGTCCCAACACCTTCCAAATACCCTCGACAAGCATGGACAGCAGTGAAGGAGAAAGCCAAATGCTTGAGTGTTGTTTATATCAGTTTCGGTTGTGTATTAAAATGTATGACAGGCCTCCATCTGTGAGCGTGTGAATGAAACCATCAGGCTTGGGTTAGAAGACGTCAGATTGGTAGAAAGGAACATGAAGTCAGGTTTGCCTCATGGTGTATGTGTTGAATACACATGAAGCATATTCTGATTCACTGCATGGAGATGGTGGTTATAATGACTCAAGGTTAATGCATGCTGGTGAGAGGCCCACTGCATGGTCTAACGTTGCTCAGTTAGAATGACTCAGGCAATCTGGATGGGTTAGATCTGGTACCTCTAACCCACTACTTAATGAGCCCTTTCTTGTCACTGTTGTTTAATTTTTGGGATTAAAACTGTTTGTTATGTCGTTTCTTTAACCCGTTTCCTGAGACTTCTCATGATGCACTTGTGGCCAGATTTCCCTTTGCAACGAAGGTCTTCAACCTCAACAATGTTAAAAAAAACCCTTCTTTAATTGCTAGTGCACCCAATGTGGGGGCAAAAAGGGAAACCTTACTTGAGTCTAGATCATTTTTTCCTCAATTTCCATGGATTTCCCACATTGGTCAGCAATGCAGAATGTGAAGCAGAATCTAACCCACTGACCCACTTAATACTCCTTTTTGCTTTTCATGGTTTGTCCATTTATAGCTGATGATTGTGCTCTTATTGGCCCCAACACCTAAATGGCTCAAAAAGCCATTTCTGAGCCAATGCCCAATTGAGCTCATTGAGCCCTACTTGTGTTGATGGAAATTAAAGATAAATACACAAAAATCCAAAACTTCAATCGGCTGTTCCTCTTGTCAGAGGTAGGACTTATGTTAGATAAATGATTAATGCTGTGGTGCAGGCTGCAAGCATTTCAATGTGGCACGCTCTTCTTCCCTTAAGAAGAATTAAGCTAAGAAGTTTTATTAAAAATTGTACACAGGGATATAACATCTTATACCATCAAAGTACATATAATGAGTGGAGACATAAAAAGTAAATAGATGCTGCTGGTTTGTGTGAGTGCACAAACATCAGGTCACCCCTGCATAAGTCAGTGCCCCATTTGGGCCGGCCCTGTCAAAAAGGTCTGAATCAACCCCTGCCCTGATTCTACAGTGAAGACACGTGCTTTATATAATCATCATCTTTATGTTTGCTGTGTGACCTGAATGTTCTGCAGATAATGTAAAGAAACAAAAACATGTTTATTCAAACTGTGGCTACTCCCAATTTAATCAAACAGTGTTGTGCAGACATCAGGTGAGAATAGTTAGTGTTGCAACTTGAAGGCCTGACAAGTACAAACCAGTTTACAGGTGAGTCAGGTGGACACCCTTTAGCACCAAAATGATTGTGTATCTCTCAGTGCTTATAGTTTATATTTTACTGGACTACCCACTGTCCAAGTCTGGAGTGATCATGTTTCTGATCTGGTTTTACCCTATGGATCATGTGCATCGATTACCCCAGGTGACAATGTGGACCAGTTACGCCCTTGCTCGAGTTGGGTTTTTTTTTGCGAGTAGTGAATGACTCACGTCCTCCATGATACCTGTCATCACAGGTCAGCAAATCTCCATCCGCGTCATTAACAGTAAAAGGGTAAAGCTAGTCGAATCCCACTACCGGAGTCTTATGAGTCTCCGTTAATTATTTATTCTGATAGCAGCCAAAATGTGACCGCTGCTACACAACGATCACAGTCCGATGCACGGCCCGAAAACTCTGCCTCTAGTCAGCGCCGTGCGTAACGGACATGTCAAGTACCACATTTACATTTAGCCTCAACTAATCCTGACGATTTGTAAAGCGACCAGAGGCAGGACTGACACACAGCAAATTAATAAGTAAACGTGAATCGGGACTCCGGTTTCCCTGGAAGTGTAAAGGGATTGGGGTAACATTACCGAGAAGAAGAACCTGATACCTGCGGCCACCAAGCCAGGGAATGAGAATAGAGACTCTCACTATGCAACATGTATGACACAGGGGAGAAAATAAGCTAAAGTTCTGGTATTTGTCAATAAAATAGTTGGCAAAATAAACCAGTAAGTCAGAAGGATATCTTCAGCATAAAAAGGAAAGTAAGAAAAAGTAGACTAACCGTCAGGACGGGCAACAAACAGATTCAGCAAAGTCTGCTTCTTTTCTTTCTTAGAGATCCTCCTCTTCGATCTTGAGCAAGATTAACCAGCAACACATATCTTTTCCGTGATTTAACTTCTCTCCCCGGCCAACCTTTTTTTTTTTTTTTCATCGTTATAGGGCGTGTGCCTGGGAGAGGGGAGGAATGTGGAAAGAGGCGCAGCTTGAGCAACAAGGCACTTTTTCAGCAACATTTCACAAACAAGCGTTTTCAAGAAAATAGAGCATTGATGATATGCTCCTTTTATGTATTTTTTTTGTTGTTGCATTTTTATTACTTAGTCTTTGTTCTTTAATGTTCTGTTCATTTCCAGACTTTTATTGCATCAGTCTTTCCCTCAACATGTAGGAACAGGCGCGTGTTCAAAGCTTTCCCAACAGACAGATGCAGCCAAGCCACACCCTGAAACTTTATTCACTTTGTAAAGAATGGAACGATTTCAGACAGAAGGAAAACTCTGGAATAAATAAACCAATACATAGACAAGTTGAGTAGTAAGAAACACACATGCTTTTACTTTTTTATTAAGAGTTTATTTTGACCTTTAAACACACATCTGTGTCCTGGATGATGATGATAAACAGAATGAAACGTGTGTTCCAAGAATTAGACAAGCCAAGAAAACGTAGAGGTAACACATAGATTCTCAGTTTTCATGAAGTACACTCCCACTCTGCTACACCCTTGTAGACCTGTAAGCACAAGCAGCTGTGAGTATGTGTGTGTGTGTGTGTTTGGAAACAGCTAGGACTGGTTCTAATATTTCTGAAAGGGTTCAATAGTATTCAGAGTGTGTGCCAGTTTGGCAGTTGCTGGGTGAGAAGAAATGCAGACTGCTGATAAAAACACAGCTTCCTGCAGTTGAAACACACTTCAAGGTGTTTCCGTTTGGCTGTTTTCCAAATATATATTTTTTTCAAACCGTATGGCACAGAGACAAGTAAGTGACACACACAGGGCTGTAACAGAGTATCTAAGAACACTATTATAGGCTGAACCCCCCATGTCTGCTCGCAAGATGTCCAATCAGCTTCCAGAACTCCAGGAAGCTGAGCTCTCCATCATTGTCCTTGTCCAATGAGCTCATTAGCTGGTCAATGGCCGTGGAGTCGCCAGCATTCTGCAGGAAAACAGGAAGATGCATCAAATGCTAAGAAAACAAAAGTGACAGCTGATGTGTAAAAACTGGGATTTCATGCTGGTGTGTGTATGAGACAGAGGCAAGCTGACACCACTGGCACGTACACCAGTTCAATAATTCATGCAACATCAGCAGACGTGGTTTGGCACCAGGGTCAATGCATCTGTCACCATCTAGTGGTCTAGCTGAGTATATCAACTGTTCTTGAAAGCAGAAACAGATAGGAATTTTCCACACTTGGAAAAGGAAGCCAAGAGCTTTTTCGGAGTCGGTCCTCTGAAACTACTTCTTTTGCCATTCTGCTCCGGTTAGACTGCACTGGTTAAACTGCAGAATGCAGACAACACATCGAAAAGGAATTAAGGGGAACTTAAGAGCTCTCTCAAGGGTGTTAACTCCCATTCGATGACAAATCCATTGTTTTACTGGAACACAAAAAAAACAGTTATTTCCTGTGCCAACATGAGATGTAACCTCTGACTCCTGGCTGAGCTCACAGGCAGATAAGTAAATAGTGAAAAGTGTTTCTAAATATTCTTACTGTTATTTTACTCAGAAGTGCACTGAGACCACATGCATTGTAAACTACCATCCAGAATGAAGAGAAGTAGCCCTGAACACAAGTATGACTAACAGTAAATTATATGGTCACAGAGTTAAATGGGTCAATGTGGCATCCAGATGATAGCCATAGCAATTCCAATCCACCCCCAAGAGAATGAATTTTGCCTGGTAAACAAAGAGATTGTGAGCAAACTTCCTAGAAAAATCTTACTGATCCTCCTGTATTGTTTTGATTACAGATGACTTCTCTTAAATCTACGGATAAGGTCTGTGATATTCCGTTTTCTTATGGTTTATTTTTTAATAACCTTTTCCATGACAAGACAAAAAAAAAAAGACAAGGCGCTCTCCTTTTTTAAGACTCTGAATTCCAAAGCCTATTTGTGGATCTCAGACAGAAGACTTATCAATTCAGTACTTAGTTGAAGATGTGCACATTGCTTTGAGCCATACAAAGGCTGAGTGATTCTTAGAAAATGTTCAGTTTAGCCGCTAAGTGTTTGTTTTTTAAGTAGTGCTTTTGTAAGGGACTATTTTAAGCTGAGGGATAATACACATTTAGTGAACTGGTCAGTATTTATGGTGGAACTTCTGATTTACTTTTAATCAACTAAAGTGACCATGAGGAAGGACCAGCCTATGCAACAGTAAGAGGGCATGTGTTTAAAAAAAAGTTTTATGACAACAACGGAGCTCTGCAGCACACATGTATAAGATTTATGAGGCGTTGGCTGCACAGGAAGGAGTACAAGATTCATTGAGCACAAGTGCACTACATGCCGGAAGTTTCATCTCGGCAGCACTAAACCAGAAAGTTAAAGGTACATTTTGAATTTAAACATACAAAGATCAAGGAATTAGCTAAATATTCAAATTAATTGTATCTTTATTTAAATGAAGACTCTCTATCAGAGTTTATTCATCACACCAATAAGATAACTACATAAATGAATGAAACCACACATCGGATCTCTGGAGTTTTATCGCTTGTCAAATATAAAAACTCTTACCGTGACAAAGTTTGGGAGCTGAGATTTGACCAGTCTGTGAAACTCGTCTCTGCTCAGTGTGTCCGAGGAACCATCACTGCCAGCAAACGCCTTGAACTGGGACACCAGAACACCGATAGCAGACTCCATCACAGGTCAAGAGATGCACAGAGAGGATCTTTGAGAAATACTTCAGGAGAAATGAAAAAAAGTGATTAGATCATTACCATGAATTTTCCAAAATACCAAATACTTGTTGACACATATTACATTGTAGATAAAGGACAGATGAGACACTCCAACTCTTTCAAACTGACCTAACAAGACTCACTTGTTTGGATGTGTGCTGCTGGTACGTAGTGAAGTCACAAGTCCCCCCTGGTCTTCTTCTAGCCTATCTCTCCTGCTGAAGAGGAGAAATGATTGACTAATTTCTCTATATATTTCTAGATGTAAGTCAACTGTTAACTGAAGTGTGTAAAAATCTAAACTATATTCCCCGGAACTCTGACATTTTTCCATGATGTGATTGCATATCACAGATGCATTTTCAGTGTTTACACACAGTTTGTGGCAGGAGTTACAGATTACTGCATGAATCATCTATTTAGACTACCTCAGACTGACATTCAGAATTTCAATAGGTTAAACATTTGACAATGTGTGGGCACAAATAATTGAATGTTTTTCCAAGTTTATGCCAATGCATGGGAAATGGTCTAACACTTCTCCTTTGCTATGTGTGAGTGCAAGACTGAAAAGGCAAAATGCTGCAGAGAGCAAAAAGAGAGCACTAAATCAGGTATAATTATAAAGTCTGTGCTGCGAAAACTTTTGAGAATGAGGCCCTTGGGTTTCAGCTCAGAAAAGTCATATAATTCAAGCAAAAGCTCGGACAGGATGTGTATAATTGGCATATTAGGGAGGCAGTTAGTGCTGACAAACACAATGGCTTTATCATCCAAATATCCCCACACCTTGTTTTCTCATCTCGGCTGCATGACACACATACATAGACACATTAACTGTCTGTATCCCCGAACACCTGAAACAGCAGTCTACGCTTCTTCTCCTTCCATTCCCTTGACCATCATTGAGGAAGTAGAGTGCTGCTACAAACACCAACTAAATTACCTTCACAGAGGACTGAGAAATCACACAGAATGGTAAAAGAAATCAAGCTTTTCCATGGGGTGATGTGCTAGTTGACGAATAACCAATGTTATTGATGCTAGTTGCTGCTGGTGTATTAGTGCACCATGATGCATTGACCATACTGTATTTCCATACTTATTTAACTACTGGATTGCCTCTACACACCCATCCAGCATTTAACCTCGAGAGAAAATTCATTTTTTGCTCTAAAATATAGTGCATGAAACTTTTATACTCTATGAGTTTCAGCCCTATGCTCGTTTGTCTCTGCCAACAAGGCATGTTGCAGGTTATACACCCATCAGTCTTTCTTATTGAATGAATCTGTAACAGCCGCTGTGACAGGGGTAGTGCATATTTTGAAAATATTTGAAAGAATAGGTTACCCTAAAAACAAAACATCTGCAGAAGTAGGTCACAGCTCAATCATTTACAAGTGGGACGTATTACCTCCCTCTGCATTTCTCTTCCCAGCATGTGATAATCAGTAGAGTCCTCAGCAGCATCCCAGTTAGAATAAGGAGCTAAGCGGGGATTGAGCGTAAAGCAACTGTCCACCAGTTCATCCTGGATTGCGTTGTTCTCTTGAAGGGATACACAATTAAAATTAAACCAGGTATTAGATAGTCGTTTTGCTGAGGTATCGAGTTCAACGGGATTGTTGTGAGGACCGTAGAACTCCACGACCTGGAGAGGTTAGTCCTCGGGTCTATGTAAAATGTTTGTGTAACATTTGATGATTTTGCTTTCTGGTGATCCCAAGACATCCCTTTGACAAGAATGGGACGGGTATATTGTGCCAATTATTTCCCCCAGTGATCCCAATGTCACATTTAAGATGATTTTGGACTTCTTAGTGATATTTTAATACCAAATTCTAATCAATTCATCCTTGAACTTTAGGCCAAATATGAAGAAAATATAGACATGTCCTAAAGGTAAGCCTGCGATATTGTTTTCTTATGTTTATACATACACACACACACACACACACATACATGACAACCTGATAACATGAAGCATCCAGCTTTGGCTCCACCAGCAAAGAGAGATAATACGTGTTGGAAAATCCACTGCCCTGTAAATTATACTCTAACACTATACTATGTTGATACAAGACTTATTTACCACTTTAACAGACTTTATCAGGTGACTCATTATTGCAGAGAAGTCTGCCTGAGGGAATGAAAACCTGCACGAAATGTTAGTTTCCCCAGAGGCAGCAGTTTTCTTTGTATGTGAATATTTTGTTCGTGGGAGTGTGTTTTATGTGCTTCAGTGTAGCAGAAGGATGGGCCCTCACTCTATGGGTAGCAGCTAAGAATGAATATTGCTTGCATGCAGAGAATCACTGTATCTGAAATCTCAGTCCTGTACCTATAACATATCTACACTTATATATATATTATCTATGTACAAAGAAAATAAAAACCCATATCTTACTAAGTGTTACCTCTGTTTTGTGTAAAAAAAAAGTGACACTGATTGATAAAACACACTCAATGGCAGAATGATACAAGATCATTTGTTAATCTCACCCAACATCTGTATCTCTGATACCATCAGCTAAATACCGCCACACGCCCAGATACAGGGCATATGAGGCAGGGACTCAGTGTATCCCTGAGGAAATAGGAGATTAGCTGATCATCAGTTTTGCAAAGGGAAAACCACGGTCCATTGAAATAGTCAGATTCAACCACAGACAGTGACTCACAACTCACTAAAAAAGTGACAATTTGACTTTACTGATTCTACTGACGTGCACTTAAAACTGGTGGGAAACTAGTTCAACCAACGACTGAGCACTAATAATTAATAATGAGAAACGTCACCTTGATTCTTGCGTTGCAGATCCACCCAGTCTTGCAAACCCAACAGGATGAAACTCAGATGAAGAATGAAGACCTGGAATTACTTTTTAACATCAAGAGTTAGATTTTGCCATGTGGGATTCTCTTTGAAGACTTCGTAAACATTTCACAAGTCAATGAAAAGACGACAAATCAAAGTTAATCTATCACTGGGATGCACCCAATTTATTATTGTGCTCTTATGACAGTAATCGGGGCAATAGTGAACATCAGAATCATACAGTGTTCTATCTGTGCTGCAAACAAAAGCCTAGAGTATGTTGTTCTGCATCACCAACCTCTGAAAGATCATCTCTATGTAGCCACAGGATTTGAACCAGAAACATTTCCTAAGCATTTTAACAGTGCCATAACAAACATAAACAAAAACAAATGCTACATTCGTGATCACCTAGAATTAAGGACATTTTAGTGCACAACATGAGTCCTGTACCTGAAAGAAACATACATGCTCAACATGTCATCATCTGTGACAAGCTTTTTTTTTTTTTTTTTTAAATGGACATACCATCTCTATAAAATAAGTTAATCAGATATTTATGCATTTCAGCATAGTTCTTTAACACATTTAATGCAATATGTACAAACATTCAAAAGAAAATCTACACAGACTTCTATATTTTTGCATAATGCATTCACTACGTTTTTTGCAGCAGTTCACTCCACCCTTTATCAAAAAACTGTTAAAGACTTCGATATAATCTGACATTATGACTCACGCTAAAGTAATTCATATACATAAAGATGGAGTCCTGGAGGTACAGGTTGCTCGGTGAATAGAAAGACTTCAACAGTGCTCAGTGCTGTTTGCAGAGGAAGAGGCGTGGTGCATGAATAAGACTGTACAGTATCTTTTTTTAAATGAGAGTCCAAACAGAGTTACATTCAAGTCAATCTAACAGGTGAAATCTTCTGTACGCACAGAGAGAAGGTAGCACTTACAGTCCATCAAAGGATGTGCTCACACATTTCAAAAAGCTAGATATGGATATTTTTGGAGCTTTCCATGGATTTAACTTTAGAAGAAAAGCACACAACGGATAAACGTGTACACATTATGCATCACTACCATCTGTAGCTTTTTATATTTACTGAAGTCCACCCAAAAATCTGATGTGAAGCAAGCATTTTCTCTATTATTCAGTGCTTATGTGTGTGCATGTGCATAGGTCAAATAAAGAACCCACAACATTGAAACCACTTTATAAGTTGAACACGAGAGGAGGGGTAAAGTAAGATCCTGTAAAAAGTATGACAGGATAATAAATGTGTATATGTAAGTATTCGTGGTCCATTATAAAATGTTCCCTTTGAAAAGAACCCTCACCCGTTATGACTTCTCTCAGCTACTTTTCACAGATCCATCGGTTCTGCTGCTTCATCAGCCACGTCCTTGTCCACCCTCCCTCCTCCACTCCCCTTTGGCTAGCTCTTCTTTCTTTCCTGCTCCTGGCACTGCAAACTTTTTCATCACTTCTTTTTCAAACGCCTCCATTTCGTCCTCTATGGCGCTGTCCTCTTCGTCCTCTTCGTCCCCTTCTTCCCCTTCTTCATCGCCTTCCACCATGTCTTCCAAAATGTCGGCCACATCCTCGATGAATTCTTGGAAGCTCATCTGGTCGTGAACAAAGACACCCTCTTTGAAGAATTCCGCTGCTAGCTTTTTGAGCTCTGTTCTTTTGTATTCATCCACTCCCACCTCCTCAGCCTTGGTTAGGTACGTTTGGAGTACGGCTTCAAACTCAGGGAAGGGGACAGGGTGCAGCCCCTCTGAGCCGGCACAGGACTCCAGTGAGTCACAATGCTGTGATGGTTTGGCGTTGTGCTGGAGGCGGTCTTTTTGCTGGATCCAGTAGTCAGGATGCTCCAGGGAGGTCTTGCGGTGTGAGTGAGGAGGCTTCCTGTCTCCCCATAGATGCTCTTCTTCATGGCCATTTTTCAACTTGAGCTCATCTTTGTGCATCTGGGAGCTTGACTTGTCCTTCTTCCAATCTTTCTTTTCTTTCTGTCCCTCTCTCTTCCACTTTTCTTCCTTGTTTTCCCACTGTTTACTCTCATCTTTTCTCTTCCACTCCTTATCATCCTTTCCATTTTTCCAATCCTTCTCCTTCCATTGTTTCTTCTCATCCTTCACCTTTCTTTCTTTACCAGGATTTTTGTTCTCTTCCCACTGTTTCTTTTCACCTTTTCCTTTCCATTCTTTACTATCTTTGCTTTTTTTACTCTTCCAGTCGCCCTCTTTCTTCCACTCTTTCTTCTCTACTTTCTCTTTCCGATCTTTTTTCTCCCATTTGTCTTTGCCACTTTCTTTGAAGCCATCCTTTCCTTTCTTCCATTCCTCCTTGACCTTGTGAATCTCTCCATGGTCTCTTCCTACCTTCCAATCCTTCTCCTCCTTACCCCTCCATTGTTTTCCCTCATTCACTTTCTCATGCTGTTTTTTTTTCAAGTCTTTCTCCTCCTTTTTTTCTTTTCCCCCATTCTTGTCTTTCCACTCTTTCTTACCTTCCCTGTCCTTCCATGACTTTCCTTCATCACCTCTGCTCAACTTATCTTTCTCCTTCCATTGTTTTGCCTCATCAATGTTCCACTTCTGCTTATCTTTCTTCTTTTCCAACTTTGCATGTTCATGTTTGTCTTTTTTCCAGTCTCCCCCATCTTTGCGCTCCTTTTTTGCTTCTTCCTTCACTACAGATTTTTCTCTTTCTGTCTTGTAATTTTCATTCTTTTTCATGTCTTTCTTTTTCTCCTTCTGGTCATCCAATGGCTTCTTATGTTGACTCTCTATAGATCCATCTGTTTGCTGTGTGCTAACCTCTGGCTGTCCACCAGGGGGCGACAAAGATGCTCCTTTTGCTGCTAAAAAAAAGACACAAGAAGTCACTACAACAAACTTGAGAAGTTAGCATTTAAGAGAGAAAAAGAGAAAAAAGAAAACTGAAGCAATACACTACACTTTCTCTTACTATAAAAATTAAGTCATAAAATAAAGTCTTTTTTTTATCCTTCATGCCCCCTCCCTACCTCCCCCCTCTGTCCTCCTATAGTACCTGGGGAGAGTTTTAATTCAGTCACAGTGGATCTCAGCATTTCTAGTTCTTTGTGTAGGGCCACGACAGACTCCAGCTCTCTCTTCATCCTCTCATTGTCTTTCTGAAGGACAGGAAGAGACGCAATTTCTTTCTTCAACCTACTGTTTTCCTTCTCCACCTCCTCCCACCGTAGATGCTCCTTCACTCCCTCTGCCACCGCTCCCTTGACTACTTTTAGCTCTTCTTTCTGTGCCTGTAAAGAAGAAAACGACAGAAAAAGGCCCAGTGAGAATATTATACACCCAGTGACATGATTTTGCACAGACTCACATGAATATATGTTGCGATGTATAAAACATAAACGCACACAGACTGGTTGAAAGACAGAATGGAGTCACACCTGAAGCTGGGCTTGTAGCACAGAAATCTGCTCGTTCTCTTTGGCTAGCTTATTTAGAAGCTCTGTACTGTCAGCATCTACAGGGGACGATGGAACCTCTGGATTAAGCCACTCCTGACAACAACAAAAAACGCACACCAAGTAAAACAACATTTGAAATGACTCACAGAATTCTCATTGTCAGACAGACAGTAGAAGAGAAGCAAGAGAACGGTACATGATGAGACTGGGAAGAACAAAAGTCCAGAGTAGCACATTTAACAGACAATAGCAGTAATGCTGCCAGTGTGGGTAGTCTCCTGCTGAGCAGATAACACTGAATATTCATGTAGTATTCATTGTGCTGTAAAATGGATACATAAAATGGCATAATGAAGAAAAAACATGTTAGACAAGAGTGACCACAGACATACTTAAGAAGGGATTAGATGTTATAAATTGATGTCACACTGACCTGTTTTCCTGGTAACTCTGCGTCTTTCAGCTCCCTCGTAGCATAATCACTGTCTGAAAATGTAGGATTCAAAACTTTATTTTCATGGAAATAGAACCCCAACAAAAAAAACACACAAGAAAAATATGTACATGCACATTTCAAAAGGTTCAACTGGGAAGGTGGAACAAAAAAATCTGCACACATGAATGTATGACACGGAGGAGGGTAAAAGTTAAAGACAAGAACAAACTCATCAGGTATAAATGATCATACCTGGTGATGTTCGGTTAGACCGCAATGTTGTACTATCTAATAAATATGTCAGCGTAAAGCGAGACAGTGTGTGGGAGTTTTTCTCATTGCCTTTAAATGATTAAACTAGCACATACCCTCACAACAATCAATGCTTTTGAAATAAATGATATACTTGAGCGCTGAGTAGGGGCAGACACTGTATAATAACATTTAATTCAAAATGAAAGGTAATGGACAATGTATTTATTGCCTGTTTAGCCTGAAAACCATGTATCTATATTTGTTTTTCTTATTTTCCGCTTCAGCATTAACCATTATTGCCAGAATATTCCAGTAATACATGAAAAGCAAAGCCTTTGTGTTTATAGCATGTTTCAATAATGTTTATCTTCTTCGTCTTCTTAATGTAGTACAAGGTTTTCATTTAACAATGGTGAAGGAGTTGTGTTGCAAAAGTGTATAATCTCTTTATAAATCGTGTTTATAAATATACTCTGCTTTGAAATTTGCGTTAAAATATGTTTTTTCTTTCACTCTGAATGCACATCCAACACATGCAGCATGTAGGGTACAAAAAAGCATGCACGCACAAACGAGCACATACCCTCATCCAGGTCCATCAAGACACCTGCAGGTACAATACATCTCAGTCTCAGAGCTTCCAAATTATAGTCCAGTGCTAGTTACCCATTACTTTCCCCTATCTAAACCCATTTGACGTCCTTATGTTTACATCTTAAATAACATTAAACTTAACATTTCACATGGAGATGCCTACCAGAGATAAAGATGGTGCCAAGGCCCAACAGAATGACAGCACCCAGGATGCACTTGTTCACAGAGAACCCGCTGTCATCGTCACGCGGAGGCAGCTGAAACTCTTCCACACCTTCGTCTTCCTCCTCTCGTTGTCCAATCCGCTCAATGGCAGCTAAGAGAGACCTCCTTCTCCTCACCTCTGGCTCTCCCTCCGCCCCGGTCTTCTCTGTGCTCTCCTCAGCCACCTCTGAATCCACAGGGGAGTGGGAGGGAACAGTATAGAAAGTGGTTGTTTAAATATATTTGATTATAACTCTGTGATAGGTTCATTCATTTTTTTTTTAATTGGTATCCCAAAGGCATAAATGTTCATAACAGCGTCTCAATTAATGTTTATGAATCTCATGATCTATTTCTGACAGATTGATTATAGGAAAACAAAGCACTTGCAAACTTTTGGACATAACTTTGCTTTTGCACTTAAACAGCTGATGTTAGAAAGCACAATATAACCAGTAGGATGCTGCAGCGGGAGACAAAACCCTCATAGGTGCTGCACGGGTCTTAATCTCCTCTGCTCTTCATGGCAAGCTGCTTAATTTGCTCCATTGCCATTCCTTATTTCCCCTTTAGACTGCATTATTAATGCTTCAATCTGAAACAAATTGTCTGGTAAGTGCTTCAAACACTCCATTTTGTAACTTCTGGCACATCCAAACAAGCTTCCAAACTACTTTGACACTTCATTGTTAAATGGTACTATAAATGAGCTCTGAGATGAACCCAATGACACTGAATTCTGGTTGGTAAACTAAAAGTCTATGAAAAAAAAATGCACAAGAGAGCAAAAGGAGGCTCATTTTTTAACGCTGTAGTGAGAAAAAAAAAAAAAAAAAAAAAAAAAAAAAGGGCTGCAGACCAAAAACACGACACTGCAAAAAACTTTAGAGGTCCCAGTCCCTCTGAAGCCAATTTACTTCTGCAGGGTGTCATGCAACTAAATGATCCTCTGTCACATCATGCTCCCTTCCTCATACCAACCACAGCCTCTCCAGACAACCTCCTGGCCCAGATACTGAACAATTCCAAAACCAGCTGGTCCACCAAGTACACTTCAAACACAAATAGTACATACTGCTTAGAGAAATAAAAGAGAAGGTTAAAACTGGTGCTGCGGTTATTAGAGTAATAATATAAACAGACTTTGTCTTGTAGTTCATACCTGCCTGTTTCCCTATATCAGGTGTCCTCGACTCCTCCCCCTCCAGTTGTAGCCCCTCCCCATTTAGCAAATACACTGTTGCTTCTTGTGTGAGCCTCTCTTCCTCCTGTGTAGACTCCACTCCTCCCAGAGTCTCTGTGCTCAGCAGGTAGACTGGGGGTTCCTCAGGAGAGGGGGTTATGTGGGTGTAGGAGTCAGAAAATGAATCAGGGTCAGGACTGGTCTGTGCCGGGCCCTCAAGTAGGTCCTCTGACTGGCTGAGTGTATCACTGTCAGGGACAGAGCTGCTCGATACTTCCAAAGAGGTGGGAACAGGGGATTCAGTAACAGCAGCTGGCACTTGGGCATGTTTCTCAGTGCTTGCGTCTCCACTTAGCTGGGCTGTTTGTTCTTCTGGTACCTGGTCAGAGAATCAGGTAAAAAACTGCTTCACGTATCATACTGTCAAAGATTAAAAAAACCCTCCTTTAAGAATTTTTAGTTTTAGTTAAAGACGAACTTAAACGCAAAGGTTTTGACAATTTGGTACGTATTTATATTAAAACTTAAATACCACTCCTTCCTACATGTCGCAGATAAGACACGTCAAGCAGTCAGTCAGCCTAGTTCAGTACAAAGACTGTGTGGGAAACATGGCAAAAAGTGGGTAGGGAGCCAAAAGTGAAAAGGTAAGCCAACCAGCACATCTACATCTTACTATTTAACAAGTTAGTGTATATTTTACACTTCACATATATGATAGACGAATATGGATAAAAGTTAAAGTTATATGCTTGACTATTTCTTGACTTGGGTCTGTTTCCAAATAACCACAAGAACTTCAGGAACTCCTTGTGGCCAACAAATTGTCCACAATAGTTCAGAGGTTTATGGAGACTAGAGATGGGCATGGTTACTGGTACTTATCGGTACGACTGTGTATTATTTGTCTCAAAAAACTGATTGCATGTGGACAGAGGAGCAGAATTGACATGAAAACAGTAATTTTATCCTGAATCCTGATGTAGGAAACAACCCTCAGGTATATCACTGACATAATAAACAGTATTCTACAATGTAAAATCTACAGGAAAAGCAAGCTGAAACTGTTGATCCAGTTTTATACCCAGAGGAGCACAGTGTGTCCAGGAGCTTCAGGGTATTCTTGGTGCTGGTAAATCACTTACCGGAACCAAAAAGTTCTGGTTTTCAGCAATCCAAAAATAGGTACTTGCCCAGACAAAAGTAGAATAATGGGACGAGGACACCACATTTTGCATGTGCAACCCATAAGTTGGGACATTGTGTAGATGTAAATAAAAACTGAATGTGATGATTTGCAAAACATTGAAAGCCCAGATTTAACTGAAAATAGCACAAAGACAACATGTCAACTGAAACTGAGAAAAATCATTGTTTTTGGAATATGCCCCAATTGAATATGATGCCAGCAATACATTTCAAAAAGGATGGAGCAGGGTCATGTTTACCTCTCTGTTGCATCACTTTTTCTTTTCACAAGGAGCAAAAACTGAAGAGAGCAACTTCTGTTTTTTAAAGAGGAATGTTTTACCATTCATGCTTCATGTAGGATTACAACTGTTGAACAGTTCAGGGTCTCCTTTGTCTTATTTCACGCTTCATAATGCTCTAAAGATTTTCATTGGGGGACAAGTCAGGACCGCAAGGAAAAACCAGCTCATCAGCCAGGCTCTTTTACTACAAAGCCATGCTGTTGTAGTACATCCAGAATGTGGTTTGGCATTACTTTACTGAACTAAAGGAAGGCCTTCAGAGAATAGGACGTTATCGTATGGCAGCATTTGTCACTGCAAAAGCTATATATACTGCTCAGCTTTAATACCAATGCTATGTAGACTAATGCACCCCCATAATAGGGATGTTCCTGGCGACTGATTTCCAAGTCGATTAAAAGTCAATTTAAACTCAGACTGTATGACTTATCTAAGGTAAGAAACAATCAGAAAACAGTAAAAATCAAATCAAAGAGCATCAGAGCTCGCGACAGATTTTGACTTTGCCTCGGTCTGTGAACACAGTTTGTCACTGCAGTCACAAATGTTAGCTGAAATACTTCAATGCAGAGAGGAAACTGTCTATTAACCAGATCCATGGACTATGTTTTTTCGGAAATGAAACTATTTTCCAGCACAGTGTTTCACAGAGTGGTGAACGGAAATTGCTCTGGTAGCTGGAGAGGTGCCAGGGTGCCCCTTGAGCAAGATATCGGACCCCCAACCGCTGTGCAATCGTGTGCTCCCTGTGTAGCAGTGTGTAGCAGCCCCACTCTGACATCTCTCCACTAATGCATGTCCACGGTTGCTGTTTGTGCATGTGTGTGTGAGAAGCATGTCTCTCAATAGCAGAGTGTAAACCTGAATTTTCCTCAGGGATTAAAAAAGTATTTCAAAATCAAATCAAAAATCAAACCTCCTTGTCCTTACTTCAGACAGTCTATGCCTCTCTGGAATGCTCTTTCAATACCCAATCATTTTACTAATCTGTTGCAAGTTACCTCTAAAATGTTCCATCAGGTGTTTTCCCATCTTTTCCAGTCTTTTGTTGCCACTGCCCTGACTTTTTAAAAACATGTTGTCGGCATCAAATTCAAATTAGATATCTCATTTTTTTTTTTTTAAAACAACATTTGTTATGTTTTCTTAGTGCTATTTTCTAACAGTTATGGGGTTTCAATGTTTTGAAAGTTATCACATTCTGTTTTGAATTACATTTCACACAACGTGCAAACTTTTTGAATTTGAGGTTGTATTACATGATAGGAAATTAGGTATTGGTGTCTTACCGGTTGGCCCTCCACAGGTGGTTCCTCCACAGACTCTTCACCATTTGCGGGCTGATTGCCCCCTAGATCCCCATCATGAAAAAAAAAGAAAAACAGAAGGAAAGAATAGAGACTTTCAGGGTGGCAGTTTTACAAATATTGCATACCATCACAGTGTGTATAAAACCAAATGAAATATGGAATCTTATTTTTCACCTTTCTATTTGATTTGTTACCTGAGAACGCAAGTAGAAATCACAGACACACACAAACCACAACAAGCTTGTGTGACAGAAAGGTATGTTTTCCTGTGCCATAAATACATATTTATATAGTCAAATGCATTGTGACAAACACCTGCTGCAGAAGGAAGACTTTCTTCATGGTGCTCTGTCCCCTCTTCCAAAGGCTTCAGGGTTTCAGCTACAGTCTCCTATGACAAACAACAGACATTACAACAATCAAGAAAAATAGTGGCTCAGTAACAATGTCTTCATTAACAGATACTGCCTGGGGGCCGATTAAGCAAGGCATGTATAACTAGCCCTAGTGCTGTTAAGCCAGTCAGACACTCTGTCTCCTTTTGTCTTTCTGATTGAACTATTATTATTAAGTCTTACGTCATAAACCTACTTCTCGCATTAAGATGGCCCAAAAGAAAATCAATTAGGACAGACAATTTGCTTTTTAAAAAAAAGTCATTTTCAGTGAGGTCATGCACAGTTGCTCTACAGGCTCTTTGAAGAGTTGTGCTACCTCAGGAGTGAGGATGGTCCAGCTGTTGTTAGTACTGCTGCCCCCAGACATGGCCCCCTAGAGGCTTTGCCTGTCTCCTGCAACACAAGAGGGACATACAGAGCAGAATACATGATCAGCAGTAGTCGACAAGAACAAATCAAACAGATTAATGTCCTTGACATTTACTCCTTTGTGTCTTTGTGTCCTCTGCCTTTAAGCTGGCTGTGTATTTTTCCAATAAGGTTCATTCTTAATTTTAAAGATGGCGGAGTTGGAAAACAGGATCTGATTTGATATTTAAAAAAAAACAGTTATACTGAAGTGACAGCTCACAACACTAAGATGTCATGTGAGTCTGCCACTAGGCCACATTTACTTTGAAAGAATGACGCAGCTAAGATAAATTTGCATCCTCTGTTTGCACATGCACAGTATTTGAATACATGCTGTTGCTATTCAGCCTCACCCATTATGCCAATAAAAGAACCTACTGTAACCTGTTGCTAACACTTTGCTGTGTGTGTGTGTGTGTGTGTGTGTGTGCAGGAAGTCCTGGTTCCAGGGACAATTCAGTTCTTCATTAGTAGTTTGTGTGTGTTGTGGGGCTTTTGGTCACCCTGGCTTTTGACTATCCCGGAAAATGTTTTGGCAGAGACACGGGTAACTATGGCCAGCACCATTCTAAAGATACAGACAGCAGAATGGGCCGTCTATTTTAAAAGTTACTTCTCTGTTAATATACGCCCATAAAATACCACTTATTATAGCTTAAAATAGACCCATTACTATATGCAAATGACTAAGAAATCCAAAGTTTAAAGTTAGATAAACTATTTCCTTTAATCTTCACTTACAGTCAGGATCACTCAACAAGCATCACAGATTTCAATTTCTCCATCTGTTCACATACACAAGTATAACATCTTTCCATTTAAATAGAACAGGATCACAAAACAGAGATGCGTGTATTTTATGTTTAGTCTGGCTCACTTCAGTGGATGCAGAAAGAACTAACCACTTAAGTTAACACCACACCGTCTGGGTAATGACACACTTCAATCCCCAAATTCAATTCTCTCCCAGCGCCGCAATTTAGGTCTTCTAATCGAGCGCTTCCCAAGAGAGGTCTACTGAATCTAGCCTAAGGCCCTGCGAGCATTGTGCAGCATATAGTGGAATGGCTTAAATAGATAGCAGCTAAATATAGCTGCCATGAGATTGACTAGAGACAGGAAGAAGGAGCATACAGATACAAATTGGAACAAAACGCAGGAAGCAATGTTTTCAGAGGACAGTGTTTAAAAGGGATTATTGTAAATGCTCAAAGGAGATGGCTTTTGACAGAGAATAAAAAGTATTAAATCTCTGGTAGGCCCTATTGTATTCTCTGGTCTCTGTAAGTGAACTTGTAAAGCTTTTACATCAGATCTTAAACTTTCTAATTTCATACCTGACATACTACCTGATCTCATTTTCATATAAACAGTGATCTGTTTCCAGTTGAGCAAGCCTAATGTGTCACCTAAAATTGTACACAGCAATTGAGGCCACTTTTTTTTTTTTCTTTTTATAAAACAAAAGATATGATAACAGACCCGGGTTTAATCGCATTATCTGACATCAGGAAGAAATTACCAAAAAAGGTAAAGAGAATAAAGTGCAGGAAGAGGCAGGCCATTAGAAAAGCAATGTAGGCTGCCAGCGAAAACACCATGAGGAGCTTGTTCTCAAGAGTTCTTAAACAGGACAACCACCACAACAGTCTGCATATCAAATCACTATGTGTAGTGAAACAGCATCTTTTAGCTGGTAGGGGAAATGTCAAGGCAACTGGGTTAATGAAAAAAAACTTAGTACCGAGTAGCCTATAGTAGGCTTACCCAAATTAAATTAAGAAATATAACATTTAGACATCATATTGACCAATGATAGTAAGGCTAAATCACAGAACTGTTCAGCTGGCAGGTTAACAGTGAGCATAAGACATTAATTCAAAACTTTCAACCGTGAATACAGTCAACCGAGCAACCAGGAAAAGTGAGTGAAAACGACGCTGTCAACGCAACAAACAAAAAAAAAAGTAGCCAACAAAAAAAGAATGACGTGATAGCTTTGAAAGAATAAGCTTTTCATGTGGGATATTTAGGTCAATCTTACCGTGTTCCGCTGCTTCACTTGACACTCCACAGTCAGTCAAGGATACAGAACCAGAAGAAACACTTCTGAATCTTGACATCCAACTTTGGAACATGAAGCGTGCCTCCTGAAGTTGCATGATTGACGTGCCTCTTGTCCATTCAGAAGACAGCGTTTGCTTGCAATCCAGCCCCTTGCTTCCCAGCTCGACCAATGGCAAAAGGGGGGCGAAACTGTGACTCAGTGGGAAGCTTACAGTCTGTGGTGGGAAGGCGTCCAAGATGATTGACACACGCAGGTGATGGTGCGTATGTAAAACATACATCTCACATAGGTTAGGTTTTTTTATTTACACGCCTCCAGTCCTCAGCATTTTATACAGGTAGTCCTCGGGGTTGGGTTTATTCCAGGAGGTTGATATGTTGGTCACAATATCCCCCTCCCACACAAATATATTATTAGGCTGTATAGTATGACTTACAACACATAGGCCTACATTATAAACTATGTCAAATAGAATAAATACTAAATATCATCCAATTCAAACCACAAACTAAATCATTCTTTTAGCTGTACATAGTACACTTACTATAATATTAATGACAACAAAATGAACAAAATTGCAGACATAAAGGTAATTTTTTTTCTATACATTATTTCCTTTATTTATGCACACCAGTGTTTGTTGTACAGTGTTCATCAGGGGTGAGATTCCTTAAAATCCGAGGAAGAATACAGGAAACTCTAACCCAGTCATCATTTGTTGCATTTGGAAATGTGTCTGTGTGTTTACTTTTTGATTGGAACCCAAGGGGAGAATCCTTTAAACACTGAAAAACAAGACAGGGAAAAAAAAAACTCATCACACAGCAGAAAAACAACAACAACAACAAAAGCCTCTCATTGTCAAGCTTACATTTTAATATTGAGGATCTGACTTATTACATACATTTAATCTAAATTACACTCAAATGGTAATTTGTTTTAAGATGATAAAGGACACATACCTTCCAATGCGTTGCCAGCAGTGCTTATCAAACACTCAATTTCTGATGAAATAAAAGGTTGTTGAAACCAAACTCAAGGAGTCAACCGAGGAAAAAATAGAAAGAAAATCAATGCTTGACCACTTGATCTATATTTGTCTCAGTCTCTCAGTCCAGGATCTCTTTGATGCACCAGCAGCACAGCAGGAAATAGAGGCACTCCTTAACAGACTGGATGAAACCATAAGCAACGTTTCCCCCCAGGAAGTTTTTGCCTTGTCCCAGACCCATGGCCATGTCCCTCAGGTGCTGTCCCAGAGAGGAAGAAGGCATGGCCTGGGGAAGAGGGCGCTGGGGATGCATGGCTCTGGAGAGGAAAATTGAGCGACCAGGCAGAGGCAAAAAACACGAGGGCAGTCGCTGAGAAGTAGATGATGTCTGACTGGGCCCGTGCAACAGCTGAGTTCTGGCTCAGTTAGCCCCTGTACTTATAACCTCCTACACTGAATACATGAACGTCCTGCTTTTTCTGGACTGTTCCCTGCTTTCAAACATCTGCTGATTGATTAAGGGCCTTGTTTGCCTTTGTGTTGCACTGTTCCCCTCTGTTGTATAGTACAATCCCCCTATAGGTTCTAATAATCCCTGATTCAGCCCCCTACTGTTACAGGCTCATCTTTTCAAAAACAAGAGAGTTCCAGTAGCTCCATTACACCCCACCCACTCACCCAACTGCATCCCACTCTTTGTTCAGGACAGTATGTGACAGACCATCATACCTTCTAGCTGTGTGTGCTTTGTTTTGAATGATGAATTTTTCATCAGGTTTTTTTTCTCTGTATTTTGGAAGAAAAATAAAAAGGTACTATCAAAGTAAATCAGCAAGGGAATAAATACCCTGTGTAAATTCACACTTAGTTTAACAAAAGCCAAACTGACAAAGACAGATGAATGATATATTTATTTATATATGCAATGTATATTTTCAGATACAGATGTAAACCAACATGTTTCCCTACAAAAAAAAAAGTATTAAAACAAAAACATATACAAAGTAAAAATCAATATCTGTGCACGCTATTCAAAAGTAACCTTTGGCTTTCAAAAACACAAATTAAAAAGTACAACAGCATCATCAACACAATATCACCACCACCGACAACAAACAAGAAAAAGGATTTTCATGCAACAAAGGCATCTGTGATAAGATATGATTACACAGGACCAGTTCACTAAAGATGGCGAGGAGCAGGTGGGTCTGTTTCAGGACACACACACAAGGACACACACACATACACACACATACAGGCATGTGCAGTAGTAGCAGAACTTAAAGCTCTAGTTTTCCTATCTTTGACCTACAAACACCTGAACAGGCATGGGTGTGTGTGTGTGTCTCAGTGACCCAGCTGTCACTCAAGCATGTGTGTGTGCATGTTACATTACATATGAGATTACCACTTTGGGGTCTCAGCACTAGATGACAGGTTTCAATAATACCTTCATGAGTTTAAAGAGTTTGGCCTTGATCTTTTTGACACGTTTGGTTTTCTTTAAGAGCTACCTCAGTGCTGTGCTGTCTGGCTCTGTGTTACTTATCATTAAATACACAATTACAAAAACAATAATCCAACACTAATCTGACCAGTCATGGGTCGATGGTATTTACAGATGGTCAAGAATTTCCCCCCCTCAATGGTGACATCAAGTATCTGTGACTTAAAAGCTGAATGCAAGGATGTGCATCAGAAGAGATTGCCATCACTGGATCTGTTAATGTGTGTTTGTTGGGAGTGTCGTTTTTGCAGAGTCTCTGTTTAACTGAGAGGCTTGAGTAGGATTCTCCTGTAGTAAACTACATTTGAATTAAGTACACAAGGTGACTGCATTGAAGTGACGTGACTGCATTGAAGAAACAAGGCACGATTAATAAAGACATTAAAAAAACAACACCATGAACTGAGGGGGGGGGGGGGGAGGAGGAGGAGGAGGACAGTGTGGCCTTCCTCCCCACAGATCCTAAAAGTTTGTGAAAACAACACACTGAGGAGCAACGTTTACCTTAACATTTCAGCACAAGCAATGCTCTGAAAACATGTACAGTTTGTCCTCATGCTCTAATAGCCTCAATCCACTCTGATCATTTTAAAAGGACATTATTTCCTAAAGTGATTAAAAAATAGAGCAACATTACCAAACACAAACATTATATAAACAGTTACTGCGACACACTTTGCATCATTTTTTGCAGGAGGAAATCCATTGCTTAGACAGTTTTTTTCTAGTTGACCACCATTTAAAGGGCACTCTGTTTACTTACCATCCTTTACTTTTAGTCAGACAACTCTGTAAAGATAGAACCCATAGATTGTCGATGCAAACACATACTAAGAAGTCGATGAATGTGTACTAGATGTTGGGTTTTTAGGCCACATCAACACTCAATTTACTCCAAAAATGTCCTTTTTGCTGACGTTAACCCCTCTAAAACAGTGCCCTTTCACATAAGCTCCCGACGGTGTCAGCACACAAAACAGATCACTTGATAGTCGTCATGGCTTTCTATGTTAGCGACCAAGTTCATGTTCTTTGGCATGACAGGTGGTGCAGCAGACCGTGTGTTGTAAAGGTATATCTGGGTTAACAAAGAGATACAGCTGCTGAGATTCTCCTGAAATCAGAGTGACCAATGAGAAACAAGTCCAAAGATAAGAGAAAACAAAAACAGAACATAAAAAAGGATCATTGGCATAGCAGTCCCCAGTTTTGCATACAGGCTTTCTTTCCTCATCACCAAGTGTCACTCCAGGAGTTCGTTCATAGGTCCTTAAAGAGGGGGAGTGGTTGGGGGTTAAAATGGAACCTCCTGATTTGATTGGAAGCAAACTTCTTTTAAATGCATATTCACCAGGCAGGATTATGACACAGTCAGGTTTGATGCTGAAGTGCTCCAGTGACACTTGAAGGGAGTGTTTATGTTTGAACCTGGATCAGTCTCTCCAATGAATATCTGCTGCGTTTCTGTTTTTTTTGTTTTGTTTTGTTTTTGCCTGATATGCTCCAGCAACAGTCTGAGAAGAAAAAAGTCATCCTCCTGAATGTAAGAACAAATGCTCAGTTTTTTTCACTTTCATTCCCATATTTTTTGTACAGGTTTCAATGTGTTATTAAAATGTTATTTTTTTTGTCTTCATCCCACAATATATTTCTTTTTACACTAAAAAAAAAATTGCATTTTTTTCTGCCCTGTTCTGAATTGAGCAAAGCTCCTCCCTGGTTCACAGTAGGCTGTTGAGAAAATGCAGCAGTGCTTCTCCGTTGTGGAGGGATGCGCCTGATAGTTGTTGGAGTGGAGGACTGCAGGTCACAGTTTTAGTTTCAGTTCAGTTTCAGAAAGAACAGAATATGTAGCAACAGCAGCATGAGAGAGATTTTGCAGATAATCTTTTTTTTCTTTTTCTTTTTTGGCTTCCTTTGAGATGGTTTGTGAATTTGTATCCTTGTCCATGTAAAGTGTAGTGTTGTTGTGTTTTTTTTTTTTTTTTTAGCTAATGAAAGAATGTTTGTCTTTTGTGTTTAATGGCTGCAGGAGTGTGTGTATATTTGGTGTAGTAGTTCATTGGTGTGTGTAATGTCAGGCTCTGCGCTCTACTGGCTGCTGCAAACACACTTCGCTACCGGCCGAAACGATGGGGAGTCTGTTGTCCATGTGGTAACTGATCAGGTGACTCACACTTTCAAAACGATGGTCTTTAGTGCGGACCTAGAAGGCAAAATTCAAAAAACAGATTAAAGTTGAAATAGAATCACACTAATACCACCATGTCTTTAATCCCCTAGACCCTCCCAACTTACCACTCCCTCTGGGTCGACTAGCAGCAGGTGTTTGGCCTGACCCCCCTGCTGTCCTGTGAGGACATACTGTCCCGGCGTGGTCCCAGACTCCCTCACCAGGAAGTCTCCATCGCGGGTCAGCAGTCTCTCTGCTTCCCTGCGACTTAAGCTGCCATGAAACCAGGTCTCACACTGCAGCTGCTGCACCAGAGGGGGCGCTGCTGTCACTGAACTTTGGCCACCATGCCCAGAGACCCCCAGAGCATCATCAAATGGCTCTGGAGAAATAAAAATAAAAAATCATTTGAATAAAATGTGTTTTTCTAATAAAAAAGAAATAAATATATATATATATATATATATATATATATATATATATATATATATATATATATATTTTTTTTACTATTGTCTGAATTTCTAAGTCGAATAAACAGTAGGCCCTTGTCCAAGTATTCTGGCAGCTGTGTGTTATTCTCGGATAGTGGACTGTGTCTTTAATGTGAAAGGCTTTAAGCAGACAACCAATCATGTTACATAAAATGCCCCTGTAATGGACAAAAGCACTCTAATTCTCTTATCTTCCTCTGAGGCTGCCTTCTGTGGGAAGCTCCACTCTTCAATTAGTCCGTCATATGGAATGTACAATACACACCACTCTGCTCGTCTCCTTAGTAACTAATTAAACCCCATTCTCGCCACATATTAAAACAAAAGCACATTTGAGCTACCGGTAATTTTGATTACAGTGACTTAGAAGAAATCACGTTATCTTATTTTTTTCTGTTTTTATTTCCCAACAAGCAGGTCAGATATCCACTTCGGTGCAGTAATATCTTTTCATTCCTTTTTTTTTAGCAAGCCCTTGTGTAACATTCCCAACAGGCACTTACTCATGTCAAAAGCATCTCTGTGAGCATTTCCATTAGCTGCAACTGGGGGGCGGGGTTTATCCACATTGACGTATGAAGGGTCATCAAACAGTTCCCGTCCTCCTTCTTTGGCACCCACTATTACAAAAAAGACATCAGTGACCTTGGCACATATTTCGATTTCCTCGTCCGCCATTAACATAATAGCAATTAATCAGCAAAGACAAGATAAAATGAAACATTGAGGACAAAAAAAAGCTAAAAAAAAAAAAGTGTGGTTTATAGAGAATGAAAGAGATACTGACAGACCGGCAGAGGAATAGCTTACCTGGTAGAGGAGGCAGAGGCTGCTTGTGAATGTCATTCTGACCTGGCTGTCCATAAGGCTGCAAACAAAAACATAAACACATAATGAGTCCTGCCACACAGGGACATACTGTTGTATACATAGTGACAGCAATCCCATTTGAAAGACAAACAAATGTAAATTATAGTTTGTCCTCTACAAACCAAGTCATCCAAGCAAGAGTTACTGTTACATTTAAATTTTCTCATCTTCGATTGAGACAGTTCTGGTTTGTATACTGTGTAGTTTTTAGATTCCTTTCAAGTGTATCATCTGTCAAATTCAGTAAAAGCCGTGTTAGGATGTGTTCTAGCATGTGTGAGTATCTCATCCTCCTGTGTTTGTGTTCACTGTTCTCACCAGCGTTGCACCTGGGCGGGACCTCATGTCGATCAGGCCACCAGGGGGAGGCTGTTTTCCAGGGAAATTATTGTAGTAAGGGACGTCAGGAGGTGGAGCGGCCTCATCATCTTCTTCCTCCCATGCAGAGCCGTCGAACGGAGCCATTCTGAGAGGAGAGAAAAATAAGAGACACTTGAATGATGAACACAAGGAGACGCTCATATTTGAGGCTCACGTATGGCACATTTATCACATGTACCTGTCATGTGGTGTGACCAGTTTGGGAGGGTTCTTTAGGTACTGTTTAAAGCGTAGTTCAAAAGCCTGGCCGATGGTGCTGATGACTTCTTGAGCTAATCCCTCTGAACACTCCAGTATGTGACATGCTGCAGAGAAAGAAGGCACAAATGTTTCATCAGGAGGCTGCAGCAACATAAATATCTTGAAGCTGAAGAAATAAATCAACTTGCAGGCAAAGTTTTTCATTTAAGCGACATTTCATTCATGCACAAGAGACTTCCCCCAAGGACCAAAAGACAAGGAAAAGACAAAGACAGAGTGCATGTCCTTCCCTGCAACCTCTCTAGTTTAAAATCCGATTACCAAGAAAACAGAGTACAAGTTCGCACACTTAAATTTTTAAGATGTACTGTAATTACATACATTTTAGATGATCTAGGGTCTTGTAAGCAAACAATACTATATATATTTTCTTCACTCGACATCATTACATGGAAAATCAAGCCACATATTGACATATTTTAAATATGAATAAATCAGATTCTGCTCTAAATTAAAAACAGTCCTGTTACTAGCTAAGCCAATTTAGAGATTGTACCGTTTCTTCCTTCACTCTGCACACTGAAACTCTAGTGGGCGGTGTGTCGAATTCAAAAGAGGCATTTCATTTATTATAGGATTAGTTTATATTTCAATTGAATGGCTTGAAAGTATATATCTGCTGAAGGTTCCATCTGAAAACCTGTTTAATCATTCGATAGGATTAAATCTGTTAAATGTCTATACTGGCGGATGCTGACTGAGTCAAGATGTCATGCAGCTGTTTCTGCTCACCTCTCTGGTTGACTGGGTCTTTGGCCACATATGCTACATACTCGGCTGTATCCTAGGGGGAGAAAGGGGATGAGCATTATGGGAGAAGGGGTAGGAAAAATTGGAGGCAGGAGAAAGTGAAGGGCAGGTTAAGGATAGAAAGGTTTTGAAAGGGGAAGAAGAAAGAGATAAGGCAGAAGCTTCAGTCATGACAGGTGTTATTAACATACATTCAACTCAAAGAGAAATGACAGGAAGTAGTGAGATCAAGCTTGTGAGAGAAGGACCGCAAACCAGCCACGGAGTGAGTGGTACTGATAGGAATAAACGATGACAGAAGACAGGAAGGAAGGATGTGCAGGCTAAAGAAAGATGGAACATGTCCAGAGTGAGATTTGAGCTGTGAGAGAGAGAGAGAGAGAGAGAGAGAGAGTGTTGGGTGACTCACTGGGTCTCCTCCAGAAGCGAAGGAGATGGACTGCATGTGATGGTTGGCGATAATCTGTGGAGTAAAAGAAAGAGAGGAAGAGAGAGGGAGAGACAGAAGAAGAGCACGTGGTTGACATGAAGTATGTGGGAAGTGAGATGAAAGCATGTGGATGGAGACACAAAAGTAGAATCATTACTGAGAGAAAAGTGCTTTTTTTCATCCATTGAGCGCCATCAGCTGTAGCAGAGATAAAAACTAAGTAGGGACAATGGACAGAACACAGTCTGCAACAACCGCCCATGTCGGGATCAATAACAACTTCAACACTTGCTAATGCTGTACTCACAATCTTTGGTCTATATCTTATGCCTTATTTGTGAATGGATATAGTAGAAGGGCATGTTTTGTTTTGTTGCTGTTGGTGTACCATCTCCCTTAAGAAATTAATACTGTTCAGCAGCTATTAACTCATTAGAGGTCTTGGAGTAAGATCACTTCCTGTCTTCTTGCGATGCAGAAATACAGAGGATGGTGGGAGGATGCATTTATGCAGCACTCAGAACAAGAGAGGCACACAAAGTGGGGAAGCTTTGAATGGATCTGGGAATCCCCTGAATTCCCCAAAAGGTCACAACACACAAAATAAACATTTGACTTGTTGAGATACCTCCTTGTAGCAGAAATTCCATATAAAAAATGGTATACATTATCATAATAATGAAAGCTTCTGTGAGGAACTTTAGGTTTATTCAACTTCTTCATGAATGGGACACCTCTTCTCTTTGTTGATCTTGTCCTGTAAATGTCAACTTTGTGTTTTCTTTCAGACATTAAATCAAAAGTTAGAATTCTAGGATTTTCTAACTTGTAACCCACAGCGAACATTTGGCATGGGGAATTTAAATAGATGCTGCGAGTTCAGAAAAAAGGCTGTTAATCACCTCTTCTGATACCTTTTGAATCCTGCAGCAGGAGTGACCAACATGAAAAATAACTACATTGAAGTAATTCATCTTGTTGCTGATGGTTGCGTTTGCATTTTGTAAGTCATCATTAGGTTTGATTCATGAGCAGCTAAAAACTCCTCACTGGAGTTTTAATTGGTAAGTGAAAGCAGTGGGAATAAATTGTATGATGCATCTTTAATCATGTGGGCAGATAATTGGGGGCAGTAGTTGTGCAATTATCAACAATAACAATGCCGTTAAAAATTAAAACTACATTTTGGCAGACAATTTTTTTTACTATATAAATGGGAATGCTAAAAAAAATTTAAATACCAGATAGTTGAATTTTACAACTTTTAATCAACATGTTATCCCTTAAGCAGGGAGATCCTCAGGTTACCTCTGCGTCAGTGACATGCACAGTCTAAGTGCACTCTGGATATAAAACATACCTTTGGCTACACCTGAGCTCTTACACTCAGATGCATCTTGGAGTCTACGTCAAACATTCTGCTGTCAGGGTGAATATACCAGACAGAAAGTAACGTTTTGAGCAAAAATACGGACACCAGCAGCTTCAAGAGTGAGCTGGTTTCAGTCTTACCTGTTTGCAGTCTGAGGCCAGCAGGTTGAGGCTGCTGGTGGAGATGGTTAGGCTGATTGTCATGCCAGCAAACTGCAGGTTGCTTTTCCCCAGGATGGATGTCATGCAGCGAGAGGAAGGCTGTAAAAGGAGAGGGATGTGGTCAGTGAGTAATAAACAAACAAGGTGCATACACAAAACAATGTAAGAATCTTTTTTTTTTTTTTTTTTTAACAAAGCCTGACGGTCCTCGGAGAGCTCCCTGGCTGTGATTGAGCCAGTGGGCGTATGTGTGGAAATGCCTGTGTGTGTGGGAGTGGAAGAACAGCTGCAATTGTGAAAGTGATCCTGTCTCCAAGGCCAACTGTGACCAATGGGGAGTAGACAGGACAGTGTGCATGCTGTAGGTTGGGCCAAGAGCATCATGCAGACTGCGCCAGCACCATTGTGCCAGCCTCGTTTATCCAAAACCTCCTGCTGCTCTCATGGCTTTCATCCATATCTGCTCTAGAATATTTGGCGCATGCTGTGAGAAAACAGCATCAGGATGGGACGAACACGCTCAGCTACATTAACCCCAGTCCAGTCAAATCAGAAGGACTAGACGACTTGAATCTATTCTTGTTTAAGTACTATAACTGTGTTGCTGACTGTGCTGCAATGCCAGACATTCCTTGGTCAAGAAAATCTGCTGTAGCAACAGGCTGCTGGATTTTGCCACCTGTTTTATGGACTGTTTGGGTGGATGTTTTTAGTTTTACAGCAGTACTGTGGACAGACACATATAGTCTTTAAACAGCAGACTGTCTGATAATCTGTAGTGCCTCTTTGGCCTTTCACTGGGTCAACACAAGCTACTACTCCAGCTTCCCCTGTGACAGGCTATAGGGAAAACAGAGACCAGAGAGTGATTGGTTAATTACCTGTAAGTAGTCCGCTAACCACAGAAGTGTACGTTTAGCCTAAATCAAAGTCTGTGTGTGTGCGTGTGCGTGTGCGTGTGTAAGGGAGAGTGTGTGACAGAATAGCCGACTGACCACATAGTGGACAATCAGGCTAAATCCAGCTCATTGCAGAAAACCCTTCCCATTGCTGCCCACTTAGGCCGTATAAATAAATAATGTCCTTTAAGGGTGTGTGCAAGCAGTGTAGTCTGTACCTTTCTCCTGCGCTGGGCTCCTTTGGCTCCAGGCACTGCCTCACACACCACCGAGATGGCCTCCCTGAAACATTAACAACATACAAGAGTTGCAATAGCATGTCGTTAACCCTCACACCGTCCCAAAGTCACAATTACATATATTAAATGAGATCTGGCATGGAGGGGGGGGGAGGTAATTTATCGTCCCTGGCAACTGTACTTTTCTTTGCCAAGGAGACAAACATCTCTACGGAAACCAGAAGGAAACCACCAGGATTCCAGAACATTCTAATTTAAGGTCTGGGAGAGCTGGAGGCGTGTATACACAAAGACACACATACATGCACATATAAGCTTAGTCAGAAACTAGCAAGCAAAAATATCAGAGTGGAAGCAGAACAGAAAGTATGAGTGGTTTATGCTGGTTTAAGTCTAACCACAGTTGTGTTTTCATTCTTGCGTGCAAATACGACACATGGAATCACAGTATGGGCAAGTCAGCTGCAGATGGCTAGTGTGTCGTCTCACCTGGTGACCTGAGTTCTGGTGTTGAAGTCCAGCGCTCGCATTGACTGAAGCACCTCCACGCAACCCATGTACTGGCCAGGAAACAGGAAGTCAACACATAAGCATCAGACATTTCCTACATAATGGTCCCATTGGTCAGATAGGACATAACAGAGGAAGAAAGCAAAAGTGCCCCTTCCTAATATCTGTCAGTTTCTAAAATAAAAAAAAAGCTTGTCAATGCAAAGAAACTGACAGGAAAGTGAAATATATGTGAAATTGTATATTTTGATTGGGAGTTAATGAGAATGTGCCCTTCACTTACCCGTACAGTGTAGGAAACACCAGTGGTGCTGACAACGCTGTCGGAGTGCAGCCAGCCGCGGGTGGGCTTGTTGACAAAGGAGCCATGGCGTGTCCACTCGTCTCCTCCCAGCTGCCCTCCTTCCACCCGTGCCCTCCTGGACGCCCCTCCCAGCCGGTTCATGTCCTGCAGGGGAGGTCGAGGAGGAGGAGAAGGAACGGTTAGATTGGAAAGTGGGTGATGGAGCGTTGGGGAGGAGCTAGAGCTCCTGTCGTCCCCAGAAGACTCAACGGGCGCCCGATGATGCGGTGGTCTGCTTGAGGCCTTGAGCCCTGGGAGAAGAGTGGCAGAGACGCCCAGACGAAGGGATCCCATCCTGGGGAAGAAGGAGCAGAGGGTGGTGGGGCTGTTCTCAGCGGGGCGGGGAGAAGAGGGGGGCAAGATAGGAGTGAGAGAGGAGGAGGAGAGAGAGGAAGGCAAACCAGGGGACGGAGTGAGGGGGGTGGCAGGACTGGAAGGAGGGAATGATGAAGGATTAGAGTTTGTTTCATCAGTCGAGCTCAGTGATTCACTCCGAAAGTGGGTGTACTTGGTTTTTGGGACAAGCTCCATAATGAATCTGCAGTGTCAAGTTTTTTTTTTTTTTATCTGCACAAGTCCACACAGGCTCTAGTGATTCAATCAAAGTTCTTTGTCTCAGTAGAGTTTTTCTCTAAAAGGACACAAAGCCATCTGTCTGTCTCTCTCAGCAGAAGAGCTGCATCCATCTGTCTTGTTGTCTGTCGTCCACTCATTACCAGGCGGCCGAATCCAAAGTGCTTCATGAACTTTGCCCACAGTAAAAGCAGGATGAGAGACGGTGCAGGGGAAAAATGGGGTGTCCCAGTTAATGGTTGAATGCAGATGAAAAAAGTGTGTTTTTAGTGCACCAATGCAGATCATGTTGTCATCAGTTCTTTTTTTTTTTAAATCTGCTTCAATGTTTATTGTGTTCCAAGGGACTGATGATGGTATCAGCTCTCCAAAAAAGGCTTCATCTTGGTCTTTTTTCCATAATGTACAACAATATCTCAGAGTATCTTGTCCAATCTTAACGTCCTCTCAGTGGGGGCTAGTTATCCAGCTGTCGCCAACACCATGGAGAATCAACACAAGTGATTGTCTCTCAACACCCCCTTGCATGTACGTCTTACTGCACTCGTGTGTGATGTTTAAATGCGTGAGGCGGTATAAACCTTCCCTACCCACAAGGCTTCTTAGTGTTTTTTTTGTGTGTGTGTTGGTGTGTGCACATGCGTGCAGCTCTATCCTTCTTGACACAAGCCCATAAAAATCCTATTAGCAGCCAATGAGGGGGTGCACACTAACGCGCCACCAACACACATACAATACACAGCTCCAGTTGGTCAATACTACAGTGAGTACCTACAAAACTCACTGAAGCCCACAACTGCTAAAGAAGAGAGAGGAAGCTTACTGATGTATGGCTAAAATCCAACGCAGAACGCTTTCTTTAACGCCAACTTTTTAAGAGCATTGTATTCTCAAATCTCCCATCGAATTTCTCTGTCATTCTCTCTCTCTCTTCCTCCAAACGGTTTCATGTCCTCTCTGAATGGCCCTCGCTCTCGCCTCGCCTCCTTCCTCTTCTTCTCTCCTCTTCCAGATTACTTCTGGCACAGGCTGGTTCCCTTTCTCTACAGTTCGTCCTCCCTTCTCCCTGTCTCCTTGCTTCTCCTGGAAGCCCTCTCTCTTCCTCCACACTATGTAGTCGGCCAACCTCTGTCTCTCCAATGCCTCCGCCCTCTCCCGCGCCACCACTTCCTCTCTCCTCTTCCAGATGATCTCTCTCTCCCCCTCGCCCCCTCCCTCGAGTGCTCGCCCGTTCTCCAGGCTGTCCTGTTTAACAGTCCCCAATATATAAATGGTAAGCCCCGTCTGTGTACCTCTCCAACTTTAAAGGTAAGGGATGGCTAGAGGCCAGGCATGGTCACCTATTTAGACACCAATAGAAATCGAAAAAAAAAATAAAAGTAAGTACTTAAGACTGGGCCAGCAGAGTTGGGCCCGTTCCTGACTGAAGTTCCTGATATGGCTAAAACAAGTGAGGTGGCCCTGGTTGAAGTGTGTTCACTACAATTTAAACCACCTCAGATTTTCTTTTTACTGGAGCACCATTGGAAAGTGGTAGGTTGAATCTGAGATGTTGTCTGTGTCTGATACAGCTATGTACGCTGCAGTAGCACGGTGGTGATGTAACTCTGGAGAATGTAGGTCATTGGCTGATGACGACTACCAGTAGGTTTGTTGTGATGGTAATGAGACCTGATTGGTCCTGTTTGAACTCCAAACCCAGGGTTCCCTGAACGGTGCTGAAGGCTCATCAGAGTTGAACGTGAACTCGCTCACCCAGCTGGATATGCTCAAATAAAAGCGCACTCTGCTGTTATGCTGGTAACTCTATGTCTCTTTCGCTAACCCTGTTTCTTTACTACTGCTTGGCTTAATAACAAACCCAGATTACAGTCAGTTACCTGAGAGAACAGTGTTGACACAGTCCCATATGATATGAACAAGCCAAGTGTTGGAACCATTTCCTTCCTTATCTAAGGCAGGGCTTATCAAGCAGCAGGTTTGCTCTCCGTTTTACAACAAGCTACCATACAGAGACTACATACAACTCATTTTCTGCATAGTCCAACCTAGAAGGCAAACAACAGTCGGCTGACATTAACAGTCTCTGGCAGAGTCCTATGAACAAAACCGTCTGCAGCAGTGTGACCTCAGTAAGAGGCAAAACTACACCTGCAGTGCTGCACTAAACTAGCTTCAAACTCAGTGTTGTGAGGCACTCGTCATATTTACAACCTGCTGACCTTTAGTCACTCATAGGAGAGCGAAGTTTGCACACGCCTTGCCTAGACCACTTACACAAGGTTGTAAATTTGGCACCAAAGTTTCAGTGATGCTAAATGAAAGGGTTGATTTTCTACACACTAACATTCAAAACCTAACAGTGTCTGAAGTACAGCAGGACCAGCTTGTAGTGGGCGCTGCATGCATGGCAAAGGAACAGTCGCCTACACCTGTCTAGCACCACAGAGGGATTGTCTAGCAATTTTAGCTAGTTGTCCATCTGGTCTTGGCCAAAAAGCACCATGGAGGAACCAGTCACACTCGCCCACGGCCAGAGTGGCTGGGCTGATCTCCAAAAAAGCTGTAAAGAACTATGGCTGAAAAAGTCACTAAAGACACCCAGTATTCTGACCATCGAAGAGCATGCAGAACAAACAGAACAGTCTGTTAATCCCCTACTAAGTTCTTAGATTTCAGAGTAAATGACCTCTTTAAAAGGCAAAGAAATCCAAACTACATGGACTTGTTAATAGTAAAGATAAAAAATCCAGGTTGTGTTCTCATACACAGGGGGGCTAAAAGGCTCTATGAGATGATGGAATGCTGCATGAGTCTGTGAAAGTGCACAGAACCCAGTGCAGGTTAGGTGACTGCAGAGGAGATGAACCCTCTACAGAAGGAGAAATCCTGAGTCACCTACACAGAGACAGCTAAAAGAAGAGACTGTCTCAAACAAAGAACACTTAATGATCAGTAATTAGGGGCCTGGATGCCAAGCAGCTGCACAGAGTGATATGTACAAGTGAAATTAGAACGATAATCTCATTTATCCAGTCATTCCTGGTAATGGCACATCAGCCTGTCTGATGAAGATGGTCGTTGATAAAAGGTGAGTTCAGGACAAACAGGGCTGAGCCAACACTACAAGACTCACACACAGAATGGGGAGGGGGAGACAGGTGACCTGAAACAACCCTGATTCTCGGGGACTGCCGAGCTGCGCTTAGACAGAGACTGTCTGGTAAAGAAAAAAAACCCTGTCTGTGAGAGAAACTCCAAAAAACTGCACACAAAAATGTAACAATAAAATCCACTGCCTCTTATCAACTAAATCTATACAATTATCTAATGTAACAGCACCAGTTTAAATAGATAAGACAAGAGAAAATAACTTTACATCTCGCTTTGTCTGCTGCCGCCCGTTTCTATGGCAACAGACATTAAAAGAGATGCCTGCACAGGATATACACAGAGAAGTCCCGACAACCGCAGGAATTTTTCAGACAAAGCGATAACTGCTCTGTCAAATCAATCAGCAGCAATTATTTGCTGCATCAAAGGACTAAGGACTCCACGTTGGAGCTTCTTGTGATCCAACAGGAGAAAAGACAACAGACTTCTACATCGATCAATAGGTTACAGGAAATGATCAAAGTTTGAGCGCCGTCTTGCCAGCCATAAAAACCCAATCAATGTTGACATCCCATGTCGGCTGCATGCACTCACTCCTAGGTCACTTAAAACTGTAAGTCTGGTATTTTTTAGAAGAACAAATCACTTTCAAAGTAAAAGTATAAACAACACTAAACATTTAGTCATAAAAGACAACACTGATGTTTAGAAAACTTGCATAAAAACAACCTGAATATTCTGTGCAGCAGCTAACAAAGATAATAATTGTATAACATCCTGCTGAGAATATCTTTTGCTCTTTAACAATAGAAAATCCAAAGTCACAAAGAGTCTATATTTACAAAAACAGAAAAAAGTAATTCAAACTGTTCAGTAGAAAGTGAACCTAATCAATTTCCCTAAGAGTCCTTTTTTTTTTTTTAAAGTGAATGTTGAATCATGAATAGTTCCTTTTTTGGTTTAAAAAGCATACAGTTGATAATCCATGGTGATTTAGCTAAAGCTGAGCTCCATATTCACATGAGCAGCACATTAATTTTTAAACAGTCAAAGACTGTCCGGTCATCCGTCCTCTCCTTCCTCTTTCTGGCTCTCCGTCCACTCCCTGAAAAAACGTGCTTCTCCTCTGATCCGCTCGATTAATTCACAAAGTCACTGCCGGCAGTTCCTCTCCATCTATTCTCTCCTCAGTTTGGCTGCCTCCTCTTCTTTTCTCTTCTCTCTCCTCTGCCTCTCTCTCTCTCTCTCAGCAGATGGTGAAATGGCAGTGCTGCCAGTGTCCACAATTGCACTCCTTCATTGTGCTCCTCTTCTCTCCCTCACGTCTGTCTCTTATTCCCACTTTCCTTCCACCTCTGTCTGTTGGAGGGACGATCACGCTGTCTGTCCTCCCCCCTCCTCCTCCCAGTCTGGGTGGTGATGCTGCCTCCCATTTTCTCTCTTACCGTCTCTCACTCTCTCACTCTCTCTCTCTCTCTCTCTCTTTCAAACACACACTCAAGGCTGCTGCCTCTGCCCTCCCCACCGCTTATCCTCCCCTCCTTCCTGTTTCCTCCGCTTTCCCCCACCTCTTCTCTGCAGCCTCAGTCATTTAGCAAGCGCACATGTGCATGCACAGTAAGATGCTGTGCTCCTGCACATTAACGCACACACTCAAGGGGGAAAATGGAGATATTGAAACGAGAAAGAAAGCAAGGGAGAAGGGGGGGGGGGTATGTCTTTGTGTGTGCATGTGTGAGGAGGGGGGTTGTTTATGTTGACTATTGCTCCTCCCTTATTCATGTTGGGTAACCTGAGAAACAGGGTAAAAGAGAGAAAGAGAGAGGGAGGATGGAGACAGACAGAGAGGAGTGCTGCACAGTGTGTGGCATGAGGTCACTCTGTGTAACCTTGATAAAAGTGGACACATTCAAAAAAAGAGACACGGAATGGCATTGAAAAAATAAATATTCCCCCTATTTCGACATGAGCAGAGCTCTCTAAGGGAAAGGACAGGTTAGCACAATGTCAAAAAATAACAACAGTCAATCTGTAGCGGCAAACAGTCAGCAGATATCTGATGAGAAGGCAGTGTCACGGAAAAGGGAAGAAAGCACCCATAGAGTGACACATGAACCCAGCCGAGCGGACAGCAAGGAGTCCTCAAATGACACCCCAACATTCAGTCCCTGCAGTACTGCATATGACCACTGCACTGTGTTCATGTAAGGTAGCAGTGCATTTAGGGACAAGAGGGAACCAAATCAGACAACTGCAGAGAGCCAGACGGTCATTCAAGGTAAAATCCACCACCATACATTTCATTTATAGAATGATTGAATGTGATTGGTTTCAGAGTGATTGATGAAGAAGACAACCCCCTCCACCAGAAGCCTGCACCATGAGTGTAACTAGTAAAACACATGACAAAAGTGGCTTAGGGGAGACAGAAATATAATACGGTTTTCTTCAAGGACTTTGTACATTTGTTCAAATGAATATTTTTGTTTTATTTATTGTCGTTGTTTTATTTATGTTTTATCCCAAATAAAAATAAAAATAATTGGAATGTATTAGTAGGCTATTAAACTAAAACTAATGTAATATGTGATGCTGCAATCCTGCAAATAAGTCGACCTTTATGAAAATGATTATTTTCAGTGTTTGAATCTTACAAACAAAATGAAAAATATAACCTCCATGTGGAAATATGAGGGCGGTTTAAAAAGTAATTCAGGTACTGAACTAACAACTAGTGCAGTTGATAGTAAATCAACACACATCCTAATAAATGGACATGTAAACACAGGGAAGCAAAACGATTCATGCATTTTTTTTCCCTTGTTGGCCTTAGTTTTCAGTTTTAGAGAAGTGTATTGGCAAGCAAGCAAAACTGAAATTAACTGCTGCAGGGGAATCTTCTCAAGCATACAAGAAGCCAAATGTTTCATAGAAATGGTGGATGCTCTAAAATGCTTTGTAGATGTTATATGTATCACTGTAGGAGCCTAAATACACTGCATGATGTTGATCCAATAAGCGTGCAATCACTTCAGTTCATATGTAAACAATATGGATAATTGATTCTAAAGGATTTGGAAGGCATACTTAGATTAACAGTATTATAGTTACAGTTTATATTGACAGTAATTTAATAAGTTAATTGTTGCTTAATGTAAAGCTTGATGCTTACATATATCATTCTCATGGATCATTTAGTGTATAAAATGTCACCTGTGACAGTGATGTTGCTTCCAAATAACTGCACCACCTCTAAGTTGCTTTCATCTTGAGAGAGTAAGAGTTTTGAATTCAGTTGACCTCTCTCACTCTCTCGTGTATAACTTTGGATGAAACTGGACCATTACTTATCAGTTTTTTTTTTGTCCAAGTAAACAGTTAAACTTTCACCAAGGGGTCCTGTATTTGTTTTTTCTTGGTGAAGAAAACAAACGAGGGAATTATCATATAAAGCGCTCTAAGGCTTCATTCAGTCAGTTATAAGATGGGCTTTGTTAGAAATTTGTTTAATTATAACTTTTTTTTGCTGCTACTCCTGAAAAAAAAAACTGTATATATTTGGGTCAGGCAAATCCCCCCTTCTAATTTCAATGAATAATAAATATATTTCCATTAAGATTAAATCGAAGAAACTGATAAAAGAAAAGTTTGGAAAATCTCAAGAAGAACTTATTGATTACACCCCTACCCAAACATGACCATCTTCACAATATTAGAATCCAGAAAACCTATTAAACGTATTTCATATTAGCTATGAAGTTTTGACCTTTCTATTTGACATGACTGTGCATCCCCCTCACCACTGTGTCACTGTGTGGTTTTATTTAGCTGCTTATATCATTTGAATGTCTTACCATATAGTCCATTCGCCAACACAGGCTGCCTGTGAGTCTGTATCCCTAAAAACACCAAAGTGCACATCAGCGCGCTGTACACACACAAACACATACTCAAGAGCCAATCACAGCATGCTCCATTATGGCCCTTGCAGCTACTTGACTCCCAGCATGCTTCGCTCCCCAGATCAGCTGTGGAGAGGGTCATGGGACCTTCTTGATGTAAAAAAAGCCAGATGATTAAGCACACAGGGACATAACACTGAAATGAGATGGAGACAGAGCGAGAAGGAGAGGGAGAAAGTGAAAGAAAGACAGCGGAAGAGTGATGGGCGGAGGAGAATAATCCAGCGTGCATGTTGAAACACACTCTGTGGAATGAGAGGAATTAACGGAAAGGACCACATGTGTAGGATGTTTGTGTCTCAGCTTGCCCAAGTGTGTGTCCTGTTTCTATGCATGAAGATGAAAAGACTGTTTGTGGAAGCTGCAGCTAGTCAGTATATATTAGCTGAACCAGTCAGAGACTGAGACGAGACAAGGATATAATGCTGCATGGCCCTGTCTGATTTGGGCTCTTACCACTGTCTGCGTGTTTCTCCCTGCAAGTGTGTGTGTGTGTGTGTGTGTGTGTGTGTGTGTGTGTGTGTTATCTGATGTGACCAGTCTCACTCACTCACTCACACTCTTATATACACTATAGGTCTCAGCATAGTTAGTAAACAGGCCTAGTCACTGACCTTTTCTGCCAGACGCAACTTAACATCAGTTCACATTGTAATGATGAGACAGACGATGATGAAGACGATAAGCGTGCGGGATGAGAACAGTGGGAGGGGGCGTTAACTTGCAAGGGGAAGCCTCTGTGATTGGAAAAGACGTGCAAACACATATATTTGGACGGGGAAATGGCAATCAAATTTCCAAAAATTAGGTCCTAGAGTGAACATTAGATTAGGCAGGCATTCTGCAGGAGGCCTTTCTGCTGGTTTCGTAGCTCCCCACGCACACAGCAAGCATGTGAGATGGCTATTTTAGGTTGCGCCAACCCCCCTCCCCTACACCGCCCCCTCTAACCACATCTCTATCTCCTTCCATCATTCCCTTCCTGCTGCCTCACTCCTCTTACAACTTGCTTTAATAATGTGTCATATATACAGTGTTGTTTCTTCACTTCAGTTACCAATAAAACTTTTTAACTTTTCTTAGCATCCATTTCAAAGTGTCTACGTCAAGTATAATGAAAGTATGAAATGCATGGGATTCTTTTTTAAACTGTTTTATTTACTTTTGAATCAGATATATCTTCATTTAAGTCATAACTCCTAACTATCCGATTTCAAGTTTATCTTTTTGTGCTGTAAAACATTTAATCAGTTGTATTTAAAGCTCCTGGGAAGAGCTGGTTATAAAACAGACTGAAATGAATATTGATGCCTTTATGAGCATCAAAAGAAAACAATACAATGATTAGCATTATGATAGATTATTTCTATATTGTAATATTTAACGACCGAAATGATTGTGGGCACACTGCAGAAACAGCAAAGGCTACGTCTGAGTGTTAAAGGTCTCCTACTATGTTTTTCTAAACACTAATATGTGTCTCTAGTCTGTCTACAAAGTCCAAATTATAACAAAAGTTAATCCTCTCTGTCATTCGCCTGCTCCACTTTTCAGAAAATGTGTGCTCAAACAGCTCGTTTGGAGATTTTCCCTTTGTGACATCACAAAGGGCAGTAACTCCTCCTCTAGCTGAGCAACACTCCCACAGCAAGGTGAGCTTTTAGGGAGCTCTGAGACTTGTTTAACTTGTTGAAAAGGAGAAAAATATGTGACTTTTAAAATAAATAATTAACTTTCTGTTTAAAAAATCACTACTGACACATGTAGAGGAAAATATTAGCAAACGATAAGAGGTGCCACTTGTCTGCTTGTGCAGTAAAATCTACACAAAATGAAAGTTCCCCAGAGGAGCTTAAGGAGGTCTATTTGTTTTTGAGCAAAATAGAGGGCTCTAGACACTATTGACAAAAATACACTTTTTACTTTCAGGTTAACTATTCACAAGACTTGTTCCTCCTTTTAAAAAAAAGGTATGTAAGCCACTTAGTTTACAACATATGTGTTGTATTGTTGGCAGAAAGAAAGGAATATTTCTAACAAGTCTGCAAGTAGATTGAATATTATTTTATTGTAAATGCTGCTAAATGAATTGAGATGGTGTTATAGTTTTAAAGTACATATTGCACTATACCTGACTTTTTTTTTTGGTTTACCACTTTCCAAGTTAGTTTCAATCACTTTATTTTATATAACTTTTAAATAAATTTGGACAAAACACTATAACAAAGTATTTTCTCATCCAAAAACTGTGATGTCAGCTTTTTTTCAAAGAAGTAATGTGTCATGAGTTTGATTGTAGTTTTTTGGTGATTCATTATCTCTGCAATCACTGTATGATTGGACCAGGAAATGAAACTTCAGCTGGATTCAGGCCTGATATAAGCCTAAAGTGACCTTGATTTGCAGAGTGACAACTTCAGTCTCACACCCGATGCATATGCCAATACCAGGCATGGGTGCAGGAGTCCTGATCTGCAAAAAGAAGGTGACTTCTAAATATGCAATCTCAGCTTCCCGCAAAAGACATTCACAGCTCAAAGTTCATGACGCAACAGATTCAAACTGATTAACTATTTTCTGAATACAAAATCCCTAACTACAGTCATAAAATTGTGACTTCAGTTATTTTCTGTAAACTACACTCAACCACAATCACTTCTTATTTTGATGACCACACCAGGAAGGAATTTGTTTAATCTGCGGTAGAAAGTGCAGTGAATGTTTGAACGTGTTGCTCTCGGCAGTGGTGCAGGAGGAAACACAGCTGAGGCTCGGTCCCATTGTGTAGAAGTAGAGACAGACAACCACATGCTATGACCTCGAAAACAAACTCCCACAGCTTGTTTCCAGAATACGTACACACACACACACACACACACATTCACACTCACACACACACAGGACTCAAAAACACACAAACCTAACACCACAGAAGCGGGCAGACAGTTTAAGTGCGCACATCAAACAAACACAGACATTCACATCCTCATTATGGACAGACACCCACACACATATTGTGTCTTTTTAAATAGCTGTGATAAAGCAGCTTAGAATCTTACAAGTGAGTTTAATCGATATGCAAGTATAAGTTTCACAAAGAAAAAATCAAGGCTAATATCAGTGCTAAAATTCACAGCTTGGAAAAAAAAAATCTCACGTCTGAAATGTTTATGTGAATGTCGGTGAGAAAGTGTCTGGCTAGTGGCTACGTGCACACACCTGTCAATGTGAGGCTGTAACAATCACAATTGTCACGCGGTGCCATCAATCAGGACTAGAGCCTTCACCAATGACTGATGCAGCTCAAGCAGAGTATGACAGATCCAATTTTAATCAAGTGGATTTTGGATTGTGTCAATGCAGTAATAGAGTGGCTGAGATGCTCCGCTTTAACTGACAGGTTGTCGGGCTGTCCTCCGTGTTTGTGTTGTCTTTTTCATTAGTTTGTGTGTGTGTTGGTGCACATGTGTCCTGTTTGTTCAGCACCCTGACATGAGTCTGAATCTACCACTTTTTGAGATCAGTTGATGATTGGACCTTCTCCTCCTCCTCCGTTTCATCAGCGGAGATAACTTCCACCATGTAATAATATCATGTCAGATGCTGCTGTTCTGAGTGGTGTGGCTGACCCTGATAAGAGTTTGAGCCCCTGCTCTCAGTCGCCTCAATCATCCCACATAGACCCTTCAGCCAGTTTCCATAATGGACTGTCTGGCAGTGAACTTCCAACTCTGTCACAGTGACCCTTTTTCAACACCTCTGCGCTGTGTTTTGATGATAGGTTGCCATGCATTTGCTTTCTCCACAGGTTCACTTTGGTGGAAAAGGGTTGTTGACTCGGGTGCATATCAGTGCAATCTACAATCTTGGAAGTTCATCTCAGGAAGAAATTGTGCTTGAATCGGATAGTAGACACTTCCTCTATAGACTGAAGACTAACTTTGAGGGTGAAATTTTTTTTTTCTTTTCTTTTTTTCTTTTATATGTCACTCATTTTCCCTTTTGTCTTAAACATGCGAACAAATAAATATGCCCATCATATTGAATGATATATGACATATTTGCATATGGCTAAGAAACAGTCCATGATGCAAAATATGATTTGACCATCGTACAAGACTAGGAAATGGAAAGAAACCACACTGCAGGAGGGATGACATCAACAAAGAGTTAGCATTTTTCCAAGAAAATTATTTCAAGTGGCACATTTCTGGGAAAAAAAAAAGCATGTTCATTTCCTGCTAGTTCATTTATTAATCAACCACCTAATAGCCCGACTTCAATTGAAGAGTGGGCTACTGCTTTGTCTTATTGATAACCAAATGGTATTTTGTGACTTTTTCTCTATTTATTTGCTGTGAGTGGCATAAACTTGGGGCCTCTGCGTTATTATCATTGCCTCCTATCATTGGACTGATCACAGTGTCTTATCAGTGACTTCAGGTCTAAAACATGGTTCAGACAAAGAGGCCTTCCGAAGAGTTACGCTCTAACAATAAACCTGAGGAACTCAAGTTAAACATCTAGTTTATGTGTTGCACAGCCTATTGTGATCATGAGCAATGATTTTACAGAAGCCTACCCCGACAGGCTGCACTACACTTTACTGTAACTGAAGCACAAAGAAGTAGAGCAACGCGTCCCTGAAGGCAACACAAAGACAAAACTAACAAACTCAAACTTTTCACATGTACAATAACTGTGGTAGGCTACATTGACGCGCAGAGCCCGAGCCATGCCCCAAAAAGTGTGGTCAACTTTAACGAGCAACTTACCAGCTCTCTTCCTCCTCCTTTCCCCCTCGAGAAGCCCCTCCTGCCCACCAAGCTGTTGCTGCACTAAACTTCAGCTTAATTTCATCAAACAGGGCGAAATGTCGACGAAAATGTCCGCCAGGCGTCTAACAGTTTTGATTAACTTCATAAGAGATGAGTCTAAACTTCTTCTTTCCTCTCCCTTTCCTTCCCTTCCTCCTCCCCCTGCCTCCCCCCTCTACGGTCACGACAGAAGCCACTTCCGCGAACAAATGGCAACGTCATCTGTCCGCGGATCCTGTGTGCGTGCGTGTGGGTGTGTGTGTGTTTGCGTGTGTGTGTGTGAGTCATCTTGTGTGTGCGCGCGCGTGTTTGACTGGTTTGCACCTGGTCCATTCACTATGTTCACTCACTGCACGTTGCGCAAAAGTAGAAAATCCCAGATTCCACGCCAAAATCATTACTAAATAAGGCTACCGTAAATAAATAGGAAATGTATCAGTCTTACAGTCTATGGTATCAGTCCATTAGTTCTTAGAAAAAAAAAGGTTTGTTTTTCCGCCACCATGTCATTAAATCTTCAAAATATTCCTTTGTCCATAATTTTTTTTTTTACAAAGAGGTGTTAATTCATTATGTGTTAAAAGGCTGGGCTGTAGTTTGTGATGCTTTTCTGTTATTGTAAATTTACATGCACTTTTTTTTATTACTTTGGTGGGAAAAGTTGTATATTCAAATTATTTTAGCACAAGAAAACTAGAAACCTAGTCCACATAGTAAGTAGGCTAGCTCTCAGTCATTCAATGTAGGCCTACACTTTCTGCTTTAGATGGCCTACTTCAATTATCCCCTTGCAATTTGCACTGTTTGGATAGATATCACAGTATATCAAGACACACATCTCCTTTGAGCCGCATATATATCTTAAAATGACTGAGGAAAGTTTGATGGTTGAAAAAGATAGCCATTCTGCAGATGTCATGTAGCCCTACTCTTAACAAGTGAAATACTAACAACAGATAAACATGTCCTTGAGGCATTAGACTTGTGATGAAGCCAAACAATCAGAATCAGAACCAGAATCGGGGGTTTATTGCCAAGTACATTTACACATACAAGGAATTTGACTTGGTGTATTGGTGCTAAACAATTAACAAGGAAATAAAGCAGAACTAGCAACAACTTAAATAATACAGTATAAGAAGCTATTACAATATATAATTCATGTGGTACACCTCAAATTCAACCAGGGTCTTCACATATTAATAATAGCCCCCTGATTGCTGCAGATTGACCAGTTCAAGGGTCCTGTAACAGTGCATACTCCATGCTCACTGTCATAATGTTACAGTTTACATACACACTGAAATATGAGATTACTTATTGTGCATTTGCTTGTGAAAATAAATAAGCATGTCGTCATCTGCCTCGTTTCACAATAATCAAGTTGCAGAGTCCCGGGTACGATCTCACAGACGTGCAAAAAAAAAAACCGCCACCCATAGACATGATATTTATGGTGAAATCACTGTAATGACTCGTCTGGCCAGCAGGGGCAGACGAGTGACGTACTGGTCTGGATGAGGCAACAAGAGAAGAAGTCGTGTCTCAGCAGTTGTTGTTGTCATCCTGCTGTCTGGATGGAGAGGATTCAAACACTCAGCAAACAGACGGAGCAGTCGTTTAGCTTATAGCTGTCGTGTTTAACTCCACGGTGGATGTACTTGGAGACGCATAATGCTCCGTAACGCACAACAAGAACGACCACTTCCGTGTACATATAAAGGCTGCGCCGCCTTTCTCAACGTGATTGGCCACACGACCTCCCCTGAAAACCTTTCTCGCTTGTGATTGGTCGGCCGCCTACTTGCGTTTTGAATGGCATGCTGTAGACACTAGACGGCTAAGGATATGTAACGAGGACATATGCGACTTAGGAGTAAGTTTACACTACTTACACGAGTTATCACCGAATTAATTATATAGTAAATGTTGTTTTACTTCACTGTATATGTAATTTGATAAATCTACATGCTACTAAACAAGTCACTTATTGTATTTGAATGCTAATGCTTGCTTGATGCTAGTGGCCCACCCCCTCCTCCCCTTTCCCCACAATCTGTTAAGTAACATTCACCTAGCAAGGGGACATGTCTTAAACATTATCTACGATAGGTACGTGACACTTTGATGGTTATGAAGCAATGTGAAGTACTTTCTTTGTTAAAGAAGGAATATACATGACGCCAATGTCACTGTTTCGTCAGGTCAGGTAACTTCCAGTGTTTAGTAATGAACAAAGTGCGGTCAAGAATAGCAACTTCTCCTGCACCTGTCAGTCCGTCTTCACTCCTTTCAGCATTGTTTAAGCATTGTTTGTCCCTTTTTTTTAATGACTTCTGTAGACAGCTTAAAGACAGCCTTATTTTCGCCATGTCAACATGACTTATCAATTAAAATTGGAGCCATGTTTATTACATTACAAATGTCTCAAGTCGAGTACATTATCTGAGTTAATATAATTGTTTCTTTGACCCTTTTCAACTTTATCCCCCTGTCAATTTGCAGAGTCATTATAAGCTTTATTGGCATGTAAATGTATATATTCAGGGATAGACACAATTGTTTAGAACATGGACACAGGAATGAGTCATTATTATTACTTGATGCTCTGTTTTTGCTCCATTATTTTCAAAATGCTCACAGTTTGGTTTTTATTTTCCTTGTCTTTTTTTTTTATTATTATTTTTTAAATATTTGTTCTATAATCTGCTCCTTCATGTTTCTCTTCCAAGATACTCCCAAGTAGGTGGCCAGGTGTCATCAAGGAGAAGAGGGCCTGAGCTGTTATGAAATATTTTGGGAAACTCCATGTGGGTTCTTCATGTTGATGTAAGAGTCACAATGAACTTTAATGGATCAAGAAAGTATATAGAGAACAAAAAAAAAAGAATAGTATGGATTTACCTGTCTGTTATTAGATAATTACCTCAACATATGTTTGCAGCTCACACAGTTATCACAAATCACGCATGCAGAAAGTGAAAATACTTCATTAGCAGTGTTGTAAGGATTTTTTTTTTTTGTCTTCTAGCCTTGCTTTTCCCAAACTGAGTAGAGCGACCGTGCGTGTCAGGAGACTGGCGGCTCATCTCTGCAAAGCAACAATGTCGTTAGACCGCCAGAGCTCCAGTCCGTCCTTTTCAAGCAACGGGGATGCTCCCACTGCTGCCATTCTCATTATTGGAGATGAGATACTCAAGGTGATTTAGTGTTGATAGATTTGATGAGTTTGTATGATTTTTAAGCTACAATAGTGTACCTGACTGTATCCTGATGTAAGTCAATCAGCATGTCCTGACCCGTGACAGTAATGTTTAGAGATAAAGCTCGGTATCCTGTTCTTCCTGTGACTGACACAACACACAACGTTCCGTGCACTGTAGGTGTAGACACTGAGGCTAAGCAGTGGCGACATGTCCGCTCTGTTAACATCTGGCATATGTGGCCATAGCTGCTGAATTCAGGAAAACATGCTCTGAAAGTCTGACTCACATATCTTAATGCTTCCTCCGGCATCATGTCAGCATTATCTGTGTCCTGTGCTTGTCATGTGACATGCGGAGTCTGCGCACACAGCAGTCAGTTCACTCAGTGCTGTAGTGAAGGGCTGACAAATGGGATATCAGACAGGCTTTTCTCGTAGATCAATCACAGAAGAGAAGACACTGACAAGTTTTGGTTTTACACCAAACAATAAAGAAAAAGTGGTTTATGGCATGTTGCAGGTCATATGCTGAACATTGCATTTCTTGTGATGTCACTATTGAAAATGCACACATTGCATGCATGCAAATTCGTATCATGCAGCGCTAAAATAAACACTTATTTATATTAGATCTGCACACTCTAAAGATTTGTTTTATTAATAAATAATACATTATATCATGGACCCCTAATTCATTGGTATGCCTCAGCTCTCTGGACTGTCAAGCAGTCAAGGATCCACACTTCAAGTCCTCAGTAAAAGCCTCTGATGGTTATTTGATGTGGCAGCAGTGTTTGGTTTTAAATGAAACGTTCACAGCTATTCCTTGACTTGACATGATCATGATTAAAACATGAAGCCTTTGATTGTCTAATGTTGTGTCCTACACATTGACTTTCATCAAGCATACCTTTGAGCCATTATTAAGTCCTTGAATGCAATATTGAAGTGAATTAATTATCACATTGAAACTTACTTGAGGGTCTCTTGTCATTGGTCTACCAGGGTCACACTGTGGACACCAACAGCACCTTTCTAACAAAAGCACTCAGGAAAATTGGAGTGTCCGTGCAGCGAATAACAGTCATTCCAGACGTCCAGGAGCTCATTGCCAAAGAAGTGACCCTCCTTTCTTCACAATATACACACCTCATCACCTCAGGGGGCATAGGCCCCACCCATGATGATGTCACCTTTGAGAGCATCGCCATGGCGTTTCAAGAGGAGTTACATCTCCACCCGGAGCTCGCTCGGCTTGTGGAGGAATTCTTTGGGGTGGCTGATAAAAATAGTGCTGCTATGAAGCTGGCCATGGTGCCGCGCTCAGCCAAACTCAATTATGGAACTGACCCTCGGACTGGACAACCGCTACGCTACCCGCTGGTGAGTGTACACAAGACAGAGGGGGATCAGCTTATTTAATTGAATGTCAATTGTTAAATATCATGTTGACATAAAACAAAGAACTAGATCAAATTATATCCAAGCAATTGAGGACGAGTACCCTTCTCAGTCTTTTGACTGCCTGTGTTAAAATTGATGCCCCGGATATCGGCTGTGCTGCGTGGGGCCTTTTGTTTTCAGTCAAGCAAAAATCTTTAAGCTTGCACAACTTTCAAGAAGACGTTCACTGACATAATGTCTGTTCCATCCTGTTCTGGGGTTATTTTAGGAGACGGATTGCAGCATCATCTACAAACCAGACCCTGCACGATTTTCAGCAGCGTCTCTCTGTGGGCTAAATTGTTGTATTAACCATTTAAAGACCACGGCAGTGTTAGAAATACACACCTGCTGCTGTTTGTATTACACTTTCCTGCTATTCAGTCCGTTAATATAGCTGTTTTCTCCTGATGGTGGTCCTTGAATTATATTGATATTGTCCTGAATAGTTGTAGGTAGATATGCACAACAGAAAGATGTTCTTATTGAAGTTAAAGTAGTCATGCAATGACATAGCTACATACCTGTGTGCATTTTTTTGTTTTAGCCAGGTCATACACAAAACATTAATTGCACCATAACACACCCAGAACATATGACTCACAACTGACCGTCCACTCCTCGACATAATGAAGTAATCAGAGGAGACAGAAACCGATTCACTTCTCTGTTAAATCAAAAAAACATCTTTAAAGTACAATAAAAATATATGCACAGCAACTTTCTATAAAATGAATTGTCAGAGTATCAAACATGTCAATATTACAGAATTTGCAGACAAAGTTAAATAATGGTTAGACTTTGATAGGATTCAAAAATTGTAGCTAAAAGGTGGACTCTAAGATGAGCTTTGAGACGCCGCTACCTTTAACACTAGTTATAATATCTCATTGGAGTATCAGTTGTATCCGCACTAGAAAATACTCATAAAATCATCCATAAAAAATACACAAATATTCATCAAACGTGTGGTTTTAGTGGAATACACTGAATACATGATCCTATGTTCTTTGAGAGAATTATGTATCCACCTTCTTCTTCAGGTTAGTGTTCGTAATGTGTACATCTTCCCTGGGATCCCATCTTTAATGGAGAGGGCCTTCAGTGGACTGGAGCATCTATTCGCAAGTTCAGGGACCACATTTCACTCTCGTGAGGTAACACCATGACCACAGATCCACCGGAAAAATGTGTTTTACAGTATGAGAGCTAAGAAAAACATCTTTGTATCAGGTGTTTGTGGATGCAGATGAGGCAGAGATCGCCCCCGTGCTGACCAAACTTCAGGCCGGTTGGGGTCGGAAGGTGGCTCTTGGTTCGTACCCAGACTGGCTGAGCAACTATCACAGAGTCAGGCTGGTCCTGGACTCTGATCGCCAGGAGGAGGTGGACAAAGCCCGGACTCAGCTGCTAGACGAGCTTCCTAAAGGAAGTGTGGTGCCCTTAGTCACTGACACGGTGTCCATCGCCACGGCTGAGGTGTACACACTGTCCAACAGCGGTGAGGGGAGACAGAGAGTCGCAGAGAACAATAGTAAAACTATGTCAAGTTAAAACAAAGTGAATATTGTACTCTTTGACTTTACACAAGCATTGGGGCCAATAAAGGGAGAAAAATTATTGAAGTAATTAAAGCTGTAAAATCAGAGTTGGTTATAAAAAGAGATTAAAATCGGCATGAGACTGATAACCAGCCAAATTTGACTCCATTCATTTTTAAATGTCTTCTCACTGCGGATTTCATTTCCCTCAGGCACACCACTGGGCGAGAAAGTTACGACTGCTCTGAAAACCATAGAGGCTGCACTGGATCAGTATTCGACAGAGGAAGTGTGCGTAGGCTTCAACGGAGGCAAAGACTGCACAGCGCTGCTCCATCTGTACTACGCTGCAATGAAACGGTAACAAGCGGGGAGAAGATGAGAGGAGAGAGATCACTGACTGTAGAGGGTGGAATGATTTAACTAGGGCAAAACAAATGACCTGAGAGAGATGGAGATGAACAGGAGATTCAAATTAAAAACATAATGATACCACTTCGGCGTAGTGAGGCTTCACAGTGAGGAATAAGTGGAAGAAAGGAAATGAGTCTAGCATCAACTTGGGACAAATCTCAGAGCCAACATGTTTGGCCTTTTTCTTCATGACGTGAATTGAAAAGATACAGATAGTTAAAAGGATAAACAGAAACCTTTTTTTTCTTTCTATTTCTTACTCTTCCCTTTTCTCTCTCTTGACACTCACAGCCGGTATCCAGATGGAAAAGACAAAGTAAAAGCACTGTATATACGTATTGTTTCCCCTTTCCCAGAAATGGAGAGATTTCTTCAGGACACGATAAAAAGGTGAGATGGGTACTGTTAACACTTTACAGATTATTGTTTTTGCAGTATTTCTGGTGTCAACAGCATAAGTAGTTGTTTATTCTTCCCAAAGGAGTGTCCCAATCTTCTTTATGTGAGCACATCAGCTCATGATTTATCTTGACGTGTCCTGCAGATATGACTTGGAGCTGTTTTCCGTGGAGGGGAATATTCGGCAGGCGCTGAGCGAGGTGCAGGAGAGGAGGCCGGAGCTGAAAGCCGTCCTGATGGGGACCAGGAGGAGTGACCCCTACTCTCACACACTCACACCCATGTGTCCCACTGACCCCGGCTGGCCGAGCTACATGAGAGTCAACCCTTTACTCGTAAGACACAAACACTTACCGTACAAGAAGAGAGTAACATTTTTCTTGTGGTGGTACACAAAAACAAAATCATACCATGCATGAGTGATGAGGATCATCATGTTATTCTCATAGGTGTAAAATACATGAAACCACAACATAAATAGCATGAGGCTCACCTTTCTTCTTCTTTTTTTTAACCTTAAGAGCACCTGCAGATATTAATTTTAAAAACGAGAACCAAGCAGTCCTTGTGTTTCCCTGCATTTTAATGTTGCACTCTTTATATAGCTGCGGGTGAAACTGCTACTTGACTGCTAATACAAATCTGTTTTCACTGCTCCAGCCAGGCAATTTCCCCTTGTTACACATAATGTTATTTGTCATCTCAACTGAAGCTTCAGAGGGCAGATCTACAGGGTGTGAACAAAATATTACAACACCTGCACAGTTTAATCCGCTTCAACAACCCTGCAGGAATGCTGCATTTGTGAAGCTTTGAATTATGTTGTGAATATTATGCAAGCGCCATCACACAAACAAATAGGGAACACAAGTAGACAATGTTATGCCTGTCCATCATACATAAAATAATTGAGTCAGTAATGTGAGTCAGCACCTTTCTGAAACACATTTTTAACATGAAAAGCTTCATGTGGTGGACGTTAAAGTGCCCATGAAACAGAACTTTGAGAGTATCTGACTGATGTGTCGAGACATATTTCCAACTGAAACAGGACGGAACCAATCACAAGGTATAAGGCGAGACGTTGGGATGCTGCACTGTAGCCATATGTATTCAGACATGGCCTCTCTGTGTGGAGTTTGCATGTTCTGGGTTCTCTCAGGGTACTCCGGCTTCCTCCAACAGTCCATAGACATACGTGTTAGGTCAATTGGTGACTCTAAACTGCACGTTGGTTTCACTGTGAGTTTGGCTTGTTGTCTGTCTCTATGTATCAACCCTGTGATTGACTGGTGAACAGTCCAGGGTGTACCCCGCCTCTCGCCCAATGACAGCTACCTATCTACATATAGTTACTATGTCACTGTAGCTTTGTCTGATTTTTGGAGGCTGTGAGTCTTGTAGATTAATCCAATGAATTTACAATCACTGTACTCCATAATGTGCTTCTTCTGTACATGTATACATGTAATCCCTTTCCAGTAATCACAGGGGTTTAGTGTTCCTTTTCGGGGTCTTCCCTCCTGATTCTGTGTGATGAGGTACACATACCGATATGGTATCATAATGAGTATTTATCTTGAGAATAATGGAGATTTAACAAGTTGAGGTAATGGATGGATGGACAGATGGTTCGATAACGTTGGGATGAATTTGATTGGCTCGTTAGCTTTAATAAAGCTATTTAATTGGTCAAAAAATGTGTAAACGGCAACGCCACTGAGACTAGGATGAGTCATCATACATTTGAAATGTTTTGCACATAGAGAAAATACAGCGATTTATATGTTAAAGATACTCAGATAATCCTTTATTGAAATATATTTGACAGATAAAAGAATATTGAAATATGTGGATCAAATCCAGGAAATTGTATTTTTCATTTTATGGGAACTCAAATTCATGTTGCTTTCAAATATGTTAACAGTCATACTGATAAAGCCACAATAGATCATATGAATCATCAGTAGTTGACTTCATTGTTTATAAATTCCTCTGAGCTGCACTCCTGATACATAAAGGAGGATCATCATCATCACAAAGCAATAAAATTTGATGTCAACACCCACAGGACTGGACGTATCACGACATCTGGTCCTTCCTGAGGACGTTATATGTGCCCTACTGTATTCTCTATGACAAAGGGTAAGAATTCAACCTTTTCCACTTTACTCTCACTTTGTTCAGTCTGAAAAACACTCAAAAGTCTTGATTTTGAATTCTGCTGCAGGTACACCTCACTTGGCAGCATGGACAACACCTGTCGAAACACGGCCCTGAAGATTGTGGATGGGAGGGGGGTGACGCGGTACAGGCCAGCCTACCTGCTAGAGAACGAAGAAGAGGAGAGAAACTCTCGTGCCTGATGTCGCATCACCTGTTGCTTATAGACCTAGATTACCTACACACAGCACAACATGGACATTTTTTAATCATGTCTTTATGTGAATACTTGCAGAATGAGATTGTGAAGGAAGTCTCTGCATGTGTGTGTGTGTGTGTCTGCATTCTGTTAATATATATGTGACTTTGCTCTGAGTAATGGTTCTCTGTACTGTTGAATAAAACATCAATCTGTGTCATCTTTCTCCTTTGTCATGGTACTATTTTTAAGAGGACTCTCACAGACCGGAGCTTACAGTGTTTTCTCTTGATTTATCTAATTCATTTGTGCTGTTTCTAAATCGAATAAGCACAATCTGCCCAGAAGAGACAGCCTCTATCTTTAAATCTGTTAGTAAATAATGTGAGAAGGTTTCTGTCAGAAGGAGAAAAGGATTTTTTTTCAGTGCTGTGTTAGCGGAATGGATACAACAGTGAAGGTCAACCAGCAGGCTCATATTGATTCACCTGTGTCTTACATGAATATCCATAATGGCAGATTTCAGCGTGTGAAACTCTGAAGCATCTCTTCAGCTGTAATACACTGACTAATGTGCACCCTGATGTTGTAGTACTCTATGCGCACCTCACGGGCGCGTTGTTCTCACTTTTTCCATTATGCAGCCGTGATTACAGAAATTACCTCCTCTGTTTCCAGACGTGATTGAATCCAGGCTCATCGATCCTCTCTCTCTCTCTCTCTCTTTCTCTCTCTCTCTCTCTCTTTCTCTCTCTCTCTCCCCGCCAGGAGATTAGTGAACGGCGCGCGGAGAGGATCGATACCGGCCGATCTAATAAAGCGGGTCGCTTACGAGGCCACCGCGGGGTTGCACACACTGTTACACCGGCAATTACCTCCTCCGCCCCCGCCCCTAACTTATTTGTCCGGGCTTCACGGCTTGCTTGATTTATTAATAATAACAGTAATAAAAGAGGCAATGAACAGAGGCTTCATAATCACAGCAGCAATGTAATGGTATATGAGATAAAACACCGGGACAGTGTCTGGAATGATGATATTTGTTTGGAAGAAAATTACATTCCTATAAAAAGTTGTGATTGGTTTGAGGCACACTCCCAAATGTGACACCTCTTACAGAGTTTATAATGCACTTGACAATATCAGTGTGATGCATCACTAAACACACAGTCCAGTTTATTTTATGAGTTAAGTTTTCTTACTTTCCAACTTCACCAAAAGTCTTTTTTAGCACTGCTTCAAGGTTATTTTTGATAATATTATACACCTATAATATGTTACTTTGCTGTTAACACGTGATACATTGGGGGAAATATATTCTGCTTTTTGGTGCACTTTTTAACACTATTCAGTTTAAAAATATGCCTAAAACACACAAAAAATGGGTCGCTTGTAAAACCCTTTTCTTCTTTCTCCCCCCACCTTTTTTTTTTTTTTTTTTCTAACACAACACACTTTTTGGTACAGATCCTGTAATTTGTTAGTCTTTGAGTTTTTGGCAGTGCACTAATGAGCGATTTTTCCTCCAAATGTCTCAGATGCTTTCTTTAAAATATCCCTGGAAGGATCAAAGGAGTAAAAATACTCAACTTTTTAAAAGCAAAGATAAGAAATTACATTATTCCCACATCCCATCTTATTAATAATATCAGGATTCCCACATGCTGTTTCCTATGCTACATTGAAGTGGGGACAACAGAAACAATATTTGAAAGCAGCTCCTCCTTGACTGGCTCCAGCAGAACGATGCAGTAAAAGATGTGAATGCTGCTTCCATCACTACACGCATGGCTGGGATGCTAAATTGAAGCTGACATTTGCATGATAGCTTCCTAAAGTGTGTTACCTTTGTCCTCCTGTCTCCTTCGTCTCCCACAGTTTCATCTTTATCTTCACCCTCTCTCGCTTGTCACTCCATCACTCTCACTTTCTTGTTTCGTCTTTTATGTCTGCTTCACGACTGTATCCGCCTACTGTTTACTGTGTTGTCATCACTTCCTTCCTCGCTGACTTTTGTAGGTCTGAATTTCAGTTTTTCTTAAGATGGTTTGATTTAGATACCTGAAGACAGATTCAGAATAACATCTGGATTGACATATCGGGTGGATATTGGTGTTGACTTGTGGCCTAAAATATTTTTTTCTTGCATGTTCAGCCCTGGACTGCATATTTATGAGTCTTGTTTTTAAGTTTTAAAATCTACAAAAGAAATTAGAGCAACTTTTGTGTTAAACAACTGTGAAATATAAGAAAAAGTGGATCCCCTCCCCTCCTCCTCCTGTGCATTTTTTTTACTTAATTGTTCCCCATAAGACAGAGTTTCTTGTGGAAGTATGTACACAGCAGCCACTTAAGGTGATTCGAGGATAAGAAGAGTTACCGCCTCTGTATTAAGGCCCATAATTCCTTGCTGTTCTGCTGATTCACTCCAGTGTTTCTACTCCATGATCTCTAAGGTGGGACTGTGAGGTTTTTACAGAACAGAACTGTGTTTGTGAAATGGACTCAGCATGACTTAAGATCACTGTTACACTCTTGGTTTGACTTTGTAGGATGGAAAGAAAAGAAAAAAAACATGTGACGAGCTTTGATATCTGAACTATCCGTTTCAGACTGTGATGCTTTTCTTCTAAAGGAATTTGTTCCTAATCCAATTCCTCAGCAGTTCCTGCAGTGTAAAACGAGACTTGAAGCAGCATGAGACAGCAATTCAGGCGCGGTCCTGTGAGAGATGCTTAACACGGACGATGAATAGACACCGCGTTGTCAGAAATCATCAGGAGAGAAAGGGGAGACCTTTGAGTCTATGCAAATTACCAACCCATCTAAAGCCAATCGACCAGAACACGGGAAATAGGATGTTCGATATCAAAGTGTGGCACATAAAAAGTGGATGAAAGTAAGAAAGAAAAGGAAGGAAAGGAGCGGGGATGAGGAGAGGAGGCTTCTTAGCTTGCTGTCATGTGAAGTGTGACTGACTTTTTTTTTTTTTTTCTCATTTGTGTCTGGTTCTGGTCTGTTCAAATAAAAAGCCAGGCTCATAATCCTGAGTTTGTCACAGCTCACAGTCCAGTATACACAACTAAGACCCCTACTTGTAACCCAACACATGGGATGCATTCACAAAAAGATGCCTTTCACAGAGCTTTAATATAAAGGGAGCCGGGGGTCTGTGAAGCTTCAAAATGAGAATAAAGTCAGCTCAACTCAACTGGAGCTCATTTGCACTCAATAGCCATAAGTTAAACATGGTGCAGGCTGTTAGAAAGATGAGAGATGTTTGACTCTTTAAAGGCATGGCCAATGTCATCTGATCCTGTTTTCAAAGATAAGGACTGAATTTCAAGCAGTCATGCCTCTTCCAAGGCCAATTATAGGTATGAAGCAATGAAAAATATCCCAAATCAGGCATGCTTTACAAAAATATTTATGTTTACTGCTTCCATTTGACATCTCACTCATCGTATTATTTATAATGTAGTCCTTGCAGTGATCCCATGTGTGTCCTTGGATTTGAACTTTGTATAAAATGAGATATAAATGGTTGTAAATGAGAAAAGAGGCAATACCTCCCGACATGTGTTTTTACTTGAGCTCAATGCCGAAATATCTTCTCCATCTCCATCTTTATCACAGTTTTTGTGACACACTGATAGTGCCTGCTTTCATAGACAACAGAAATAAGACATAAGATACGATTTAAAGAAGAGTAGTACAAGCAGATGCACACTTCTTTTTTTTTTAGAGGAAACTCTTTTGACCCCTGAAGCGGAAATAAAAGCAGTTTTTATTCATTACTCAGAAATTAAACTGCACATGACTCATCATCAAGGCTACAAAATGATTTCAATGATCCCCCTCAGAGGCTTTCAAAGCCTAACACATCTCACACACAAGCATTAATCAGCACATGCAACCTGCTTTGGAGACCGCGTTGTTTTAATGCTTCTCGCAAGATTCTTTATTGTAAATGATGTGCTAAATTACAACACACTGTATGAAAAACATCAAATGGCGTTTTTAAAGAGGCACAGATTGCTCCAAAGCTGGGGGTGTTGTGATGCTGTGGCTTCGGAAAGGAATGTCTAAATGCAAATGTGTTATTTCAGAGACTCATCCAGTAAGAACTACTTTCTAGTAAGGTGACATTTAGAATCTGCACTTTGATAGATAATTTAAATTGTGGTTGTTGTGTTTTTTTCAAAGTGTTGACTCTTGTTTGTTTAGTTTTTTAACCATTATAGGAACACATTTAAAATTAAATTTTCTTGTCATGGTCTCCTAATAACTAAACATTTACCCGTACAGCTCCAGCTCTGTATGTCCTAAGACACTTTAAAGAATCAGTGTGATTCTCTACAATTCAAGTCCAAAGTGTGGTTTAACTACTGATCAGCTGAGGGCCACTGGAAAACTCCTCACATGTGGAAAAGAAGTGAAGTGAAACGTCCCAGAATAAAGAAGGAGGATATTCTTTTTTTTTTTTGTTCTAAAGAATCTAAAGGCATTTTAGTATAGGGTCTGCTTGTTATAACACCCCTTCACCGATTTAGCATCTTAAGTCAGATTTCCACTCTCCACATGAGGGGTCAAACATTCAATCTGGGAAGTACAATGTATTCTGTATCGGATTATAAAGGGGTGAAAAAGGAGACGCAATATGTGCAAGAGATGGCATGTGACAGTCTGCTGATTGGAAAGGACTTAAACAGGGTCCTTCATTTTGGAATTGCTAATGGCTTTTTTGCTGAACACACAGTTTGAAGACTTTGAAGAGTTACTTTATAAAAAATGTATTGTAGCAGAGGCATTCCATAAGTGCTGGTATAAAATATAACAGCACAGCTTGGACCTTTGCTTACATGTGTCACTTCTCTTCTGGTGTGCTGATAATCTTAATAAACATTTCATGATGAACGTTAAAGTGAGTGTTCTTACTTTAGATTGGTTAGGTTTACCCATGGAATAACAAATGCAGACAAAAGAAACAGCCAATCGACACAACCTGTGGTTGGTTGATAAATGAAGACGTATACTAAACTAAATGTACACTAAACAAAGCAGCTCTTTGCACTAACATGACACAAAATGTAATGAAATAACAGTAAAGGTTTGTGTTTCTACGGCAGCATTCCTGATCAGTCAAGTAATAATTAATTGTGTTAGTGGAGCCAAATAATAGATGTCTTTAACAACAAGTAATAATATATATAAGTGTTGTATAAAAGAAATATCACACCTGGGGCGCTGGTGGCCTAGTGGTTAGTGCACGTGCCCCATGTGCAGAGGCTGAAGTCCTCAAAGGTGGGCAGCTGCAGGTTCGAGTCTAACCTGTGGTTCCTTTTTCCACATGTCATTCCCCCTCTCTCTCTTTCTCTTCCTGATTTCTGACTCTAACCACTCTCCTGTCTCTTAATTAAGACATAAGAAGGCCAAAAATAAATCTTTAAAAAGTAGAAGCAATATCACACACACAGGTTGTGCTGTTGTACTGAATATCGCCACACGCAATTATCTCTGACACTCAGCCTTTCTAATAATTAGTAAAACCGCACTACTAAATCCATAAATACTAATTATTATTATAAATGCTTATTTCTGCTTAGACATGTGGCAGCAGTAGCCCTCAACAGAAAACATGTTTCCCATTCAAAGAGTTTCTCCTTCTTCATCATGCTAAAAGATTTCATGTAAATTGTCCAAAGCATTGAGGAGTCACATCATTTAAACTGATTCTTTCCTATTACCTGATGAAAAATTGGACTGAGGCAGATGTGGCCAGAGTATTTCAGGCTCTGTGCTTTGATAGAACAGTTCAATCTCAGTTCTGGGCAAAACAGTGAAAATTTAGCAGCTAAAGCAACCACTAAATCATTCCTATAAAATGAAAGAAAGAATACTTTCAAGTTAAAGCTTGTCTAGAATATTATGATGGAGTTAAAGTTTTACAGTCTGAAAACCGAATGCCCACAGAAAGTGGACTTTTAACGCTTCACTGCCCACCAGACATGAAGCGCTTTTTTCTTCTTTTTTTTAGCAGATGCAGAAACTTGAATAAAGTACAAAAAGCCAACTTCATTTATTTTTTTAAATGTTGGAACACAATTTTCCTTAAGGACCTCTTCATGTTAGTAAAGTTTTCAGAGGGAAACTATCTGCTGTCGTGTGTGAAGCCCTCTTACCTCACCTCAGTTCACCTTATATGAACCGACAGTGGTGTTGCTTCTGGTCAATGTATTGATTACAAACTGAGAAATTCTCAACACTGAAAAAGAAAAATCCTTCCAAAATTCAACAGCTTGTGTCTGAAGCATCTTGTTCCTATTGGACACTAAAATCATTTCACATAGGTTCACTTCTTCAACTCAGCTATACATCTTTGTACTTATTTTAGCAGCTAAAATTACTCAGTATATTTTACAAATTATGGCAATAAAACATTATTAAGCAACATTTGCTTCTTTTAATAGCTTTAGTTTTATATTTCCGAGAATGTAATCAACACCGGCAATCTAAGCCTTAGCCGAGGTTCAATTAGATAGAGGCCAACTTGTGGCAACAAGATTGGCCGTGTTGAAATATAATACAGTGTAATTACAGTGTCAGTGGTGCAATCTGGATGTGCAATAATGAGTATTTTATTGAAATTCTAAAACAGATAAAAACTAAATTTGTCTTTCCAGAAATTGTTTATGATCACAGTCCTCCCAGAAAGTCTCTGAGGGAGCTTTGACGTGGGATTTTTATGATCTTCCAAAATTTATATACCATGGCAACATCCGTCCATAATTATGAAGTTTATTTTGGAGGGAGAGTTCAGATCCAGCTTTTAGTACACCGTCGCACAGCAGACTTCTTCTTCAAAACGTTAACAAATTAGAAAGAAACTCGGAAAAATATGAACGTTGTTTGATATGATTGTTCAAGCATGTCCTATGTTTAATAAAATAAAAAAATAAGTAGCTTGTTATCAGACGATGACATAAAAGCTTTGGTCTGTGCAGGCCGTAGTAAACAACATTGCAGAGGCTTTACTGCCTCTGCAATTTACAGCGGGCTAAAAGTGTCCCATCTCTCCGCTGATTCAAGTATGCTTACTTCATCACTCACAATAGCAACTGAATGAAAACACAGGCTAAGGGTATTTCTACATGAAGGTCAAAATCAAAGGCATTTCATAACATGCCTCCACAGTGACAAACATGTCATCAGAAAGGATCATAAAGCATGAAATAGGAGCATTAGCCCCATTATCCAGGAAATTGCCTTCCTAGCATCACAAGAGGCTCTACACCACAGCCTACAGAGGTGGAAATGCATTTGCAGCTTATTTAGATGTATACTAGGCTACTATATGTCAAATAAAAACCATGTCTCCTTGCTCTGCATTTACTGAAAATAAATACACTGCAAGGTCGATGTATTGGCAATAATGCTTCAGGGTCTATTTCTACTGCACAGGGAGTCTATTGGTTATCTAAATGTTATCAGGACCAGCGATAAAAACTCAATATCCCAGCAGGTCACTCACATTACACTGGCTTCTGACACCGCAAGGTCACTTTAAGTCCCTCAAGTCTCCTTATCTTCATGCTCCTGTGTATTGTAGTGCATGTGTGTGTTCTGCAAATATAGTCGTGTGTGTGTGTGTGTCATCATTGAGACATGCGGTTACTTTATTGATATTTTCTGGTAAAGAGTTTAATGAGGATTGACTCAACACATTTAAATGAAATCATATTTATTTTGTTGTCTCGTAGTGTAAAAAAGAAAAGGCTCAGATTGCAGTTGGCTCTTCACAGAAGAAGCGACATTCTTCACTAAAATGTGAAAGCAGAAAACACACACACACGTAAAGAAATCAAAAACAAAAAGCTAGATGCACTGGTCTGTAAAATTCTACAACACTAATATTCTTTCACAAATATTCAACCATTATTTTTCATACTGATTTACGGAAACAACAATGAAAAAAATGACAGCACGACTAGTGTGTGTGTTTTTATAGCACGACAAACACATTTCGTTCAGAAAAATATATATATTAAGTGCTCACAATGTAGTTTTTCATTAAGTTAATTTGTGCATTGGAGTTAAAGATTTTCACAAAAATAATTTGAGGAGATAATTATTATTATTTTATTTTATTTATTTTTAATATAATCTTGTTATAATTCTAATTTCAATGAAAGATAGATTCATTCTCTAATTTCATTTTGAAAATCTGGAATATAATCAATATATTTTTTAATTTAATTCAATTAATAATTAATTCATCTAGAGTAAATTCTGAGAAAATGAAATTAATTCTACCTTCAATGATTTCACACATGTAACTACATTGCAGCAAAGCGTACTGTGAATAAAACAAAACACATGAATGCAGAATATAAACCAAAGTTTGTGCAGCAAAAACCTATTTTTGACCGACTGTTTTTCACTTTAATATCAGAGATCACCTCTCACTAAACCATTGAGTCATGTAATTAACTCATTTTGCACGATTTATTTACCAAGTTAAACCTCAAATTAATGATGCTGCGTAAAAAAAAATAAACAGAAGAAGAAAGAAGAAAACATCACAAACAATAAAAAGTAAACTCAAAGCTAGTGTGCATTTTTACACATCTGTTGTTTTTCAACATGAGCATCCACCACTCAGCCTCCTCAGTGGTCCGCAATGTGTACAGTGGGGCGAGACGAGCTCATGCTCTCCGGTTACCCATAACCCCCCTCTGCTCTATGCTTCAGTCTCAAGCAGAATGAGGAGAGGGAAAGGCAGAACAACAGGGGGGTCCACACACGCAGCCGAAGGTCCATACAGTTACCACTCAGCACCAGAATCTAGTGTCCAGTTCACAACCCAGTCCAACTCCAGTTCAACCAGTTCAATCCCAGTAGGGGGCGCAGCATCCCTGCTGGACTTTTCCAGAATGTTCAAATATTTTCTTCCCAAATGCCAAAATCTTAAATCTTACAAAAGGCTAAAATAATACATTTATCTTTAAGAGATATATATTTTTTAAAGTCCTAAATTTAAGTCACAAATAAGAGATTGACCTCCAACCTGAGCCAATCAGTACAGCAGCATGTGATATTTGGCCACTTGAAAAACAGGAGGCTGGTGTTTAAAAGAAGAAAATACTAGAAAATTAAATGTAAAATGATGAAAAAGAGAGAGAGAGAAGTTTGTCCTGAAAGGCTCTTTGTTTTGTTCTTCTGGCATCAGACCCAGATATGAGTCTTATGACTAGCTCCACCTCATGTGTAATATTCTTCTCTACTACTTACACAACATTTGGGAGAGGAAAATAACAAGGAATGAATCACTGTGATTCGACATGTCAGTCCCTGAGTCACTATGGTCCAGTTCTGGTAAAAACAAAAACAAAAACATGATTCTTGGTGGAATTTCACTGATAAACACAGCCACAGGAAGCTGATGATGTCTGTTATTAGCTATAGCTTAGCATTGATCGCTTCATGCCAGTCACTGTCTGAGCGGAGATTGCATCATGTACTCTGAGTAGTGTCTCCCAATCAGATGGAGGACAGGGGTGAGGTCAGCAGTGGTGAGGAAGGTCCAGGATCATCAGGTGATCAGCAGGAGGAGGAGGAGGAGGAGGAGGAGTGGAGGCGAAGTGGTCTTCAGTGAGCAGGCGCTTCTTGGAGGTGCGGTCCCTGAACAAGAGAAAGAAAACTTTGTTCATTAAATATTATGTATCAGATACACTAAAGTACTTTATGTTCACAATCTTGTGACTTTTGATCCAGGCCACTTTTTATTTTTAACCCTAACCCTACGGCTACCCTAACAGATAACTGTGCAGTCTGGTTCTGTTCTTAGTTTCTGCCTGTCAAAAGTAAATTTTTCTGGTCACTTTTGTCACCATGTTCACTCATGGTGCTTTAAGTTGAGTCCATCTCTGACCATGAGATATCAATCCTATTGGGATTTTAGGCTATATAAATAACAACTTAAGTCTGAGGAAGAGCATGTTGGCTCGAAACGTCACTTAAACTACTTAAAATAAACCCTTGGGAGCTCCTTGGTGTGTGGATCTTGATTGCTTCTTTTTACCTAATCGTGTTTTTGGATCCAGCACCCACTTAGGGATGTGCGTTTCTTTTTTGTTTTTTCATTGAGGCTATATAAATGAAAAATGTATTTATTGAATTGAATCTTCAGAGTTTTTCGAGGTGTCAGAATTGTGGATGTAGTTGCAGAAGAACTTTACATACCAGCTTCAATTCCTGCAGGGATTTAACATTTTACAAGTTCCAAATTCTTGCAGAAAAAGTTTCCAAGAAAGTAAGGGTATTTTCACATCGCATCGATTACGATTTCTCGATGTAGCACTCTGTCCACAAGCATTATTCATTCGACCACTTTCTCAAACGAATTAGTCCAATTACCTTCATGTGTTCTCTCATTTTCATGTTTTTGGTCCACTAACTTTCTTTTTAAGCCGCATTTGAACTTTTACTTTACACACACACAAACAGAATGTTGCATATACTTCAGTATTTATGTAAGCCAAAAATGTTTCCTTAGAAAAAAAAATGGGTTTATAATGCTTCATCTCACCTTGTATTTGTTTTGAACCTTCCGATGCTGCAAAAAGAAAGAAAAGAAAGCATGACTTAGATAAAGTTGAGGCAAAGAAACAAGTTGCTGATTAGTCATTTCTGCATGCTTAACTTTCTCATAAAGCTGCTGCTCTGTGGAACAAAAGAAGCCAGAAACAGACAAATGACCACGGGGAGGTATTAACCATTACTCAAAGCCTAACGCCATGAAAAATGAGTACTGACTGGCTGTGCAACCCTAAATATGTCCCCTATGCAAATTCTCTTAAAGGTCGGTGAAAAAAAAAAAAAAAGAGCTTGAGAAGCACAGCAACAGGAAAAGATAGTGTTATGGAAATTAGGAGGGGTAAGAATGATCGAGATTATACAGAGGGGATACAGGAAATGAAAAAGAAGGGGGAAAACACGGGAGAAAATTCAAAACGACAGAGCGAAACCAAGAAGTGGACAGAAGATGAAAGGAAAGGCAGCGGAGACTCGAGTGAGAAAGTTTGGCGGAAAGAAAAAGAAGGTTGGAAAGATTGAAACAAGGTCAGACAGAGAGAAACAGGGAGGGAAAGAGAAAGAGACGGAATAGGGGGGTGTTTGTGTCTGGGCGTCACTTTCTCAGCAGGGGGCGGACTAAAAGGAAATAATGGAGGGAAGGATGGAGGGACTGCAGGATGGAGGGATAGGGGAGGGGGTGATGAGATGTGGAAAAAGGTAGCGAAGCTTTAAAGGGGAAACGGTTAAAACCCCTCAGAAAAAAAGGTACGTTTGTACCGGTTATTAAATCAGTTTAGGGCCTTGAACCCACCCTGACACAACCCCAAAGACTCCCACACATACACAAGCTTGCACACACGCACACATTAAGACAAAGTGTGTGTTGATGTCTGCAGGAAAACTACCACCTATCCACATCCCGCAGCGATTGACTGAGATTACAGGAGAGGAAATGGGACACTCTGTGCTCATCTGTTGCAGGCTCACACAGCAGAGGGGTGAAAGGATTTATCAAATGAAGGCTTAGCGTGGAAACACAGTGTTTGCCTGTAAGATCCATCTTGTACCTACAGGTCCTGCGCTGCAACATGTCGCCCTGACAGACAGACCAAATTACTCCCAGGATATGTACAACTAACGACCATCGAGAGGTTAACGAAGCATTAAATAGCATGCTGGGCCCAGGCCTCTCCATGAGCTGCTGTGCATGCCTGTGTGAGTCTGTGAGGATGTTACCCTCATTGTTTGGGGGCAAAAAAAAATAAATCAAAGCAAACAGAAAAATACTCGTACTTGTGTTCAAAATAGTTCCACATATGTGCACAAAAGAGCAGGAAATGTCATGCTGCGTTTATTTAAAAAAGAGCTTCTTAATTGAAGAATGTTGGATTTATGTTTTTCAGCCCACGTTTAAGACAATTTCATGACCAAAGAATGTTTTTTTAATAATCTGCCGTCCTTTCAAGCTAAAAAAAAAAGCTAAAAAATGAAAAAGGTATATAATGTTTTCAATTCAGCCGTTTAACTTCATTAAAATAACAACAAAATGATTTAATAAAGATTAAAAAAAACATATCTTAAAGAAATCCAGATTATATCACTCAATTATTCTTTTATTTAGTTTTTCCACATAAAAATAATTTCCGTATGACATTTACAAAAAAAACCTGAATCAGACTTATTTATCACTTTGGTAGATGATAAACGTTTTAATTAACAGTATCAAGAAGTATTTCTGTAACACGACGCGGCCCCGGGAAACTTAAATGCGCCCTCGTTAAATGCCTCGTGTTTACCCGACTGAGTGATTTGTGTGTTTTGATCTCCTTTTAAAAAGCCATTCGTGCAAAAAAAAAAAAAAAACCCTGAACACTGAGGTGACCAGATTGTGGCAGCATCATAATTTTTGGTCATGGTGAGCTCTGCCACAAAATGGCGTCCATGGTGCTGTGAATGTAAAAAAATAAAAAATAAAATACAGTTCTGTCTCTGCACTGCAGCCAGACACATGCAGCATGTATGACTGTACATGCACAACTATGGCTAAATGTGTGAGAGTGTGTGTGTGTGAGTGTGTGTGAGTGTGTGTGTGTGTGTGTGTGTGTGCTTGTGCCAGTGTATGTGTGTGTGCGCCTTTCCAGTCAGAAGAACGCCCCACTGCAGAGGCTGACACTGTTCCACCATCCCACCTCTCCACTCATGCCGCCATTTTACACATTCAGGAGCTAACGCTAAACAAACCTGTGAGTTTTAGCATTCAAATAAAAAGTTCAACAGAATTTGCACTTAAAATCAAGTGAACAAATTATTTGCCGAAAGCGGTTAAAGTCAGATTTATGGTGTTTAGTTCGGTATCGGATGGCGCTCGGTTTTTGGAAAGCAAAGTGTGTGTGTGCCTGTTTTTGAGCTCTATTCTTGTGTGTCTCGAGTTCAGAGGGTACAAAGGTATTTGGGAGAGGGTGGTGTAGTGGTGGGGTGGGGTGGGGTGGGGTGGGGTAGAGAGCAGCGATGTAAGAAATTTCAACAAAAAAAAAGGAAAGAAAAAGAAAGAAAATCGCAGGAAAAAAAAAGAGAAACTGGGGAAATGGTGAAGCTCTGCAAACTGAAATGAATGCAATGGACTGCTCACAGCAGGAGGACGACAGAAAGGAGGGAAGGGAGACGAAGAGAGGAGAAGAATCAATTAGAGAAAGAGAGAGAGAGAGAGGAGTCGGTCTGTAATGGTTTCTCACAGTGGGACGGCTGCAAAAGAGAAATGGCGGAGAGGCAGAGCAACAAGGAGAACAAGAGAGATAAACACAACAGGAGGAGTTTTTTTAGGGAGAAGTTGCAGCCACAAAACAAAACAAAAAAGAAAGGTAAGTATGGAGTGAGAGGCGAAGCGAGACGGTGGAAGATGCACCGAGGGCTGCAGGCAGGGCGTCGGAGATTTCATGTGACATCCGTCTACTGATGCCAATTCAGAGCCTTGTTTTCTGATGCAACACCTTTCTGCTAAGCTCTTTCTCTGGCGTGGATCTTGACAGTGGTGCGTTCAAATACACATCAAAATCATAAGAGAGAACCAGAACCTAGTAGAAACCAAAACAGCCTTTACCATGCTCTAAGTTACAACCAGGATGCAGAAACATGCAAAGTCGGAGCGAAAGATTCACAAACAAGAAGTCATTTGGAGCTGCTGGTACAGATGAGTCGGTCCTGCCTGGTTTTATTGTGATCTTGTGTTAAATTAAGGTGATGAACACACACATTTTCACACCCTGGAGAGGAGACCGAGGGACTGGCTAGTTGTGGCTGACCTTGGAGCAATGACAGCGTACCTGACGGACCCTCTCACTGTCACAGACCAGTGTGACAAAGGTGTGTGCGTGCAGGTAATTAATTAAAAAAGCTACAACAGGGCATCCCCTCATGGAGCGACCTTTAATCACATGGGCTTCTTCTGTGGGGTCAAAAAAAAAAAAAAAAAAGTTGGGGGCGGGAGGTACATGTTTCGAAGTGGAGACATGAGAGGAGATGCAGCTGAAGGACAAGAGAGGCTGCCATCACCTACGGCCACACACACACACCCACAAACTCATACACACTGGCCCTGCTGCCATGCTACCTGTCAGATAAAAGGCAACCTGAGCAGGAAGGAACTAAAGAGTATGTGAGGTGTTACCACAGGGAACAACACAACAACAGCTGTGGTAAACCGCCACTAATGGACAGCCAAAGACAGAGAGAGAGAGAGAGAGAGAGGAAGACCCTCCAACTCTCCTTCATCTCCTCCCTCACCTCATCCATCTCATTCCCTCTCTACGGCCTCATGTATCCTCATCGCAACGCTCTCGCTGCACAGCATGCGCAAGACAGAGATGGAGCGGAAAAACAGGAGCGAGGTGAATAAACGATATTGTAGATATGGAGATGCAACGAAGGAGACAGAGAAGACACAGGGAAGGTGGAGGAGTCAGGGGGAGGAGGAGGAGGAGGAGGAGGAGGAGGAGTGGGAGTAGTGCCGTGGATAGCACCTAGATTAGTTTTGCTCCAGTAGCGAAAGATCATAAAAAATGAGGAAGGGAGGAGAGAGCTGAGGAGACAGAGAGAAGGGGAGGATTAGTGCCACTTCAAGAATGACAGAAGACTAAAAAAGGAAGAGAGAAAAAACAGTAGTGGGGTGGGGGGGAAGACATGGACAGGGAGATCCTCAAATTTAGTCGGGATTAGTTTTGGTTAAAGAACAGGATGAGAGGGAGATTAAAAAAAAACACAAGAAAAGGTGCCAGTAGATCTAAAGATGTGTGCTTTGTAGGTAGAAGTGTTGCTTATGTGAGGTAATGGGCTTTAACAGTAAAGATAAGTGTGTGTGCGTGTGTGTGTGTGCGTGTGTGTGTGTCTACAGTCTAAGATGATCCAGGTGATTTCAGATATTCTGATAATTTCTGGCTTGGATGGGCTGATCGGGGAATTCTGTCGGAAGGTCAAGATGACATTTGCATTTCCTCACTGAGCAACTATCTGCGGTTTTTCTAATTAATGACAGCAGGATAATTAACATATAAAAAAAGTCATCAGCCTTCACTGTGGTAATAGTGCAGCAAATTAGTCTCCGTCTCGGGCCGGAACAGAGATGGCATTTAGGAATTCATTTGAGACGGATGGGGCACTTTTTTTGGCTCCATTTAAAAAATATATATTTTCTCTCCACTTTACACCATAGATTGAATCAAGGAAGCTATGACGGATGGTGTTTGTTAGAAAACATGAAGGAATTTAATGAATGGGTCTCACACACACATCCTCACGACCAGTTTTTCTGTGTCTGTTCGTTCAGCCTGGGATGGCATGACAAGCCCCCCTGCAGATAGCACTGGGATGGGAACTGGGACAGACGTCTCAGACACGCACATGAGGTCACACGAACACACACTTGTATAAATGCAATCTCCAGAAAGGTCCATAGACTCATGCACAAACGCACTAAAACACACAGTGCAAAGACACGGACAAAAACGGTCAAAGATGTAGAATTGCACACACACACATCAGAGACACACACACACACACACACACACACACACACACACACACACACACTAACAACTGTACAGGGATTCCCACAGTGACTGGGCAACATTCCCAACCGGAATGGGCAGCTCACTGGACTGGAAGACTAACATTACTCCAGGCGCACTCTGGATTAGATCAACGCTGGGAATTTCACAGTGGGACAGGGAGATGGAGAGTGGGAGAATGAGGGAGACAAGGAGGTTATAAAATGAGAATAGAGAATTGAGGGAGGGGTGATGGAGGGCAAGAGGTGTACTTCAGGGGGAACTTGTGCTTCAAATAACCTAAAACCATTTGACCATATTCATACAGAGGCCTTTTCCTCGCTCAGGGTTGAAAGCTCAAATAACGTAGTATTGTTGTACCGATGTGTTCAAGGTTGTTAGTGGAAAAGATTGAGAACATTGCGAACAATACACCTATTAAAGATGTGTAAAGAGAAGAGAGTCATATTACAAGATAATACAACACAATAGATAACCCATTAGCTACGGTAAAAAAAAAAAAAAGAAGCTAATGTACAACCACCATAGACAAGTGTTAGCGTTAGCTTGGAAGTGGCAAAAAGCGATTTTGGCAGTTTTACAGACTACACGAGGAAAGGGATAGATTCTGAGCTAACATTATTTTAGCTTAAAATGACAAGTAACAAATGACAAGTTAACATGCTTAATTGCTAAGGTAATGTAAACTAACACTGTGAATTCTGGGAAGTGCTTGACTGCCAGCATTAGCTGAGGAACAAAGGTAGTGCTTAACAAATATGTTGTTTTTCCTTAAGATATGGACACAATTCCTCCCCAAGTTTCCAGTATCAATGTCTTTTCTGATGCTTATTTAACTAGAAGTGGTGAAATGATAATCATTTTCAGGATCCCTTTATTACTTACGAACTGGAATATAGCAGCACAACTATGTTGCTATACGCCCTGATTGTTATGTCAGAGGAAAATGGCTACTGTGCTACAGTAGGTAGTTAGATAGTAAATCTCATTTTACAAGGCTTTAGATAATGCAACCACAGAGAAGAGAAGATAAAATTGGTTTCATTGAGAAAAGTAGAAGGTTAATGCAGCGAGTAGTTCAAAAAGACGAGAAGAAAACAGAGGGAATAATAGTGAGGATGAAAGCAGCCTAAACATCATGCTACATGGCCTTGATAGTAGAGATGAGAGAGGCAGAGAAAGGAGTGTCTCCGTGTGAAAAAGAGGGGAAGCATGAAAGGAAGAACAGATAAAAAGATGAGTGTACTCACTAGGCTCACAGCACACAGTGACACGTAACTTCATACATGGCAGAGGAGGGCCTTCATCTGTGGGCAGAGCTGGAAAGAACAAAAAGAGAAAGGTTTAAAAAGTCTGCAAAATTCCAACTTGTCAAATAAAAGAGACATTTGCATCAACTGAATGAAATCTTCCATCTAATCTACTTTTTGAGGACTCTCTAGTTACTTTTGAAGAACTTTTATACGAGGACAGCGGCTGTTTTCTTGTTGTATCACCTCATTGCCTCATGCAATACATGATATGAGTGTAAAGAATGACACCATATCCCTGTGTCACAGGCACTGACATATATCACACTTATCTGCACAACTAAATAAAAACAATAAAACACAAAATGGAGAGTGCAGCCATAAAAGTCTGGGGCTGCTCTGATATCAATACTGATCACGGCTCACATGGGAAAACAGGCAAACATCGGCTGTATTACCTGTCAGCGCAGTATTGCTTTAATAAAACAAATCTGCCCGGAAACTGCAGTTTAAAGGCTTTATATTAGAATTATTCACAAACAGCTGCTTACTCAACAGGGGCCCTCCACTCAAGCTGAGTGCATGATCGTAGCCGGTCTGTCTCACTTTGTATCTCTGATTTCATCTGAACAGAAGAGAATAACAGTGCCAGGGTGTTGTGATAAGGCACAATCTACGGGTGCTGAGAGGGCTCATCGCAGAAGGACAAAGGATATCTTCAAAGTTTGGCAATACATGTCAGATTTGGAGATACGTAAGAATAAATGAACACAAAATAACTTAAGAGGTCATTTCACCAAAACATGAAACTCACTAGCAAATAAAGAAACTCCACAAATCAGACGCATAGAAACCAACATATCAAGTCTTACCCAAGGTCAACTCACTGGCTGTTTTGGATCTCGTATGACAGCAACTCAAACACAATTCTCACTTTATTTAATCGTTTTCTATTTTTTCATTAAAGCCTTTTTGGATGCTTGGCCTTCGCTGAGCAGAATAGGGATGTCTGTATGGTCAAGGAGGTACTAGAAAGATGAAGTGACATCATACCTAATGGGAAGACAATCATGGCCCAATTTAATTTTAATACAACTATGATGCTTCAACTTGAAACCTCCATTGATCATACACAGACTTTTCAGTGATGTACCAGACTTATTTTGTACAGTAATTTTTTTCAAATTTGTATATCCGAAGAGCTTTAAAAAATGAATGATTACATTTAAAAAAAATTAAAAACCACTCTACAATAACAAACATTTTTTTTTGGAGATGCATGCTGTGAATTAAGAACCCAAGCCAATTCCGAAAGGAGATACAACAATGGAAATGTTTATATATTTCCATCGAGAAAAGATGCACAGTTGAAGACCCATAAACATAGACCACAAAATCATCCAAGGAATTCAGGTTCATTTAAATGCCGATTGGCTTTTTAGATTGCGTCAAGTTTACATTTTAAACTAACAAATACCCAAAAGATGAAAATGTCACATTTTCACATCAATGATGTCATTTGCGTCCCTCCTTGAGACTGTGTGGTGCCGTTGACTTTCCTTAATTTCATCAAGTTAATAAAAAATGACACCTGTTTGGTCTGAACACACATTCAAAATGTGACATGTTTCTGTTCAATTTATAATGGAGTTGCGTTTTTTTTTTTTTATATTCTTAATTTCAATCGTTTTTATATTTCAAACTGCAAAACATGTAAACATATCTATTTGGCAATTGGAGTGAGATCGCTGGTTGAAAACTGTGAAAAACATTTTTTCCCAGCTCAACAAGCTGCAACATTGTTATCCCATAATTCCTGTACAGGCCTAACATTGGCATAACATAGGATAGCAAAGTGTGACAGCTAACTTTTTTAGTGTTGCTTGGAGGCTTTTGTTTGGTTGTTTTAAACTTTTCAGGATTGCTTTTTGTTTTCTTTATTTCAGTTGGTCTCTGTATAAATGCCTGATATATGTTGTAAACTTGCTTTCTTGAGTTTCATTAACGTGTACGATTTTTTTGTGTTTTTCAAGCAATGAAGATTGCTTACGGATTTCCATGTTTTTCGTGAAAGTTGAGCTCTTTGGTCATCATGGAAACCCCTCCATGTTTCCCTGTTAAGATCAGCTGACTCTCAGAGGAAGTGAAGGTGTTTCCTGTTTGTGAGGATCCACACATGGAGCAGCAGTGGGGCAGAGACCCAGTGACAGTGTGCTGTCAGTATCATAGTCTGTGGGAGCTGCAAAGAGGAGCTGAGCCAACTAATGCCATTAGTGTTCCTAATACTATTGTACTGTTCTAATGCTATTATTCTATCTCCAGTGCTGCGGGCTCATTCACTACAGAGACCCCAGGGCCAGACATTTGGACCAACTTTATGCTTTATCTTTGATGTGGACAAAACACACACAATCGCTCTTGCTCCCGATGTGGCTCCACCAAGAGGGGGGAACCCATTGTTGCTTTTCTCTGAACGGGCCTGAGCAGCCACAATAGCCCAGTGTGTGTTTGTGTGTGTGTGTACATAAATACATGTGTGTTAGCGTGTGTGTAAAAACCACTCTCTCATGCCCTCACAATACTCCATTGTCCCTCGGACTGCAACAGTAATTTATGTAAAGATTCTTTCTTTCCCTTCGTCTCATCCATCCCTTTTGTTGCTCTCCCTTTTCTTTCACTAGATTCCTCTCATCAACCCCCCCTCCCCTCTTCCTGTACTGTCAGACTGTGTCCATCTTTTGCTCTTTCTCTCTCTCTGTCACTCCTCCACGCTTCTCTACCTCCGTCTGCCCCTCCGCTTGCTTTCTTTTCTTTCCCTCCTTGCTGTTGCGTATTGATCTTCATTTCTTCCTCCTACAATTTGTGGCTCCTTCTCTCTGTCTCTTTGTTGTAACCCCTTTCATACCGTGCCTTCCCTTGACTCTTTCATTCTCTGTCTTGTTTCAAGTCGCCCCCTCCATAGTGGTAAAAAAAAGTAAGAAAAATTAGGTTAACTGATTGAACAGCTACTAAGCTATCTTCTGTCTATGTCCCTCCATTTTCTTCTTCCACTAGGTTGAAGTAAATGATAGATGGGAAAAGAGCACAGGAGAGCGGAATGATCAGTTTGCCAACACTCGACGATTCATAAAAATACAATGGCTGAAGCTGCTCTCAACTTTCCCTCCCTTAAAAATGTAGAGCAGGCTGGGCACATCTTCCTCCAGCATAGGTGTCCATGCACATTCTGAGCTCCTGTGAGGAGTTTTGACCCAGTTACAAAAACACTGAAATTCATTTAGATGTTTCTTTATGAGCTTCAAAAGTAAGTGAGACCAATTGGGGTAAAGATGCCTGAAACGGCTGCAGAAAAACAGCATGTTGCAAAAAAAATATTTTTCAACGGCACATATTCTTGATAAGGAATACATTTGCCGGTTTACATAAAACAGGACAAAAGCAAAAACAATAAGAGGTACCACTTTGTCTACATTGGGAACTAAAACTGACACAAATTGAAAGTTATTCACAGGAGCTTTAAACATTTATATTTTCTGTTTTTTGGCACCTTTGACTTTATTCACTTAAAATAATAATTGTCTGCCAATTAAAATATTAACAAATTATTTAAATGTATTTTAGTTCTACATTAGAAACGACACAAAATCAATCTGAGATTGACTTCATCAATAATAAATGCTTATGATTCCAATCATCTTGGTTGTTGATGTTTAACTCCATCGGTTAAGGTTACCTTAGGATTTTGCAGAATTTTAGCTCCTTTCAAAACTCAGACTTTGATTTACACTATCAGAGGCATTCATCTTTAACGGAAGTTCAGTTCCTCAAGGTCTTAAAGTCATTCGACAAGTAAAAATCCCAAACATCATCAAGTTCAAGCTTTTTTATTCTAAAGAAATGCTGGTTTATCCTTGTTATTTTAGAGTCAACAGAACAGCTTTAGGAATTTGATCACTGGTTGGACAAAATTAACAGTTGGAACGTGTCATTTTCGGAACATCCATAGGAAAATGTAATGGACATTTTTGACTTTTCTTAATCTTTTTTTTAGGGTATTTTATTTTATTTTATTTTTATTTTATTTTACGAAGGTAGCCCCAGAAGAGCTATCTTGACAGGCTTTGATGTTAGCTAATGCACGATACCTCAACAGCAATAGTAGCTTAACTTTTGGACTTGCTCATTTTGTTCCCAACTTTTTTTTTAACCCTGAACTGTGGAGACAAACCAGATTGTCCCACATAGCAGAAGGTTATCTGTGTCAGGCACACTCTCACAACTCAGTGTTCTAATGTTTTGGTGAGGGAGGATGACTGTTCTTTGTTTTTTTTGCACCCTTTTTTCCTTTATTAGATAGGACATCTTAAGAGAGACAGGAAATGTTGGGAGGAGAGAGTGGAGGATAGCAAGCAGCAAAGGGTCCAGGTTGGATTCAAACCCATAGCCGCTGCTAGAACGAGTTTAGCCTCAATTCATGCGCGCAACAGAACCACTAGACAAACGGTACCTCTGTTCATATCACTTCATATTACTACTTAATAACTATGACTGCACACTCTGACATGCACACATCCTGTACTCACAGCTGTAGTAGTAGTGTTGCCCTGGTAGAAACTCAAACCCCAGCGAGAAGGGCGTGAACCTTTGTATCTTCTCAGAGAAGCGAACTGGTCCAAACGGAGCATATGGGGTGTTACACTCCCACCGCTTGATGGCCTGTCTGGTCTCCACACAGCCCTGAAAGGACGCCTTTCCAACCAGGTAGAGGGCCAACGTCTCTGGCTGCCCGTTGCTCACAGTCCCCTTGTTTGGGTAGTGTGGACAGTAAATGTCCAGGTAGTCATTCAGATTCACCTGGACGGACAGATCTCCTGCCAGTAACCTGGAAGGAAAACAACAATCACATTAATATTTGATGTAATGATTACACAATGTGATGCATGACTAAAGGGGATAGAGAGGTGGTGATTAATCCCAGACAGAGAGAGAAAGATGACAGATGACAGGTTTCCCATAATTCCTTTGTGCCTGGAGGAATTTGGATGGTTACAGCAGATGGATAGTTCATCAATATTATACAAAACAATTACACAGGGTTGTAAAGCAAAGATTTGCAGGGGTTTAAAATATGTTTTTATAAAACAAAAACCATAAAACAACCAATTTTTAAGACAGTATGACTATTCTTCATACGCTAATTAAGACCACCGAGGGGGGTTGAGTGTAAAATAAACTCGACTCCCTCTGCTTTTCACTCTCCCTCTACACACTACAGATACACTGGCATGAGCTGACTTGAGCAGACGTGCATGTGCATGCACAACTGCGTCTCCAGTCAAGGTTGACCGGCTTTAGGCATACCAACAACTCTGGACAAGACAGCATCATTAGAACAGAAGACTTGCATAATGCATGCTCCTTCAGACTGCGAATCCTGACTTCCTGTCAGCAGCTGTATAAAGAGTTAGCCATGAACAAGCCAATACGGAGGAAGAAAAGACAAGAGGAAGACGTAAGACAAAGTACGATCATCTGACTTTTGTTTGATTTATGACGGAATGATAGGACAAAGTAGAGGGAAATAAGTGATGGGAGAAATGTGTGACAAATGGAGGGAAGGAGTGAGAGTGATGGAGTGACATTAGCGGGCAACGAAGTGGAAGACAGAAGAAGACTGATGAAAAGCGAGGTTATTGAGACAGGCTGGAGCAGACAGGTGGAACTAAAAAAAATTAATAAGAAAGCAGAAGGAAAAGTTGAGTGAACAGGTGAAAAAAGTGGAGTAAAGAGTGAAGAAAGTAAAGAGTTTTAATTAGTGACCCCAGAGAGTCTGAGTGCAGACACACTGAGAGGAGGAGAAGAACAACAGATTGGGAGAAAGAAAGGAGATGGACTCTAATTGGTCTCTTCTTCATGTGGAGCAAAGGAGGGGAAAAAAACCCCAATGATGAGCAGAATGCGGCACGGCAAGAAGGTTCAGGTCCATCAGTGGGAGTCTTTATAGAGGGGTGACAGAGCGGAGGAGAGAGGGAGGAGAGAGGAAGAAGGGAGTGCTGGGAGTCAGTGAAGGAGAACATGGGGATGGAACAGGAAGGGGGAGGGAAGCGGGGTGGTGCCGGACAGTGCGAGCAGTCTCAAGTTAAGTAGGTGGACAGAGAGGGGAACGAGAGAATAAATGAGAGGAGGAGGAGGAGGAGGAGATAGAAGAGGTAAAATGAAACAGAGAGACATGACAGGAGGCAGCTGACTGAGATGGTTTGAAGATGGATGGAGCAGTGAGAGGAGAAATGACAAAGAGAGTGAAACTGAAATAGACATCCACGCTTTCTGTTAACTTTGAACCAGAATGTTGGCGCGATGGTGGACGTCTCTGAGTGAGATAATGGAGCAGAAAGGCAGAAGTGTTTTGTGTGTGTGTGTGTGTGTGTGTGTGTGTGTGTGTGTGTGTGTGTGTGTGTGTGTGTGTGTGTGTGTGTGAAAAGCAGGTGAGGCCCAGGAGGCAGGTCTCACCAAAGCTGCTTCCTGCTCAATAGCTAGCGCGCAGAATTGGCAATCTATCAACGGGACAGGACACCATCGATCTGGATTGCTCGCTCAGGACACACACACACACACACACACACATGCACAGACACACACACACACACATTCTCCCTTGATCAATATCCCTACTGTGAATGTCTTTGTAAGAGAGAGAGAGTGTGTGTATATATGTGTGTGTGTGTGTGTGTGTGTGGGGGGGGTCAGATAGCTCTATTACCTGTGCCTGCTAATTACAGCCGAACAAAGGCACTGGATTGTCTAGTTAAGGAAACACAAAATCACATAAGCCAGTGTAACACACACACTCTCACACGCAGCAGCAGCTGGTTTCTTGGCACTACCTGTGGTGCTTTCCGATGCTTCTCCAAAGTACAGAAGTGTTTGTTTAGGTGCACCAGCGCTGGAAATGTGTGTGTGGTGTGTGTAATAATAATAGATGTGTGCTGTGTCAACATGCAGCATCCACCTGCCATACATGTCATTCACCTCAAGATTCTTCTTCACAGCTCATGTCTTGTCCTGCCCCCCAACCCAAATCTGCATCCCTACTCATCTCGTCTTTCCCCCTCTCATCTTTCACCACTTTTTGATAACAGACTCATCCAATCTACCAATTCAGGGGGTGCAACCCCCCCCCCTTCTTCCACGCGCCTTGGCCTTCACCATATGCACGCCAGCAATTACAAAGACGGTGCGCTCTACTGATGTCAAACTGTCATCTCTCCTCTTCCCTTCCCTTGCCTCTCTTTCTCTGGTCCTGGGTACGCCCTAATTACACTCAGCATCCTCCCCTCCTGCCAGCCACTGTGCACCCAGAGTGGTGACAGCACAGAGGCATCATGGGAGAACCGCAGAGAGCTGTAGGTGTAAAAGAAGAAGAGTGCTGGAGCAGCCTATCAGCAGGAGAATCCTCTGGAAGCGGAGGAGAGGATTGGTTTGGTGCAGAGTGGAGAGGGCACACACACACATACACATGCAACCCCCCAACACACACACACACACACACACACACACACACACACACACACACACACACACACACACACACACACACACACACACACACACACACACACACACACACACACACACACACACACACACACACACACACACACACACACACACACACACACACACACACACACACACACACACACACACACACACACACACAAACATTTAGACTTGAAAGTAGTTCAGGAGAATAAAACATGTTGTAACCCTCATGCCAGAGGGTGATCAGCGACACCCTTCTGAGGACTGGTGCAGGCTCGCAGTTGATAAAGAAAAATCTCACCAAGGAGCCGAATCAAAAATAACACGCTGCGCTCTTCAATGGAACACTTGAAACGGCTAATATTTAGCCTTTTTTATGATTACAGGAAATCACATTCGATATTCAAAAATGGAACATAACCGTTGTCCTCCCAATGTGTGTCCATGTTAATGTATGTGCACACAGAAGCTGCGCACGTGTGGGTTTGTGTGTGTAAGGCTTTGCGTGTGTGTGTGTGTGTGTGTGTGTGAGCCGGCAATTTTAATGAAATGCAGGGGGTTGACTGTGCTGGAGACCTTTGATCCTTTAATATGAGAGAATAATTAAAGGAGCAACAATCCCACAACACAGCTTCAGGAATACAGAACAGATACTCGATCACGCACAGCAGCTGCATACTGTGCATACTGAATACACTTGGGCACTAAACGCAAGTATTGCACACAAACATGGAGGGATAATAGTATTCTTCTACAACTAAAATGCTAATATGATGCTGCTTATAGTGTACTATAAATCCCCTATGAATTCAGAAAATGTATACTGTAGATGCTGTAGCTCTAATGAACACTTGTGATGCTGCGTAAATGGCCTCAGTCAAAGGCTGTTGGTTCCTTGCAGTGATGATGGGGGGGTCGAAAAGCTTGGTGAAAGGCCTCAGTTCTTTAGTGGCCAATCACAGCAGGGCGATGGCTAACTCTGGTCACTATGCTGACTGGGCACAGCACGCTGTGGTCACTGTGCCTTGGCCGGCCATAGCATGACACAGAGTTAGCCTTCATGGTGGCTGCTGCAGAAACACTGTTGGTTAAGTGCCAGAACCTTTGCTCTTCTTTGAGGATGACTTTGTGAAATGGTATTCTTTTTTTCAAGTGTACCAGATGGGTAAGATTAAGCACACAATGACAGATGAATGGATGCCAAGTGAGTCATTATTCTGAACGAATACCACAACTAACTAGGCTGACCTACTGGTTGTGTTGGTATTCTTTGTATCACACTTGGTTTAATCTAGCTATTCATCATGATGCCTCATCCTTTCTTTCCAGCCAAATATCTCACTGAAATCACTCCATTAAAATAGAACAGCTGGGAACAGTGGACTTGCTTGTTGAGTTGAAGTAAATCTGTGTAGAGCTCATAGAGTTTAAACCTGGTGAACAATGGCACAACCCTCTCACCACTGCCGCTATCCAAGGTTATATTATTTTCAAAATCTTGTGCAGGTCTGTGAGTAGAAACTGTTTCCTACACGGAGAGCAAAGTAAGATGTACAAACAGCTCTCAAAGACAAACTACTTTAGCTCATTGCCTGTTCACATCACGTCCTATGTACTTCAACATTGTATGAGAACAGAAAGAGCTATCTTGGTTGTTCAAATTTGAAAATAAAGAGGGCAGTTCCTAATATGGAGTTCAAAAAGTAATAATCATTTCAGCCACTTTGCAGCTGTCAATGCCGTAAAACGAAAGAAATGTCATGCTGGCAGATTTGACGGTTTCAAGGAGTATCAGTAGACAATAAGCTGTAAGTGGGTTATTTCAACAGATTAACACAGCATGAAGTGAACATTTGACATGGGTAAATATCATGGCTGAGAACCTTTTGAAATGTATGTGACAAATTATAAAAATATTGAATACATAAAAACCTGAGAACAGGGATTAACACCCCAGAAGCTCTACCTTGACAGGCTTTGTTGTTAGCTAACGCATGTTACCTCAACAGCAATAGTAGCTTAACTTTTGGTCTTGCTCATTTTTTTTCCCAACTTTTTTTTTTTTTATCCCCAACTGTGGAGACAAACCAATAGTTTCTGCCAAGCCACTTTCTTGGGAAAACAGGAAAACTCCTACCATTTAAGTCCACCTGAATGCTATTCATGTGTAGCGAGAAAAACAAAATCTTTTTGTTGGGCAAGTGAATAAAACCTGAGTTTGGAACTCATCATGGGAAAGCAGCACTGTACTGAGAGGAATAATTTAAGGAAAGTATGAGAATAGTTTATGGCAAAAACAGCCCAAAGACAGTCCAGGAGGAGGTTGTCCACCCACAGAACGAACATTCAAAGAAGGTCTTCAAAGCTTCAGTATTCCCTTGCTCCACAGCCTATCCTACCTAGAGGAAAAAGAAGGAATCCTAAAATGGTTGGGCTTCACTCATATGTCAGAGAATCAGAGGGTAGAGGAGAGACTTCCACTACTATTCTATCCATCATTTTCAAGAATGTATGTGGTTCAAACCTTTTTGTTCCCCATTTCCTCTCTCCTACTTAATCTCTCTCTGCGAGGTTGAAAAACTGAGCAGAATCAGGACAACCCTCCCCATGACATCCCTTCTTTTTCTGTGCTCCCCCCTCCACGCTCACAAAAAGCCATGCTGCGTCTAGAGCCCAAACTCCAATGTTGTGTCTAACCTGGTGCTTACTCCCCTCAACGCGCACAAACAAGGACTTCACCCCCCACCTCTGACCATCTGGGTCCCCCCCCCCCCCCCCCAACCTCCCCATCCCGCCTGCCCAGCTGGCCGAGAAATCCCCTTAGCTTCCCCCCCAAATCCAACATCACAACCTCAAGACCCTGCAGGCGCTTTGGATTGTTAGTGTCATGAAATGGTAAGCAATGACGGTGATCAACTGGCCCTCACCAAGAGGAAAGAGGGACTTGAGGGGAACAAGCTGTTGCTCTTGTCTACTCTTTCCTTCCTGTTTGGTATGCCAATGTGAGAGTGTGTGCGCTTCTATCAAGGTCAGCAGGAAGTGTGTCTCCTCTATACTCCTTCTATAAGTCTTCTGCTTTCTATTCTATGACTCCTAATCTCAATATGCAGATGGATTGTGAAAACTCCTCTTTCTTTTTCCAACCCTTTTCAGTCTCCATCCACTTAAGTCTGCGGTTGTTCTTTACAGGCAAGTTCAGAGTGCACACATTGTATTAATATGCATTAGGATCTGTGTGGCTTACCACCTTGCTGAACAGTTTCCTTGGGGATGCACTCTGCTATTGTCAAAGAAACCCAATGTTTCTGGCCTCTAAAGGGTAGTATGATACGAGCAGATGTACACTCACGGCCTCACGCATAGTGAAGCTTTGTATTTATATCAAGAAGAACTTTGTGCATAAGCATGGACACCAATTGCTGTGGGTTTATGTGAGTAATAGATTAAGTGATCAGTTGCAATATGCCCTGAAGGGTTTGTTGACTGACCAGAAAAGCCAAGTAGATCAAACTGAGTGTTTTCTCTTTCTGTAAATTGTAGGTGTCTGCTGATCTACACAGATATTCACACACCTGCTGCTTCAACCACTAAAAGGCATCTCAGCTTCAGGTAAAGAACGGACCCTATTTTCTGCCTGTTACGGCAAAGGTTCTCCTCCGTCCGTTCTGTGGGACTCAGCAGCACAACAGGATGTATAGCCAAGGCCGTCAAGCGCTGAGGAAAATTGCACGATTCAGGCCCGCAGGAGCCATCAGTATGGAAACCATTCCATCGGAACCATTTTGATACGGCTGCAGGTCTGCAGAAACCATCATCTCCCATTGTGGCAGCGCTCTGTCATGCATAGGCAGCGCTCTCCATGTGAGGTCTAGTCTGATCCTAAAATAAGCTTTCCAGTGACTTTTCATAGGAGGTATGAAATTACCACAATATAAATGGACAAAAGTTGCAGTCTTGCAGTCTATGGCTCGTTTATATTTTCGCTGCTGGACCAAATATATTTCAAGCCAAAATGTTGCCTCAGTATGACCACCAGCGTGGCAGCAGCAGCAGCAGCAAAAAAATGTTACCTGACATGACCCTCACCTTGTATGCATAAAGGAGGCCACACTTCAAAGAGGAGTATGAGGAAAAAAGGGCACAAGAAGAGGAGTTTCAGCTCTCAAGCAGAGAAAAGTGCGGAGGAAAAGTGTTCGGAAAAATAGATGTGCCTGGGCAAGAACGCAGCTTGCGTACGGTGAGGGGTGTGTGAGGGGGTAAATAAGGTCAGACGTGCCGTTGCCAGGACAACAACCAATCCGAAGCCGGGATTGGAGCCAAGCCAACGCCCCACCCATCCAACCTTCGCTCCATCCATCTTTTTTTTTTTCTGCATCCCTCTGTTGGACAGCCTAAACCTCAGAGTAATGAGTGCTCTCCATGTTTCTGCAGTCTAAATGGAGCTGCAGTGTAAATACAGGGCTGATTTGAACAGGTGCCAGGCTCGTATACATAGTCCTGAATATAGCGACACTACCTCAGCGCTCAGACACTGACAGGACAGATGAAGGCGGCAGAGGTGGAGGACAGTGACAGCTTTGATGGGTGGACAGAAAAAAAAGCCAAGATTCAAACTATCTATGAAATCTATCAACGTGGACTCAAAGTGGATGTTGACAAAGTGGCAGCTGAGCTGATCCACTTTGTCAACATCATTTGTCTCATGTTTATGTGCTAACTTTGTGGTTAGCGCCCTTGAGCTTTTTCACACGGCGTCAGAGCACATCGAGTCCAGCTAAATGGAGCGGGTGGACAAATTAATGTCAGCTTTAGAATTGAACAACAGTTCAACAAAAATTAGTCCTATTGGGTTCATGCCAATGGGACAGATGGTGTATGGCCAAAGTGGAACTCAGTGTTTTTCTTCTTACGAGCCTATTTGTTCTACAAAATTATAAAACTGGTGTAACAACAAAAACTGTAAATCTGTCATCCTGCCTAATACTGTGGACCCTTATTTATAGTTGTTTATAATTATGATGCAACAGTAAAGTGGTATTGAACAGCTTCTCACATCAGTGCTATTGTTTTATTCACGATTTTTCGACAAGTTAAAAGACATATTACGAGTTTCTGCATTTTTAGCAGTATATGCTCTACACCTTTATCCGCTGTATGAACTTAGCCACACTTAACTGTTTCAAGACCCCACCTATGTAAGTGGGTTAAAGAACATATGTGAGCAACACCCCTTAAAACACACACAACACAAGCAGTCACTGAGACACACACCCCAGTTATGTGAAAAGGGCGCTCACAACGCAAATACACCCAGCCAATAAATCAGACTTGGCTTTGAGAATCCATCATGTACTAAGTGGGTCACACTTTTGATGCCGTAGACACTCTTTCTTTCTTATTCTCACACTCTGTTTTTGTCTCTCTCTATGATGTGAAGGTCAGTGCTGGATAGGCAACATGAACTATTTATCCCAGGTGTGCAGTCCCTCTGCGCCTGATTATTTGGTGGTTGTTAGCGGGAGAATGGCCAGTCAGAGCTACACACTCGCACACATACACACACACACACACACACACTCTTTAGACATGTCAAGGAAACCTGCTCTAATACAGGCAACAGGCCTGAATTATTTAAACAGAGTGAAGGAGAGGAAAGGAGAAGATGGAGGGAGAAAGATCGGGGAAGGCACAAGAGGCAAGGAGTAAATAGAGTACGCTGGCCCCCTTTTTCAGTCCCTCTGACTCCTGGTGAACTTGTTTAAAAACTTCTCGACTCGCTTTTCACTCCCATCTGCTTTCTTTCACCCCATCTTCACTGCTCTCATTTCCTCCCCCTGTCAGCCTACCTACACCTTCTCATCCTCTCTTCGAGCACCACCATTTCACCCACTTCTCCCTCCCTCCCCCCCCCCCCGTCTTCCTCTCTGTTTATCTAAGCACTTTCACGGTCACTGCTTTGGAATCCCAGGAGTCTAAACTGGCCCCTTCTCCTCTCTCTCTCTCTCCCTCTCCCTCCCTCCCTCCCTCCCTCGCAGCCGATCCCTGCCTCTCTCTACCCCATCTCCATCTTTCTCCGTCACAACCGTTAAGATTCATATCGCTCGGTGCGACAGGGGGTATGGAAGGCCCCTTTTATTCCCCCTCAAGGCAGCCAGCTTTGTCCTGCTCTAGTCACGCACAGCCACCCTGCCGCCCCGCCCTCGCCCACGAACACATATTCTCACCAGAGGTAGGATCACTAATATCCATGGCCTCAGAAGAGACGAGGAATTTAATTCTTGACATTTTTTCTTTATAAATCCTTCCAATTGGCTTAAACTCTTCTGAATGTCTGTTATTTTTAACCTGATACAGCTCCAATTTTTAGGCTTATCCATTTCTTTGCAGTGCATGAAATCAAATTCATGCTTTAAACATGTTGGCTGATATAAGTGGATGCCATTCTCCACCTCAAGGCCGGATGCCCCTGAGTTTCTTAGAAAAAGTCCAGTGGAGTTCCACAACACTGATGAAGGGTTCAGACACAATAAGAGAGAGAGAGAGAGACAGAGAGAGAGCGGGGAGGGGGGGGGGGGATTTAGGAGCGAAGAGGAAGGAAGTGGCGAGGGTCAAGAGTAGAGGTGCAGACGGCGGTCTCACACAGGGCGAACAACAGCCTGACACTGAAGAGGGATTAACTGATTAATTTAGGATTAAAGATGACTGGCTGCTACTTTAAGTAATGAACCACTGTGACCTAAAATTACAAGATTAACACTCAAAGTACAATGTTTTTTTCCTCCCTCATAGTAACACAGACTCCACTGTAAATCAGCCAGTAAAGAGCCACTTGTCTAGATTTTGCTTTGATGAAGAACACTAATAAGGGAACCTCCATTAATGTTAAAAAATGCAGCGAGTAAGGGATTTTCTGACTTTCATGACTAGGCATTTGTCATCGGGTGTATTTTAAGGAGAATACACACAGATTAATTCCACAATCATAAACACAGAGGGTCTGCTGAACTGTTTTGAGAAGCGCCCTGTGTACAAGAAGTCCATTTCCAGCTGAATAAGAGAGCAATGAGATTCATGAGTTCTGCTGCTATACAAGGCCACAGCTATGGAGATTGTGGACGAGGCTATTCTCTCTCTCTCCCCCCCTCTTCATTCAGCACAAAAACACCACTCTGGATGCTCTCCGACTGTGAATAACAACAATCTGATCTTTCTGATGAATATAACAAAACACACTGTTGACAGTGACAGAGAGCATTTCACTAAAAATGACAGTTCACATAAAAAATATTTATAGATTGGGACTTTTAAATTGAATGACAAAGACTCAATTAAATCAGTTTAACCTCAAGGGGGAGTAGGTTTATTGTTTGTACAATTAGTATTTCCCTGCTTTGCATACTAACTTGTCTGCATGTAAGTCTAGATGCTACAAGCTTACATGCTTACATCCTATAAGATACAATACCATACTGCGCTACATGCTATAGTAGAGGTTGAACAGGTCACCATTCAACTTCACGTAAAACTGCAGGTTGATCACAGAACATGGGGGGAGTCCACATTCCTCAAGCTCATATACAAAAGAGTTGATTGGAACAGAATGTCGAGGAAAGAGGAGTGACGGTTGGAAAAGAACGAAGAGGCAGACAGAGAAAATAGCAGTCAGAGAATCAGGAGACAGGGATCAAGCTGCGCATTACTGCACAGCCGAAAAATCATGTGGTGCTGGTTATTGCTACAGAAACAACACATTCAAATATGCTGGCACAGACACACACACACACACACACACACACACACACACACACAACACACACACCACATCCATATCTCATCATCTTACAGTAAGTCTCAAACATGTGAGTGCAGCTATGTTTGAATAAGCATACCGTGCCAAATTCCATTCATATTTTGCCCTTTTTCACTCAGGCAAAGATATTCTACTGTAAAATAATAAAAAAGTTGAAATGCATAATCATACACAGAATGCTTACTCATCACTTTCACCCCCACCCACAACACACCAACACACTCACACACACACAAACTAACAATACGTGTATTATGTTACTGTAGTTCTTATCTGAGCACAGGACATTTTAATGTGTGTATGATACCAAATACCGTTCATAACTTGCCCATTTTTTTTTAACTTTAAGCCAATATACAGTATTTGTTTACAGTAACATGCACAGCAATACAAAGTGTGCATAGGCCACACACACACAAACACACTCTAACTGTAGCTTCTAAAATCAGAGCACACGCAATGACACCAGATTCCATTCAGATTTGATCCATTTGTACTCGGGTAAAAATACTGTAATTTGGTGGAATGCATAATCATCAATATGAGCTTGGTCAACACACACCCACACACACACACTAACACAAGAAAAGAAGTCTCTGTCAGATATAAATGGGGTGTGATTCCTTCTGGGGCTCTCCCCAGAGCCCAAGCAGCGGTGAGTAAGTGTGTGTGCAGGCAGGGCATTGGTCCTATGTGTATATCTCTACCACACCTGTACAGCATCACACAGTGTGTGTGTGTGTGTGTGTGTGTGTGTGTGTGTGTACACAGTGGGAGGGGCGGGGAGAGAGGGAGAAGAGTTGGGAGGGAGGTTGGGGGGATTACTCCTCACGCCTGCTCGTGACAGTGATAGTAATACCTGCTGACATCCTTTCTTTCCTCTCTCCCTCTTTCACCTCATCCCTCCTTCCCTGGGGGGCTTCCTGGGCTGTTTTGGGAGTTGAAATCTGTTGACTCTTTCCCAACCACCATCCTCTCCTCAATGCATTCTCCATCCCACACTCCCTCCACTGCAGGTCTAATGTTTTTTACAATCTCTGGGGGGCTGACGGGAAAAAGGAAAGCTCAGAGGGAGAGTGTGTGTATACATATGTGGTGTGTCTGTGTCCCACACACACACACACACACATGCCAGACCAAAAAGAAACGGAGAGGAGGAATGTGTGTGTTTCACATAATCAGGGGGCTGGAAAGTAGGCTGTCTCGCCATACTTCTGGGAGGCAATGCCAAAATAATATTAGTTTATGTTTGACTATGGAAAAGTCTCCAAAATCATACAGCAGACGCAAAACATCAATGCAACATCTGCCATGTGGTCCATCTTGTCTGGAAATCACAAAGCATATGATCAAAAGGTGTGTTTTAAGAAATATTTGGACGAGGTATCATGTATTTTTTTCTGACTGCATTCAGTCATGTAGATAAGCGGTGAAGTAAATACGTTTTCTAGGTTCAGGTTTTGGTGGAAAGTTTAGTTGAGTGTTTGTATCTGGTGTGAAGAAACAAATTCTATACACATCATCTCACTCTGAAATGCAATGAAAACCTTACATCAAAAGAGTCCGTTTTAAAAAGTCAATTGAATTTTAATGGACCATCAGGAGATATGATCAGGAAATACTAAGAATAAAGTTGTGACGTTAGCTAGCTTATAATAGAAGAACATGAGGATTGGTTTTGCAGTGTTTCCTCAGTTTTTTCATTGTTTAGGGATCCCCCCCTTTAATAAAGGGTCTGTAATGTAGTTTGTAATTTAATTTAAAAAACAAGCAAAACATTTTTTCAATAGGATATCTTGGCAACAAACCTCAGTTAAACGCACTTCCTTGTCATAGTTTTTTTTTAAAGGACAGTAAAACCTCCCTAAAGACATTTGCAAGTTGTAAGTTAAACATAGTGACATATTGCTAATCTATTAGATAAGTATGGCTCTCATATGGACACTTCTGTTAGCACAGTAAATCTACATTAGCTTGTGCACAACGATGTTCAACCATTGTCAGATTCTCTGCATTTCTGCAAGGCATTTACACCTGCTAACAACAAGACCCGTGATGTGACCAAAACAGCAAGAAACCATCACACAGTCGTCATCATTTAAAAAAAAGCATGACTGTTTATCGAAGTCCTTCGAGATAAAGCTGCATTTTTCTTACTGTTTAATTCATCTATGTCATCACAAAGACATTAAATAACACTTTTAAAGCGACTGTCCATAAGCGTCTTTGAAGACCTGAGGTATGATGGCAAACATGTCTCAGTGTCCTCCTGACAGCCGGGGTCTTGTATGGTACAATAATCCAGGTTTCTGCTACAGCCGTCTGCTCTGCTTGGGTCAATACTAATTCAATTTCTGTCTCAGGGAATTCCCAGGTTGCCTCTTGGCAGGATTTCTGAGCTGAGTGGAAGAGTATTGTGAGGGTTATATGTACTTGAGGATGGTGTGTCTGTCTGTGTTTTGTGTGCACATGTGTGTGTTTGTGTGAAAACTCTACTAGCTAAACAACGAGCAGATTGCATTGTTTTGATTGGGCTTAAATTGACAGTGTTTCCCACAATTTGGAGTTTACATATTCTCACGCCACAATTTAATTGCTGTTTTGTATGTCAGAGCAATACACAATTGGCCTGACACTTTCAACAATGCCAGCTCATTGTGTGCCATGAATGGATGAATGAAAGCACTCCTGCTTGGAGCCCTAAACCACCATAACCACCCTCTTCACACACATACCACACAGCAGCCATTTTGTGCCAAAGCCAGGCCGAGCTGTGCCAACCAAGCGGCGGACAACACGACATTGAACCTCATTTCATTCCACAGCTGTTCCACCTCACCCAGAGAAATTCGCACAATACAACTTATTACAGCTTAATGCGGCCTAATATTGATGTATGTGTGTACACAGAGACACAGGGCTGTGGGGGGGGGGAAGAGAAATTGGGAAAGAGACAAGTCCATATGCAGTCCAGCGATAATGCAAGAGGCTGATGATAATATCTGGGTGTAAAATTGTTATCGATTGACTAAATATCCTGACCAGGAGGAGAGAGAGGCTGTCCTTTCATGGTTATACAGCGTGTCTGCTCCGAGCTGCACTGTGACTATCTGATCCATTTTAATACAGACATCCCGACTGCTGCTAGGCCTCTAACCAAAGCTCATTTTCAGCAGAGCGTGCATGAGTCACCCTGTGTTTGTGCATCTCTACTTTTGATTCGATGGTAAAGATGTTTTTCTGTAGTGCAGAATGCTTTTGTGTTGGTTTCATCTTTGGTGATATTGGAAAATGCAGGATTCATAATTTCACAAAAAAGGAGGCATGTGTCAGTAACTTGCTGAACAGGACGGGGAAAAATTATCGATATGCCAATATATTGCCGTCCTGGCTCTTGTGATACAATTGTTAAATTGAGGGTGCCACAATTTATTTTAAATAAAAATGTATCCCTGCTTAACAGAATTGCCTGGCAAGTTGACTTACCGTGTTACTACTTCATGACTTCTATTGGTGGCACTTATGATATGAATGAGGGTGACTTTAACAGAAGTGAATTGGTCAACATGAGAAGCTAAAGGACGAAGCATGTCATGAGGTGAAGCTGACACCAAGTAACAGCGCATAAATACATTAATATTGTACTTGTCCTTTTTAGAAGCATTATATATATTCACCAAAATGGCTGTGTCATGATATTATTGTTATTGTGGGCCACTTATCGCGTATTATATCATTTTGTATACTACTGTATCTTGATTGATTCCCACCCCTACCCATATATCTATAAAGAATAGAGAACGTACTCTTTGCTAAAGAGGTAGCACAATACTCCATCTCCACAACCCTTTCTATAAAGCCCGAGCATCCAAAGGCAACAACACGCCTTTGGCTTTTTCCCCTCCCAACAATTCAGTCACACCTAAAATCAACTAACGAATGCAAACAAAACAATGACCTATTTAGATGAGAGGCCAGCACAGCGGTTGGTAAATGTTCTCACGGCTGCTTCCACCGCTGGCTGGAATGTGTTTTTTTTTTTCCAGGCTAGGCTACTTTCGCTACTACGTGCTGAGAGCGGAAGAGAAATCTTTAGAAAAAAAAAAAAAAGAAGAGAAAAATAAGTTAAAAAAAACATTAATCATGTGTGAGGTCACAAATGAATCAAATCTTTGAGTGTTGTGTTTCCTGGTGCAATTCTGGCTTTTGTTTTTCCAGAACTGAGATTTATCACCCTCCCATCTTTTCTCAAGGAAACAGAGTTCCTTTTTACACAAAGCAGCAGGTCACTTCCCCACACACACACACACACACACACACACACACACACACACACACACACACACACACACACACACACACACACACACACACACACACACACACACACACACACACACACACACACACACACACACACACACACCTAACAGGGCCATTGTTCCACTGAAGTGAACTCCAACCGCCAACAATGTCCCCAAATGTCAATTCACAAGCGCACAAATCAGTAAAATCACTGCCCCGCATTGTGTTCCGACAGTGACGAAGAAGCTCAAGTGTACACACAGTTAACTCATCCACAGTTTACCCTCCTGATAATACACTCAATAGCACAAACAAACAGACAAAGTGCATTTACAAAGACAGATAAGGTACACACACAATCAGCAAACAAACATCTCTGGATCTACACAGAAAGCACAGCGCTGCAGCAGGAGAGAGACAATAGGCGTTGACACAGAAAAGGGAGAGAGACACTGACATAGTGAGATGACAGATGAGGAGAGAGAGAGAGAGAGAGAGAGAGAGAGAGAGAGAGAGAGAGAGAGATTGCTTTGTTAGCGGGACAGGGAATAAGGTGGTAATTACCTCACTGTGGGTTTGTTGATTATAGTTCAGCCAGGTTCTCCATGTTAATCATTTACCAGCGGAAGACAGAGATTAGTACAGAGACAGACATAGAGAGGAGAGATAGCAGACAGTGCAAAGAAAATATTCATTTGCATGCACACACACACACACACACATACACACATACAGACACAACAGAGGAGGAAGAGACGCAGACATGCCGAAATAATAAAAAGATATCAAAAAGAAATCAGTCTAAAAGTGCAATCATCTCCCTGACAAGTCACAATTACAAACACTGTCTGCTTTCACTTTACTGTACTCTGCATGTGTGTGTGCATGTGTGTGTGTGTAAAGGCGTGGTATGCAGAATGTGATTTACCTTGGTATTTAAACTAGATCACTCATGAGTGCACACAGAGGGAAATGATGCATAAACAGAGCTGAGATTACACGGCAGACTTATGAGAGCTGCTTTCAATAAAGATACAGCACACCAATACAAATATTCATCTCCTCACGCACCGTTTAAACATGCCTCACTGGCTTGGAGCTCGGCCTAAGCCTCCGCCAGAAACGGAGGGAGGGACGCAGGCAGAGGGAGCGAGAGAGAGAGCTCAGAGGGGTCTGGTGTTTGTTTTTAAATGACATAAAATGTGCGTCCAAACTTGCCGAAAGCTTACACGTGTGAGCAATAGAGGATTCAGGTAAGATACATTAGTTATAATACGCTGTATCTCTCTATGTACATTTGTAAATCTCTTACTAACAGTGGGCTAATCCAGCGTTCTGGTGGGAAACAAAAAACAAGAGGAGTCAGGAAACAAGAGTTTGAAGTTTGATACAGATCCAGATGAACTGTTGCAACAAGTCTGCCTCCTGCCATGTCGGATAAGAAGGGGAGCAGTATTAGAGGTGTGTGCCAAGAACAAGGCTAAGTAAGGGGACAGGGAAATGGAGTAGCTTATTTAAGGTGCAGCTTTGGGTGACATTTATTCTTGTTAGAGGTTAGTGTGCAGCCCTTACACAGACAGTAAAAGCCTTTTTCAAGTCATCTCTTGCAGGAAAGGGACTGAGGTAATTCAATCGGTAAAGTTGTGGAACTCTGAGTAAACTTTCTGACACATGCTGAGTGAATATATGAGGATGAATGAAGCACAAGAAGCAGACACTGTTGGATCAGCAAAGATGGCTGGTCAACTTACATGGTCCAACAGGTTTTAAAGCACACCGTGGCACAAAAGAGGGGGCTTAATATACCAATAACTAGTCTGAGCTCGCCACTCAAGGGAGCGCTGAGGTATACTGTCTGTCAGCACACAAAAAAACACATTCGAGTTTAGAGCCCTTTGGTTATAATATTTTACTAACCTTTAACTGCTCCAGGAAGTAAAAAATAATTTCTCTTCTAATAAGGAGCTATCGCTTTGAGAGAAACACTGTAATAAAACCGAGAACGATCGTAAACTGTGTTCATAAAATCATAAAAGAGGGCAATCGAACCACTTGAGCCCCACAAAAGAGAAAGAGACCGGCGTATCTGATTCTGCCATGTTCGACGCTGACCCTGCAGTCAGTCTATCACTTTCATTTCAAAGCTCCATTTTTCAATCTGGAGGGTGCTAAATGTGTGCCAGTTAAAGTGTTTCACTGAGCCTTTAGTTACAGTCGTATAAGCCAGCATAAGAACAGAGCAACAAGGCCCTTCAGTCTCCACTTCACTGCCCCCGCTTCATTAAAACCATAAATCTAGATGTCGAAGGAAAGGTGATGGCAAGAGAATGTCTTCAGTCTTTGTATTAAAAGGAGCAAGTTTTCTCACCAGCTACAGATGTGTTGTGAATGAACTAAACCTTTAACTGATTGTCTACAACTGCAGCTAGCTCCTCTATCTCTTCAGATGAAATGAATAAACTGGCTCACACATTTATTTGGCTCTGAGTCTGAAATGCAGAACCATACATTATCAGTTACAGATAACAGTAAAGTTGCTATAGGAATTTCCTTAAAAAGGCATACATTTTCATGTTAGGATAAATCAATGGAAATTAGCAGAATTAGGTCAAATACAACATCGTGCCCACTCATGAAATAGCTTGGACGTATCTGGTGTTAGCCAACAGGAAGCTAACGGTAAGATATTTACAGATCTAGAGGACAAAAACCAACATTAGCAAGTATTTAAGTGTTGTTTCTGACAGTGTAAGCATTATAATTCAATTCCCTCTTTTGCAAGATCAATATTTGCCCTGTTTTTTCCCCCCCGACAGCTCCAGGGTGAATTGTGAGGCTTTCTAACTGCTGAATGCTATCGCTGTTCTGTGTTGACCGGGTAGCTAATGTTATGTTTATCCCAGTTTTCACTTTAAACAAGGCAAATGAAAGTAGCTGTTAAACCAAAATATTGCTAAATATAGCTAAACGAAGCTAAAACACTCAGTAGAGCAATGAGGAAGTGCAGCAAGTATATTTTATCTTGCAAATTGCAGACAATAGGTGTATATTCCACTGTTTGGTTAAAAATGTTGATTAGAGTAGCTTCAAGAAATGACCCTAGAGATTTTGATAGTGTACAAGAAGCCAAATGTGCTTATTTTGTGATTTAGATTGCCTTCTGTACCACTAGCATCGTACATATTCTTGGATCCTCTAGTGCAGCGCCAAGCCAACAAAAGCCTCCCTCTCCCCTCCCCGTGCTCATCTTCCCTCGCCAGGCTACGTTTACAGGCCTCAGGACAACCTGGCTGGCTGGCCTGCAGCTAATAGAAAATATGGTATGGGAAAATGACTGAAGCTCAACTAATCACTCCGCCAATATCCATCACTGGGCAGGAGGGAGCCGTGAGAGATAAAGGGGCAGAGGGAAAAAAATGAAAAGGAGGGCAGGATGTAACAAGGAAGGTAATGAAGAGTGAGGAGAAGAGAGGAGAGAAAAGGAGAGAAGAGAAGACAAGAGAGGAGAAGGGAAGAGAAGAGAAGGGAAGAGAAGAGAAGAAAAGAGAGAGTCCAAGTCGTAAACCCAGGGGATTTTGGAGCGGGTGCAACATCACGGCTCCACTGATAGCTTTGTGATTGGGTGGTGTTGCTGATGAGAGTGATTCTCTGCCACAGTGGGTTACCCTGCGCCGGGATGCTGATGGCATTGTGATTGTGTGGTGTTGCAGCTGACTGTGTGGCCCTGCCACAGGCTGTGACCATTCATCCCTGAATCTCTGGGGAACAAGAAGGTGCTTCCTAATCCTCGCAGCGTTCCTCCACAACACATTTCTGTTGGATCCCAATTACACGACTGGGTTTTACCCGCCTGGACACACTGAGTCTAACCTCTGCGGACTCCAGTACAGGATGAATCCTGGAGACCTGACAAAAGGGGTCCCTGGGGAAATTATCCCTCCCTCGAGTCATATTTCTACCCCAATTTGTGCATCCACAAATGTAAAACACAACAAAATCTGTGATTCAGGAAGAGGTCTCTGTGGCCAACAGCTATTAAGTAAGAAGGTCATCCATCTTAAAGTGTGTTTGGGGAATCAGGGCGTCGAGGAGAGCGAGACTCTCTAAATTACTGGGTGAGAGAATAGTGAGTGTGTTATTTTGGGCAGTCGCCCTACTGGCCCTGCAGGTCCATCAGCTCAACCCTTCAATTAAACATACTGGAACACCTGGATCAGCAGGTGAGCCTGTCTCTGCTTTGCTGATGGCCCCAATCAACCTATTACATGCACACACAAACACACACTATCCTATTATCCAACTACACATTATCTTATATCAGGCAGCACTTTAGCCTTTAATAAACACCTGTGTGCTCAGAATGCTTTCCCGGGCAATATTTAGAGAAGAAACCCTCACTTCTGACTCTGTATGAGTAACATAATCACCTGCAGACAGGTGAAAGCCATGGTTAGTCACTGTGATAAAGATAAATACCTGCAGAATGAGGTGAGATCAGTTCATTGTGTCTTTAATTAATCACTGTATCCCCCAGAATTCTGGATTTTTACATTTAGACACTAAAAATCCTGTCTGATAGCTTTAGGGTTAGTGCAGGTTTTAGGTATTTATACCTGCTCTGCGCCACTCTTCAATTAAGTGCACGAGGACGGGATCTGCAGCATAGCAGAGATTCTTTAAACCGACTGAAGTCTGACTCATTTAGGAGGAATTGTTGTGGTCGTTGTGCAATAGGGAGGCTGTGCAAGTTCAGACCAGCAACGTTTGTTGTATGCAAAGTGGTCTGAAATGAACTACATTTGGCTCTGACCATAAAACTTTATTTAAAAGAGAACGAGCCCAGAGAGAAAATGTTATTTTGTCCTGTAAAGTAGCGTCATTACGCACGGAGTGATCCCTCACCTTGTGTTGGTAGAATTCCAATACACAATGTGTCTTTTAGCCACAGCAGCAGAGATGATGTTGCAGAGGAAAATTGTGGCTTTCCAAGCAGGCAGGTTCCCCGGGGTCCACATTAGGGAGCCCATCCTGACCGCCGCAGGGCCCGCGGAGAGGCTGTGCGCGCGCGGCTGGGAGTGGCGTGCAGATCAGGTGAGGAGACAGATAGAGAAGAGAAAAGGAGCTCCGTGAGCAAAGTTTTCCACACGACAGATTCACCAATTCATGAACAAAGTTCTCCGTTATATTCTGCTGCAGAATCGCATGATGCCAAAAAGGTAAAGTGACTGAAGTCGATGAAAGAAAGGGTTAAATCACAGGCTGCGGAGGGCAAGGTGAGGACCTCCAGAGTTGAGTGTTCTTGAGAGTTTATCCGGGCTGCGCATGTTGGCTTTGGACCTTTTTACTAAAAGACACTAGAGTAAAAATAGTGCCCAAACTTGATGGTTGAGGTCACGGGTTCGAAGTGTAGCCAACAGTTATGGGTCAGACTATCAATTGAAACTGCCAGCTGGTTTGGCAGCAACAGGCTGCGGAGCGATTCAAGGGCGGATCCTTAGAGTAAGAAGGCGGTGCCCGGCAAACTTTAGGCCAATCAGCTGACAAGGGTGTGGTGATGTGTGATACTGTAGCGCAAAGTTAAATCCTTGTGAGGTGCGCCGACTGGTGTGTGTAGACTTGTCTGTCACTGATCCGGTTTTCAGGAGATCCTGAGACCATCTGTTTGTCTTTAATTAAAGCTCTGATAAGACTGATCTGGAGCTGTGGAGGTCAGCCTAAACCTGGCTTAAATGCAGCAGGCTAGGCTGTGGTTCAAAACACACAACTTCAGAGTCAGATTTCAGACCTGGAGCAGATCAGTTGAGAGTTTTTCTCAAAGGCGCTCCAGCAGTGAGCCTCTGGTTCACGGGAGTCCACAAGCAAACTTCAGCACCTCCTAACAGTCCTTCAGTCTCTACAAAGAAAGTTACTGTTTCATATTCATATACCAAAGCAGGGCAGCTCATGGTTAAATGAAGCGCTTAGGTACATAACATTGAAGATGGAGAAATTTTAAAGCAATTCTTTTCACTGTGTCCACATGGTCCATGTTCAGTTCAGTAACGCTTGTGTGTGCATGTGTGCTCGTGTGTGTGTGTGTGTGTGTGTGCGTGTGTGTGTGTGTGTGTGTGTGTGTGTGTGTTGATCAGTATTAATTCTCTGGTTGTTGTCAGCCGCCCCAGGGGAGAGTGTAGTGACAGTAATCACTACGCCTCCATGGGCTAAAGCCACTGGTGGTCCTTTCTAATTATCTGATTTCCTAAGTGTGCATGTGTGTGTGTGTGTGTGTGTGTGTGTCTCTATGTGGGTGTTTGGGAGATTACTAACTCTGCTGAGGCTCCAGCACTATCACTCATGCAGACAAAGTTGCACTGATAGCTTTGTGTTATTAGCTACTGCATTGTTCATATTCATGTTTTGGCTATTTCCTTCCTGCAGGATCCCTCCTGCTTCTCGTGTTTCTCCGTCTTTAATCGTGTGTGTGTGTGTGTGTGTGTGTGTGTGTGTGTGTGTGTGTGTGTGTGTGTGTGGTTCATGTTGTAGGCTACATATGTGTGTGGCTCTACTAGGACTCATTAACTCACTTCCTGGAGGTCCTGATCATTAATTTCCCATGATGCCTCAGTGCTCCTGTGTGGCTAATTTGTCCCTTGTGAGCTAGCTCTCCCTCTGCAAACGTGGAGCAGACCAGAGAGGGGCAGCTCACTCTGCGGGGGTCTCCCCTCTCTCTCCCTCATTGTGATTGATCTGTAGCACCAGACAGCTCCTAAGAAATGTTGAAAGCGCCGGCGGTTAAGAATACTTTGAGAAAATTATTTTATTCTCGCTCTTGTTCTCTGAAAAAAAAAACCGTCTCTAGCTTTCAATTTGGAATTGTCCACAGAATAAAACAGTTTAAGTTTTCAGCGGCCCTGCAGCTAACGTTTCTGTCTCACACTATAAATTGACCGGTTTCCCCTCTTGACTCAGATTAGTCTGCAGAGAAAAGTGTTCTCATTTACCTCATGGGAGCACCAATTGAAATGTGCACTAAATTAAGAGCCATGTTGATTGCAAAGCTGATGGATTTTGGATGTATTAACGGTCGGAAATAGAATTTTTTAGCACACAAACTTGCAGCTTCTCCTTGTCCTCTAACCCTCTCAATCTTTCACTTCTTTTCTTTTATACTTGTTTCTACCCCTTTGAGTCTGCTATCCATCATTATCAACACTCTTTGCCGAAATATTTTCCTTCTTTTACCTCACTTTCTATCCATCATCTGTCCTAATCTTCCCTCTCATTGATCTTCTCATTACTGACCAAATATGTTTTTTTTCTTCTTGTCTCCTGGCACAGTTTCTCAGCAACATTTCCTGTTATTCCTTAGAGTCCAGACCCTCACCCAGAATCTATTTCTTTAGGAGTAAGATTTGAAAAAAAACATACCTTCCTGCACTTTTCCTGAATTTTACATTCAAAGCTTGTCTGAAAAGGACTGTGTTGGTGTTGTTGGATCAGATTTGATCGACATTGGTCAATCTATATCTTATTTTGAATCAAATACTCCTACACACTGATTTATGTACACATACATACATCATTACATTTTGGGATCCAAGAGCTTCAGACAAGTGCATAAAGTATAGACAAAAACACAAATTCAGAATATTTCTCTTAAAATTACCTAAGCAGAAACTTGTGTGTCTGTGCGAGACTTCACACCTCATACTGTCAAGGCTGATTGAGATTTTTGAGCCTTAAAAGCATCTCATATGAAGCCAAAGATGATTCATGAAAATGTCATCACGTAGTCCTGGCCATGCTGATTTTCTCCAGGTTTCTGTAGCTCGTTGAAAGTCAGAAATATTTTTTGCCAGTTTGCTCTGCGCTCCACTGGTGACATTTGTGCAAATGTCTGCTCTATGAGTGATATGCAATCAAGAGTGAGAGTTAGAAAGATGGATTCTGTTGTATTTTTCCTTCATGTGCATGCACAGATTTCAGGAGATTACAATCTACAGAAGAGTTAAAAAGAAAAAAGAAAAAAAAGAAGGTGTCTAAGGTGTGAGGCTTGCAAGAGCAGCAACAGTGATAGTGTCTGAGAATGGACACCATTCTTCCAAAACTGCTTTCCTGTATTAGCCGTTTTGATGATGTTCAAGTATTGCTGCCTTAGTCCAGCACAGATGTTCAACTGGGTTGAGATCTGGTGATTGCAAAGACCTTTGCAAAATGAATCATATTAATGTGGTATTTAGTTGAGCTTTTAATGACCAGTTGGCCCTGTATGGACTCTTTACTCAGGGGGCTCATTTACTCCGACCTGTCACTCATCTGTACACGTGTTTTACTTTTCTTGTTTCTCTCTCCATGATCACTTCTTCCTCTCCTTTCTTTGCTGTAGTAGTCAGTATCCTTTTAATCCTGTTATCTCCACATACAGGCTGACAACAAGCCACTAGCCAGAGCTGTAATCAACTACCATTAACACACACACACACACACACACACACATACGCTCTCTTTAAGACACACAGCATGACACACTTCTTTCTTTATAGTACCCTGTCTGTCCTTGAGTACAACGCACAGAGTGGGGCCGTCCCAATTCGCTGTTTTCCTACTGCTCCTGATATTTTTGGGCTCTTACTGTTTGATATCTCTGCATGTTTCGGCACATCTCATCCTGTCTATCACTCATATTTGGAGGCGCTTCTCGTAAGATATCTTGTCTCCACCTGTCGATCTTTCCTGTCCTCTCCCTCCTTTATATCCATGTTGTCGTCTTTTTTCTTTTTTTCTCACCCTACGTCTTCCATTAAAACTTGGGAGAGTTGTTTCTTCTTGTATTTTGCATAATGATCAGCCGGGGTTAGCAAGTTTTTCTCTTCCGCTGGCTCCATAAACAAAACCAACCCTTTTAACAACTTTATCTTTTCCTTTCTCTTCGTAATTTCCTACTTTCTCAAACTGCTCATTTCCTTTCTTTTCTTTGTCCCACCTACCACACTTATTTGCAACAGTGCCAATTTTAAGGGGTCACCACTTTACCTGTGGGTATTCTTTCTTCTCACCTTTTTCCTTTTGTAAATAGCACATTGTGTGCGGCCTTTTCTTTCTCCTCATGTGTGCCTCTGCTCTTTTCCTCCCCCTCGCTCGCTGCGTCTCAGTTCTGTAATTACAGCTCTGGACTCAAGCAGTGATGGTAAATGCTTTTCTATTCCCCTCTCTCCATCACTCCCCCCCTGAATCTCCATCTTTCTCTTTTTCTCACCAAGCAAATTACATCTCGGTTACTATAGAGACATGTTTATTGAATGCTCTTTGCTGCACTTTCTTACTCCCCCCCCCCCCCCACAAGTCCTCTTTACCTCCCCTCCTCTTCCTCAGCTCCACCTGTCTTTCTCTGTGTTTACTTACTAGAAGTCTTTACTTCTCATACTCTGGTGCATTGATGGTCATCCCTGTCTTCGTCCTCACTTCATTTTTTGGTTTATTGACATTTTAAGTTGCCATTTGTAAAGGAAAGATGAGAATCGACGACGTCTCAGTAGATTTTCAATGCACTATTCGGGTCCATTGTTGTTGCCATGTACTACATGTAAGCAGATAAAGAAACAAGCTCCCTTTTAAAGGCATGTGCTATCCATTATATCGACTGTTAAAGTGGCCCCTGGTGAATACAACACTCTGGGATGTGTATGCGATCTGACTGCCTCTTCTTTTCTCCTCATCCTCACAGATACAGTGTCCCTCCTGCTCTTCAGTCCTTCTGTGTTTGCCCGCATCTTTTTCTGTTTGTTCATCCCTCTTTCAAAACTGCTGAGCGTGCGGTCACCTTATGTTCCCTCACTTCCCCCTCTCTTCATGTTTGCTATAGGTGTGGGAGTCAAACTTGAACTTGAATAAGTATGGACATGTATCTATTGCATTGTGTTGAGAAAAGTTGCATACAGTTTATTTTAATAGTTCATTCTTTGATTAGGTGATTACTTACGTTGCTAAAAATGAGACAAAAACATTGAGATGTCAAAACAAGTTAAGTCTGCTAACATAAGCGTAAGTTTGCTACCATTATTAATTGTTAAACAATACCAAGTGGTACTGTAGCATCAAAACAGTATATTTTACGGAGTTAATCTAGGAAGGGTTAAGTGTCTTCTAAACTTCCCTTAAATTAAAATGAAAAGTTTGTTTATACAGCTAAAATAGCCTGGGGTCAAATTAACCCCAAAGAAGATGGATGATTACAACATGTGTACCGGACACTGAAAAACATATCATCATGTTAATTTTATGTTTATTGTCCCCATTAAATTAGGAAAATTCATTAAATATGAAGCAAAGAAAATTATGTCAATCATTTATTTAGAAATGTTAAACATTGAATGGGGTCAAATTGACCCCATAAGAGGGTTAAACATTCTCATAAATCTCTTAAATTTTAAAGAAAGTTGACTTCCTGATTCAAGGTTAAGTTCTGCCAAGAAGACGTACAGTATGCTCCTTTTTAGAATGTGACTTTGTCAGTCACAGAGCTGAGAGCGAATATACGTTATGATGAAGTAAAAATATGAAGGTACTCAAAGACGTAACAGTTAATAATAAAAACTAACATAGAGGCTTACTTTTATGGACCGACAATGTGACACGATGATAACTGACTCATCAGCAAACTTTACTCACTGATTTAAAAACCATGAGATGTGGTTGAAAAAAGGTCTTACTAAACTAAGGGCCTTTAGTGTTACAAGATTTGGTCAGATTAGTATTTCAAGTGTCAAGAAATAAGCAAAAGACTGCATGGTCCTTAGCTGTAAAAAGGTTTTTTTTGTATGAGCGCTTGAAAACGTGACATTTTGATGATAAATGGTTTGTCATTGGACAGCGACGTTTCAAAATGTGAGTCAGTGCTGCAGCCTCGTGGGTCCTGTGCTGTACAAGTATTACAAGAGTGCATGACAGTGCAAGAACACTTGAATAAAGTCTGCATAAAATCAGTAACTTTGACTTAATAGAGGGGCTTTATGTGACTAGTGGATCTTGACAGGTGGCTAAAGTATGCACAGTGCAGCAGCTTTGACCTGTCATAAAATTAGAATAGAACAGATGTTTCTAATACCATTAACGGCTGCTCCAATCATATAACACTGTGACACTGGGAGTGTGCACAACATTATTAGGCCTCTGAAAGGGATGCTAAATGGAATCCAGCCATTGTTTAATTCATGACATACACCTGTATTTTTCCCAATGTTAAATTGAAATGAGGGCTGTCAAATTATCAAAAATTTGAATCGCAATTAATCGCTGATTTTCAATAAGTAATCCCAGATTAATCACATTTTAATTGCATTTTTTGAAATTCCGTTATATTGCTTTTAAAAATATTTTTTTAACTCTTAACTACGGAAAAAGGAAACTGAATAAAAACAGCTCAAAGAAAGGTAAAAAAAAAAGTGAAGTGTTTGATGTCATAAGGTGTATATTAATTTGGACTCTTATCTGTCTGGAAGTGAAATGATCCATTCAAAGGTGCAGCGGGGTTGCTCTTTTCTATCACTGTGACCTAAAGAAGACGTGACAATTTTAATGTGGAAGTAAGGGTTTTGTAAATGAACACAGGTACAAAATCATATCAAGTGAGAGAAAATCATTTTGACGTTAGAAGAACTGTGACTAAATGATCAACTATGCATTGGTATCACAAAATGTCAAGTAGTCCCCTCTCTTCTGTCTTGTTTGTGCATACCCTCCTTCTCCCTCTGTTTCCATACTATTCCCCTTTCTCTTCTGTCAATAACTTTCTGTCCCCCCTGTCCTCTCACATTATTTGTGAAAGATTCATGAAGTCAAAAGTAAGAAAAAGAGGGACACGTATTGAGCTCGGTGTATTCATCTGTCCTTCTCTTCCTTCCTTTCTCTGAACCTCTCCCTCTCTCTCTCTCTCTCTCTCTCTCTCTCTCTCTGCTCTCTGGTGCTATCTCTCTCCCTCTGTGCCAGCACCCATCCTCACCCTCCGACACTTCCACAGTTCATCCTGTCCTCTCCCTCCCTGTACCCACCCCGGACTGTATTGCCTCTCCCTCTCTCTCTGTCGCCCTCTCTCTCTCTCCCCCAGATGGGCGGTGTGAACCCTCTGTAGTAAAATTAACTTTGAGATGAACGAGGCTACGGCTGTTTGCGCATGCAGTCTGATATTCTGCCAAAGATGCAGTGAAGGTTATGTCTTGATCTATCTACTGCCAAGACTCTTGTGTGACTTGCAGCCTCTCAATTTATGCTCTGGTTACTAAAAAGAAATGATTCTTTCTATTGCCAAAAAAAAAAAAAAAAAAAAAAGATTTCCAGGCAGCAGGACAGTCTAGTGTTTGAAGTGACTGTGCCGCCACAACACATCAAGGTCTGAACCCCATCAAAGACATGACTCCCCCCACCTGCTCAGTAATGTGGCTCCAAATGAGATAAAACAATAATGAACATTTCCCTCTTTTAAACAGCTTTGTGCGTTGACAGGAGGGACCAATGAGCATGAACTTACATTTTAATGTTTTTAATTTATAGCTTTAGATATAAACATTGAAAGGTATACATACTGTTTTGAATGTAAAGGCTTAATTGAACATATTTACATTTAAACAGCAGCCATGTTTTTTTCTGAACCAGAGCAAAACAGACACAAGTGGGCCTTCCATTCAAAACCCCATTCAGTTTTCTAACCTTTATATATTCTGTCATGTCTTGCTCATAGCTTTCTTCATTAATTGCACACACACAAGTGTTTTCCAGTTTGTGTCTTTGTGTCTGTAATGTCTCTAACTGTCCCTGTGTGTGTGTGTGTGTTTTTTTTTTATAGGCAGTGATCTGAAGGGGATTTGGCAGACATGCTTGTGTGGTAGAAACTAAAAGCAAGTTAATTGTTCCCCCAGGAAGCGTTCAAACAGGCCGGACCACTCAGAATTATGGGTTGAGGATAAAAATGCAGATTCTTTTTTTTTTTTTTTTTCCTGTCAATGACTTTTTTTTTCCCCATCAACGATTTTCCCTGTGAGTTATTACTGCGGAACTGTAGGCCCTGTGTGTGTGTGTGTGTGTGTGTGTGTGTGTGTGTGTGTGTGTGTGTGTGTGTGTGTGTGTTGTGGATCAGCATGTCATTAAAACAACTCTTCTCTGCTGTTTTTACATCACATGGTTTGACAGGTTTTCAATGAATACCTGCAAACATTTAATTAAGTGGGAGATGCACACGTGTTTTCCAATAATCCCACTTCATGCTCTGTAATTAACTCTACATACACTTGCACTTAATTGCTCTTAGAGGATGTGTTGTAAAAGAACAAACAATATGCCCGTGCTTGAGCTGCGCGACGAAATAATAAGCATGATCAGAGAGATTTAGATCCAAACAGATGTAAAACACTTAACCACGAAGGAGTATAGAAGTTCTGTTAACAGGTTTCGTAGCTCTCGTGTGTCGATGTGGTCGCCTCTGCTTTGTGATGTGAATAATTAATTGCTACTTATTGTCTTATTGCTTCGAGGATGTGGATCCTCAGACTGTGTGTCGGGTCGTTTTTTTTTTCCCCTCCTCAGAAGATGGGTGAAAATGATATCTCCTAATGATTGCCCCCCCTTGTCCTCTCTCTCACTGTCTTTCAGTAAATGAGGGAAAGTGATATGGTCCTCTAATGACCAGTGTGAATAATCACCGTCTAAATAAAGGCTCTGTTTGGTGAGAGAAATCTCTCACTATCTCTCTCTTCCTCTTTTTTAGCCTCTCCACTGGACCATCTTCTGGTAAAAGAACTGCAACCTTGTCTATTTTAATTTGATTTACAACTGCTTCTTATTCTTACCATCATAGTGTGTCATTTGGTCAGTCTATTTCATGCATGCTTGTGAAGTTTTCTCTTAAGAAAAAACATTGTCTTGAATGTTTTTTAAGTGTCAAAAGTTCTTCTCGACTTCTACACTTCAGTGAGACAGTGACTCAGATGCAGAGGTGACAGGCATTCAAAATGACTTGGTTCAAAAAGTCTTTCTTATTCTTGATGATCTTGTTTGATTTTTTTTAGGTTGTACTAGGAATCAGTAATACTTTCACTGTTTTCCATGCAGTCAAAAACTCCTTAGAGTAGATTTAAGTTTTGTGTAATGTAACTTTTTCTGCCACGGTTATAATTTGGACATACTGTATGTTTGTATTTTGTTGCTCTAATAAAGTATCATTCTATAAATTCAGCAAATAACTTTTGTTGTTATTGTTTTAACGTGGATTAAGGTTAGGATTATACTTATTTTCTGCACATTTATTGTCAGTTTGTGTCCTTAAAAACAGCATGAAGTTCTGTAGCCCATTGATAATTATGTAATTTACTCCACAGTGGACCATCTGAATGAAAACACTCATTTAACCATGTCTCTCTCTGGTGATTTTTTTCTCCTCTAACTCTGCTTTTTCTTATTAATATCATCATTGAGTATCACATGAGCAGATGTGTGATGAGGGACCACGTGCTCTCTGCCAACCAAAGACCTCGGGCTCCTTGTTAAGTTTCGAATATTGTAAGATTCAGTGCGATGATGAATTTGCATATATGTTTAGAATTTTGTTTTCAAAAGGATATCATCTAACACTTAAAAGTAAACTTCTAACTTGCAAACAAACATTTATTGGCAATGTTTCAGTACAAGACCTTCATCAAGCAATCAGTTTGTTAAAATAAGGCAGGACCGAAATGTTGCCAATAAATGTTTTCTGAAGTTAGACAGTGTGCAGGAGTTTACCTGCAAGTTTTGATGGACATTAAGATATCAATAGCCTAAATCTAGCATGTTATTTGCTCTATTTGTGTTTAGGAGTAAGATAAATTACATCAATTGATATGTTGTAATTCACTTTCCTCAAAAAACAGCATGAAGCTGTGAAGTCGATGAGAATTTCCTGCTTTCTCCTCCAGACAATCTCGTGATGGAAACACTTTTGCAGCCTTGTATCTTTTTCGTTGATTTCAAACCTCTCCCTCTACATTTCTTATCATCATCACTGTGTATCACCTGGTGAGAATGCACTCCCTCTTTCATCATTGTTCCCTGGTTAAAGTCTTATTTTGCTGGGCTCCTTTCCTCTACCAGATGGTCCATTTTTCATCTGCTTGTCAGTTTTCACATCCCCAAGTCCATTACAACTGTTGGGAGTGTGCGCGCATGTGTATTTTTTCTCCGCACAGATCAGAGAGGAGCTCAAATTGACATCCATTTCGGGGCTACACGTTTAGCTTTTATATCCTCAGCCCGAGTGAACGGTGAGAGGCACCGGAAGACATGAAAGAGTTTGAGAGTGCTGTGGAGATAAAGAGAAAAAAAGCACTAGAAAAACCTGGCTGTCTGTCTGCACGTTTATTTTGTGCTTACTAAAGTTCTTCTTCTTGCACATTCTCTCCCTCTCTGCATTCGAGTGAGGAGGAGCTGAGTTATTAAAACGCCAACCTTTCCAACAAGAGGCAATAAATCAAACTAAATATCCAGGGGAGAGTGAGAAAGGAGAGAGAGAGAGAGAGAGAGAACATGGAAATGAAAAATTGGGAATGGTAAGTTGAGGAAGGGGATTTGATGAGCAGAAGGCTTGGGAAAGAGGGAGAGGAGATGCTGTATTATAAATTGATGTAGAGGATGAGAGGAGATGAAGGTAGTGAGGATAATAATGAGAGTCTAAAAGCGGCCGGTCTAATGCCGGCCCTCGCTTCAACCACTTGGATTATGGAAGGACAGGCCGGCCAATCAGGGTTAATTCACCGTCATCGCACATCAGTCAGTCATGAATGGTTTTTTTTCCACTTAAAGGGGAATGTGACTTTGCCTCAAATTCACTGAGTAATGCAGACAGAAGAGGTGTTAAAGGGTTGGATGAATGTTTTAAAAAAACAGTTGAGGTTTGCAAGTTTATAACAGTGTGATGATGAACAAGTGATCAAAGGAGCAGGCTGTGATTCTGGGTCAGAAAAATTGTCATCGTAGGGCAAAACAACGTGAGCAATTATCTGGAAAGCGTGTGAGTTTGAGAGGAAAAGACACTAAATACAAATTGAGAAACTACAATCTTTCTGATCAAACTGAAGGACAGAGGCAAACAGGCACTGCATTAAATCCCCCCCAAAAAATAATTTCTCACACACAGTCATCTTTTTATCATACTATTTTGCACTTAATGGAGCAGAAATCAACAAAACTTAAAGATCAATACTAATACCTCCAACACATGCTCTGTTTTGAATAAGTGAGCTGAACTGATTGCTGATAAAGATTTGATTGTCTTTTGTTCTAAAAGTTCTTAATGAAGCTGTTTCATGAGGACTGTAACTGTTGGACAATATTATACCATGTCAGTACTTTTTCTAGTGTCAACATACTTTATATGAAATTACTGCTCGAATGAAGTATCCATAACTGAGAAATTGACCAATAAAAATGGAAGACACTTTTTTTTTAACCGACCAGACAGTTAGCTCTGAAACATTAGAGCCAACTTCTTTGCCAAAGTAAAACTTTAGTTTAACTTTGTTTTGACACATTACCTTAATTACCTTAATGTATAGAGTATGTAAGTAGTATAGTAGCCAGTTGTTTGGTTTATTACACTGCACATTCCTACACTTACTTTACATTATTAACCTTGTTTGGAAATGTTAAACTACATGGCAATGAAACAACCATAAGGCTGAGACAAAGGCACTGAAGAGGAGACTCGAGTCAGAAGAGGCAGTTTGAGTGTGACATTGAGAGCTCCGAGGTTAAATGTTTAAATGGTTTAGGCCTCTTAAGTGGCTGTTTTTTCTCTCTCCTTCATCCCCTTCCCTCTCTACACATTCCTCTTTAATGGCTAATTTGAGAAGAGAGACATCAATCAAAAATCCGACACACAAATGCACCATGAGGAGCACACGAACATTCTCATTATTCCTATCCACGTGCTGTATATTATGTAGAATGCACAGTTGGGAAGTGTGAGTGTTTGTGTGTGTGTGTGTGTGTGTGTGTGTGTGTGTGTGTGTGTGTGTGTGTGTGTGTGTGTGTGTGTGTGTGTGTGTGTGTGTGTGTGTGCGTTTTTTTTTTTTTTTTAGAGGTTCCAGAGACTTCCAGAGTAATGGAGAGACTCGGGGAGCGTGAAAGAGAGATGGAGCAATAAAGAGTAACACTCTTGTTCTCTCTCCTCCATCTCTACCCCCTGTAGACCATGTGATGGGCTGGGTTTCACGGCACGCATTGGAAAACAAGAAAGCAATAATTATGTGCCAAGTCTGCAAATAATTATGTAATCTTTTAACTAGCAGTGATTTGTATTTTGAAATTGTTGGATTTTTTCTCTCTCTCTCTCTCGCTCTCTTTTGGGTGAGGATCAGACTGCTAAGTGTTTGAACATAGACTTTGGGATTTTTCCCTGATGAGAGATAATTAAAGTTACTATTTAATATCAGCCGGTAAAAAACAATGAGATGAAAACTTACATTCATGGTTCTTGCCTGAAGCTGGTCCAGAGACACAAAATTGATTTTTTTTTTTTTTTTTACTCAAATCATGTTTTCCTGCCTGCAAACTGTGCTTGGTTATTTAATCATTAATTTCTCCAAAATACTGTGTTAAAGAGTATATTACGGGGGCGGCTGTGGCTCAGTTGGTAGAGTCGGTCATCTCTCAACTGGAAGGTTGGGGGTTGGATCCCCAGCTCCTGCAGCAACATGCCCGATGTGTCTTTGGGCAACACACTTAACCCCAAATTAGTCCCACTGCTTCATCAGCTGTGTTTAAGTGTGTATGAATAGGACAAGTTAATACCGATGAATACTTTACATAGCAAACTCTGCCATCACTGTGTGAATGGGTGTCATTTGGTAGGTGTAAAAGTGCCTTGAGTAGTCAGAAGAGCTCAAGTCCATTTACCATTTACCATATATTCAGTGTACACTTAGCGCTAGAAGGCAAGGTAAGTATCAGGGGAGCTTCAGGAAAATTCACTATGATGATGAATGGGCGAGGGCGATGACTTTGACTTCATGCGACCAGTGTGAAACCATTGGGATCTTTGTGCTCATCAGTATGATGATCTGTTCTGCTCTTTCGTTGATACTGTCGATTAACTGATGGCATTCATTTCAAGGCACAAACTGGTGGACTCTTTTGCTTTATAGGACATCTTGGATGTGATGTAAACATTACTCTGGGATTTCCAGAGCGTTGTTTCTATGTCATGTCTTGCCTCTTGAGACCCTCCCGCTGTGAGGACCAAGTGTGTCAGAGCAGCAGGGAGATTTTCAAAGGCAGGCTGTCCTGAATATTTCGAGACATTTTTCAGGTGTAGATGTGTCAAATGGACTTTAGCAATATAGTTAAGATAGTGTTTAATCACAGACTTAAATGTTTTAAGTGAATGACTAAGTTATCCACACTTCTGAAACACTGAGCAGTTAAAATCCGGGAAAATGTTTCACTGCCCATACTCTGGTCCTACCACGAATGCACTTTTCTTTTTCTGCTCGTGTGTGTTTATACTCTCAGCGTCTGAGGCAAGAGATGACCCTTAGAAACAGACTTGAAAGACACGGTGGCATCATCTTATTCTGTGAGCATGAAAAATCACAGTGAGCGCATGAAAACAAGATGATGAATAATGGAGAAGCAAACAGATCATTGGGGGAAAACATTAGCCTGAGACTATTGTTTGCTGTTTTATGGATTTTTGAGCTTGTGTTTTCTGTATTTTGAAATGCAAAGTCACATACTTTTTATTCAGTATGCTTCCTCTTAGAATTGTGATTTACAAGAATAGTCTTCAATTTAACCTTTCTCTTTGTAAATATTTCAGGGCTTTCTTTCAGCAGAGTATCATTCCAGCCTCTTCACGTTGGAGGATCTTTATGAGATTTGGCAGAGCAGCGTATATTCTTAATGGTTTTGCATTAATGAAAGGACATATAGCTCTTTACTTAAAGTGCTTCTACAGACACACACACACAAACGTCATCCACAGAATGTAGCTGGCACTACACGCTGCTGCTAATTGAATCACGTATTACATTTCCTGGAGGATTAGTTTAGCCTGAGAGACTGGTGACTGCACGGGTGGTAAGACAGTTGGTGTTTATGCGTCTGTGTGTTTATTGGGATTGAAAACCTTCGAATCAATTATTCATCTTGTGTGCTGCTCAATCAGATACTGAGGAATCCATCTTTGCCTCTCTCTCACCTGCAGGGATTACAGAGGTGTGGTGATGGGACACAGTACGGTGGGTTCACAGTGAATTAGCATGCTGCTGCTGTTGTGCTAGCCGGGAGGAATCTGTATGTGTTTACTGATGGAGGACTCGTCGATGCTCATACTGGTTTTACTGGCTGCATTAGAGTCACAGGTGATTATGGATAGCTGAAACTATTTTTAACCTCCAGGACCTTGATGGAGGCACATAAATAATAAAACCCCCTGATAGGCATCAGAAACTTAAATCAAATATTGAACAACAATGCAGATTTGAGTGGAAAAAGCAGTTTAGTGGTTTAGATGGTTTTATTGTTTTCTTTAATATTTTGAGGTTTCTTAAGTGTGGCCTTCACATGAAGATCATTTCTATAAATTCCAATCTGCCAAACTACTTTTCAATGATTCGGTTCAGTTCTAATTTGATCAATGAAGAACAAGTCGGACATGCTTGCAACTCTGCAATGTTGTTTCTAAGAAGTTGGCGCTTTAATGTAAATATTAAAACAAAATCTGATAGGCTCATAATCACACTAACATGTTGTTGTAAGCAGGTACAGTACATTTTATAAGATCATCATAGATTAGCCTGTTAGCACACAAGCATTAGCTTGATTAGCGCGAAACATGAAGTCATTGTTGGGGATGACACTTTGGAAGCGTTGTTTGGCTAACGGCTTCAAACCAGAAGCTTGAGGATAAAATACAGGCTTTTGGTAATGTCTTAAGCTTTGCAAGACTTGCATATTTCATAAACTAAATGAAAGGGCCAACCATAGAAACATGAAAGCCAGATATAAATATCAGATATATAGAGAGAGCAAAAATAACTGTTCCCAACTTTGGCAAATAGCTGTCAAGATGCAAAATAAAAACTTTGTCTCCATGGTAACTATAAATGTTAGGATACATGATCTGGGAACAATAAATATCTTTATACTTGGAAGAGAGTGAAATACTCGAACTAAGCAAATATTTAACTTACTGGCGGTGCCAGGAAAAAGGATATCACAATTTCTCAAATATTCTTAGTTTATCCTCTGGAGGTCATGCATGACTTTCGAAACTGCAGTTATAAAACACACTAGAAGTAGCACTGATGTCAGTCAAGGCCAAAGTGATGGATAGACTGACAACCCTAAAGCCATGCTCAGCGCACAGCGTTCAGCCGTGCTCCCTACATGCAGAACACGCGCTGTGCGTAGGGCCCATAGACTGTAAATATTAGGGCCTCACGATCCATTGGGGGGGCCCCATTTTGCACAAGGGGATGCATTCTTTGCAAATGCGCAAAGGATGTGCATCGCTGCCGTGAGGCGCGCGTAGAGCACCAAGTCAAGCCCGAGGCAGGAGAGAGAAAAAAAAGAGACGAGTAATCTGACACTGCACGCGTTGCCGCAATGATTAACATCACGCAGCATCTGACCAATCAGCGGTCAGATGCGCCGACAGGCAGTTGTGACGCAGGTGGAGAGATGGCCTCCAAACAGCAATATGAATCGAGAGCAAGCAAAAGAAAGAAAAAGTCAAAACAAGAGGAGGCTCGTGCTTCACTTGAAGATGGATATGTTGTTGAAATAAAAAATAAAAACTTTGTGGTATAAACACCCCAGCTGCTAGCCTGCTAATCATGAGACAGAAGAGAGGATCATTCTGTCTAGATGTGGACTGGAGATTAAACTTTCCAGCGGCCCTGATTATCATTTATTGAATGTCTTGTTAACTGCATATACATTCACCTCTGTTGAAAAAGGAGTGGTTAATTGACCAGTTGGTGGTCGTATGTTGGCTCAGGTTTATAGCCTATCATTCATGCTATAAATAGAAGTTTTGGGCTATTTTTATGGAGGTAAAATGTTGACATCGCTTGGTGAATTTAATTCATAACAGTCATATAAGATTAGATAAAATAAGATAAATTAAGATAATCTTTTATTTGACCCACAATGGAGACTTTTAAAGCATTGCAGCAGCAAACAGCAGTGTAGGAATATAGAACCTAAATACAAAATGAAAAATTAAGTATATAAATCATAATGAATATTATTATTAGTTGTAGTCGTATTTGCATTAATTGCATTTTAATCTTTGTGAGGCTAGTATTTACATTAATTTCATTGTGTAATTTACCATTAAGACTCTTATTAATCTGCTTGTATGATGGATTTCTTGTCATAACAGGGTCAATGCTGAAGTTTGTTACTAAGGGTGACACGGAGCCAGCGCCTAGTACGTCACAAGGACCATCAAGCACCATGTCTACTGAAGCAGCCTCACCCAGCATGTCACCCGTCACTCATCAAAACACACCTCCGCTCATCAATGGCGCAAGAACACTTGAGTGGCCTGGCTATCATAAGCATCAACTCAGATGTGGCACAGCAGCTGTCATGTGACGACCTCATTGATGACTTTGCATCCAGAAAATGCAGACGTGTGCATCTGTAAAAGGCTTGTTCCATTGTTGATAGAGGCTGTTCATTTGATTTGTTCCTACTAATAAAGGGTGTAAACCTAAATAGCATTTTGTGATACAGTCATTTTGTAATGGGGGGGGCCTCAAAATAAACTTCTGCTTAGGGCCCCAATTTGGCCAGGGGCCATGCTGCTATCAATGCTGAAAATTGTTGATATCTTTTTGCATTCAGGACTAATTTTGTCTCCTTAACATTTGAATCAGCTGGACATCTTGGTTGCATCTGTTTTTTTTTTATGTTACAAATTAAAGTGTAGCCACTGCATCACCATGCTACAAGTGTTCTCAGGTCACCTCGACATGACGGTCAGGTAGATAGCAGCTTGTTAGTGAGTCCAGCTTTGACTCTCTGCTCAGTTCGTCTGTGACCCTGCCGCAAGAAAACCCACACAGTGTTCATGCCGGGGTCAAAGGACACGGAGCATGAGGTAGATAATAAATATTCACACGGGCAGGGAGCCCTGGAGAAGAGAAATGAGATTGCTGAAAAACATTTTACAATATTTATGTTTGCTCAAGTTATGCTGACTGCTATTAGATCAGATAAAGGTGGCACCTTCAGTCAACAACAAAATCAAATCAAAAGGACAGTCTGTATCTTCTCCAAGACTCCAACTCTATAAAACATCCCAAACTCCATCAAAATACAAGTATCTTTATTATTTAAGAATTGTCTTGTTTTTTATTAACCCAACAACAATTCCCTTTAGGGCTCTTGACGTCTCTTCCTTTCCCCTCATTTTTTGTTATCCCCCTGTTGACAGCACTCTAATAAAGGCACAATATAACCCCAAAGTGAGACAAAATGACTCTAAATCAACATCATCACAAGTCTTAAGTAGCTGTTACAACATTTGCAAATAACTGTCAGTACTAAAAGGCCTCATGGAAAATCACAAAAACGGCATGAAATCAGTTTTCTTTTTTAATACTCCCAGATCAGTTTTAAACATTTTTTAATTTCAAGGATGTGTTCGCACATGAAGGGGAGGGGAAGATTAATGTAGACTTTTGTTTGAAAAAAATAAAATCTATACTTTTTTTCCCCTCTGAACTTGAAATGTTGTGATTTTTAACAAGAGTAGTGTGCAGGACTTTCTTCTTTTCAAGAAACAGTTTTTTCTTGTAATAGTTTAAACAAACTTTGCTATTGTAACTACAAGACCTAAATTTTCACGTTTTATTCGATAACTTGATGTCAGGCCAGTTGCAGCTTCCTTTTTAAAGCATATACTGTATATTAATAAAGCTATAAAACCAGTAATTATTTTAAATCCTGGCTAATTTGGGGACATTATGACAATCATTTGCATTGTGACTAGATGGTGCATATGTTATTATTTTGCTCCCTGCGGTGTGCATGCATACAAATGCCAAAAACAAGGGCTTGCACTGGACCACCCTCAGCCAAACTTATCCCTCATTATTCCCTCCATCCCTGTGCTCTCATCGGGGGAGAGGGATGCAGACGACAACAGTGAAACAGTGAAAGGCTGATCAGTTCCTCTGTTAGATCAGAGAGAGAGAGACGAGCCAGAGGACAGTGAGACCATAAAGAGGACATTGGAAGCGCTCAGAGCCTGTGTACAGAAAGAAAAGAGAGGAAAGAGGGGGGAAAGCAGGATAAGAAGAGGTAAGAGGTTTAGTATGCCGGGTATACTGTATGTAGGAGGAGCAGCATTGACTGGCTTGGAGAGACAATAAAAATAGTGCTGACATGGTGCAGTGCATGTGTGTGTGTTTGTCAGCATGTTACAGGGAAAAACGGGAGGGGGGTGATGAAATCCTTCCCAGAGTAGTGTTAAAAAAGAAGTAATAAAGTGACGATAAAGAGCAGAAATCAAAGTGAAGAAGGGGAGAATGCAGGTCCCTTCGATTACAATTCCACATGTTAAATTGCACCTATTTAGTTAACTGCTGATGGGATCAATAGGGAAAATTGAGAAGGCATGGAGGGAGGGGAAAGGGGCAGAGGAGACAGCAGGTGAAGTGGGGAGAACCTAAAGAGGAGGAAATATGGTTGCCATGCGTATGCATGGCAGTGGAGAACAGTGGTAAAAAAGGAGGGAGGAAAAGACGGATGCAGGGTTGCGATGATGGATGTGCTGCTCTCGTTTCGTGCCCCCTAACGAAGACTCTAATTAGTGTTTGTGTAATTCCACACTGTCTCCTCCGCCTGCTCATCTTAATTAACTACATTCATCTTCCCCTCCCCTTCATCCATCCCTTTCTCTCGCCCTCCCTCCCTCCCTCTCTCTGCCCTCCTAAAATAACACACTGACTGTCTGAACCCCACCTGGACCAGACCTGCTTTTACTTACAACACTTTCTCTCTCCCTCCCTGCCACCCTCTTTAATTCCCCCTTTACCTCCATCCTTTTACTCCGTGTATTCTTCTGTCTCCCTCGCTCTTTTTTCCTCCTACCTCACCTTGAAAAAAAGAAAAGTAGCCTTTTTGTCTCTCCTGCAGCTGAACATGCTAGTGCTTGGCCTGCAGGAGAGCTCGCCCACCCTGGTGTGTCTCCAGAGTCCTATTTTGTGATGGCCCATTTAGTCATTCCAGTCATCATCAATAGGCTCAAGAAGTGGAAGAAGTACATGGCTACTCCGAGCTAGTCATACATTAAAGCCAAGTGACACCCACAAGCGAAACAAAAAGACAACAATTTCAGAAACTCTCAAACAAATTGAAGACAACACGAGGCGTACAGAACAAGGGACAAAAGGAGGAATTATTTCTCTGGGTCTGGTTCTATACTTTAGCTCTAAGAGGGCCAATTGGGTTTAGGGGACAGTTACACAAGTGTTTGAGTGGCAGTCAGAGGAGGAGGAGGAGAGACGAAGGGGGCTGTGTGAAGTGCATTTACCGATGGAGATGACAGGCCTGTTGATGACTGGTCTGTATTGTGTTATTGTAGCGAGCGGCAGATGGATCGGAGTACCTGCCATCATTTAGCCCCGCAGTCTGAAATGGCTTTTCCTGCTTCCAGCCTTTCAGCAGTCAGTCAGTGTGACAAAGGACTGCTGGGAGTCAGAGCCTCAGTTTCACAGCACCCCATCTCTGCACAAACACACAAGTATGCTCACTCACACACACACACACACACACACACACACACACACACACACACACACACACAAAAACGTGCATACACAGTCGTAAATATTCCGCACACATGGGTGCCCATGCACACACATCCAATCAGACGAGCTGCAGAGGAGGGCCCTAAGCGCTCACTGTTTCACAAATGAGGTGCCATTCAAAGCAGGTATAAGAGAAAAAAAAAACATTTTATTTATGTTTTGTGTCTTTTAATCTGTATTTCTAGGTGTGTGCGTGTGTGTGTGTGTGTGTGTGTGTGTGTGTGTGTGTGTGTGTGTGTGTGTGTGTGTGTGTGTGTGTGTGTGTGTGTGTTAGCATGTTTGTGTATATCGGGATGTTCTGGACATAAGCTGCAGTTTGCTGAGAGAAGCAGAAATGCTTTTTCATCCTCTTTGATTCTCACACCAAAGACCCTTTTTACACCCGTAACACACCATCACACCCCACAATGCATTTCACCATTTAAATTGGCTGCTTTTGCTCGCACAGATTGCCATCATACTGCCCAAAATGGAGAAAATGTATACACAGAAAACACACACAAAAACACGCTCAACCTCCACCCACACACACGCTACATTGACAGCAATTACAAGCCAATCGGTGCTTTCTCCTGCTGAAGGGCAAAGGTTAATCTAGCAGGGTTTCACCTGACAGCACTTCCTCACAGCAAAGAAAGGGGACGGGCAAATAGAGATAGAGCAAGGTAGGGGGAAGCCAGGAGCAATAGGGGGACAGAGATAGCAGCGCAGACAGAAATAAGGGGATTGTGATAGAATGACAAAGAGGAAGCTACAGGCGAGAGCGAAAGAAATGAGGAGAGAAGGAAAGAAAGAAAGAAGAGAGATACACCGATTGGCAACAAAAGAGGATGGCCAAAATGGGCACAAATCTCCCTACTGTCCTTTAGACTTTCTGAGCAGATTTGGCGTCACCATTAGATGCTCCACAGAGACATCCTCGAGGGGGGAAACTGCCTTAAGGCACTGATCTCAGATCAGCTTATCCACTGGAATACCTAACCTTTAACAATAAAAAGAAAATGCAAATCTGACCTTAGATGACAGTCTAAGTTAAACCTCTTCCCTCGCTCCTAATCTCAATGCCCACTGGGCTCAGCGTCACCTGTGCTGCTGCTGCTGCTGCTGAAATGTAGATGTTACAAAAAGCTTGTGGCAGCTGGCTTCTCTAACCTGCACCTGTTCCTTTTTCCACATGTGTGAGTCTGTGTGTGTATATGAAGAGGTGGGGGTGTTCTTGTGTTTGTCTTTTCTGTGCGTATACCTGCCGTCTTTAGTGTTTCTGTCTTGTCTGCAGAAGTACACTCACGGGGGCTAATACAGAGCTGAGACTTGTGATGTATGAGACTTCAGGAACATTTATCTAAATAGCCCCAAAGCCCAACCAGCAGCACACAAATACACACATGCACACATTGTTCTAACTAGTTATGGGCAAGAAACTTTTTCCCTTTCTGGCTTGCTCTGTAATTTGAACAAATGGATGACAGAATTTCAGAGAAAACACGAATAAATGAGAATAGAAATTGATGACCGTGCTTTAACAAAAACCACATGTAGTATTACGTACTTCAATTAGGAAATGAACACCCTATCATTCTCTGCGACATGTAAGGTATTGATTTTAGAAAGACGACTTCCCACTAAGCAAGGCACAGAACCCAGAACAGCTCTGGTGCCATCCCTGCATAGCATTGTGTAGCAGCACCACTCTGACATCTCTCCTCTAATGCATGTCCACAGGTCCTGTTTGTGCATGTCTGTATTTCGGGCCTATGTGTGAGAAGCATGTTTCTCAATAACAAAGTGTAAAACCAGAATTTCCCTCAGGGATTAATAGTTTATTTAAAATTAAATTACTTTTTAATTTTACTGCCTATACCTTTTAGCATTAATATTTTTTTTCAAAATTTCACTGGCTCACAACTCTAGCTTAATTGTATTTAAGTGGAGTTATGAATTATATTTGTTTGCGTCAATTTGTTGGTGCTACAGAGGCTTTGGTATAAATTTCAGTCCTAAAAACTCCTCAAAGTAAATATGTGTACTGCAATGAATGTGTGTACATTTGACACCTTTGCTCATGTCTTCATTTTTAATTGACCTTTTCTTTAATTCATGTTAAGCTAAAACCAGTGTAAAGTAAATACAAAGATTAACAGCCAAACCGGCATGATTTTGGAATGACTAAAGCAGGTGTTCCCATATAGGACCCCCACATAGCATTAGCCTCTAGAGGGACCCCCGGCTTGCAAAATGTCTTACATTTCTAAAATTTTCTGTGGAAAAAATAAAAAATGTAACTTCTTATTGTGTTACCTTGTTCTTTAAATAAAATAATCCTGCTATTCATTGGTTCTATGTCTTTCCTGTAAACAGTCTTTTATAATTTTCTCCAGACAATAATTAACAGTCAGAGCAACTATAAAAAAAAACATTTAGAGAAAATGTTTCCCCTGTATTCATTCATGACATTCAACATGTCTTTTTGTTTGGTGTAGAAAGATAAAACAGATTTCAAGATGGTTAGTAACACATTATTAAAAGTAAAACACATTATTTTCTGCTATGTTTTCCACTAAGTTTTTATTATGGTTCAATTTTCTCTCCTCAACGGCCCTGACCCCCTCTGGTGACCCCCATAGAGTTTGGATCCCCACTTTGAAAAACACTGGACGATAGTATTTGACATGCTGTGGATCACCTTCTAGAATTATTATAATTATTCAAACATTAGGCGTGTTCAATAAACTAAGCTGGACACTTTGGTCACTTTTATGATGCTTTATCGTTAAAGTCTATTTTGTGAGTTTTGTAAAACTTTCTTGCAACTTCCTGCCTGAAAACTTAAAGAGACACGTTTTGTGTTTTGTTTCACTGTTATTCAAAGAAGCTATTTTACTTCTACTAAAGTCACCTGTGTGTACTTCAAGCTTCATATGGCGTGATCTATCACAACTACACTTTTGCTTAATGGTGAATAAACAGAGGAGAGGACTTCTGTGAAACAATGCAATCACTGGAATTGAAGTGGCAAATTAAAAGTATGAACTATGAAATTATGTCTGACATTGTTAATAAGTGAATAATCACCTTATTCAACAAATTAACTGTATGTACTTGTCATTAATTTAGTCATTAATTACTTTTAGAAATTGCTGTCGTTTCATTAATTTCCACCCAAAAATGTGCATTAATTTTCTTTTAAAACCTTTGTCTTGTTTTCAAAAGGATATTTTAGAAAACTAATTATCCCTCCTTCTTCCTCATTTATTTTCCCTGTACATCATCTGTCAAATTATCTTTCCCTTGTCTGATTTGTGTCAAGATTTTTCGGTTGAGTCACACCGGGTTAGTGAACACAGGTTTTTGTGTGTGAGTGAGATATAGAGATAGAGGAAATAAATTGCAGTTGTACGTCACTCTCTGTGTGATGCTGGACTGATATTTCCCTGCTATTGTTAAAATCATACACCTTTCAGGCTTAGCTGGATATAGCGATATCCTGCAGGGCTGCCCAGCCTGAATTATTTAAAAAAAGACACATTCATTTATCCAAAAAGAGACATAACACATTGTCTTGACACTTTAATAAGACAGTGGAAGCAGTGTTGACTCATCACCTTGATTGTGGATTTTTTTTCGTGTGAGTCAACACCACAAAGATTCTTGGTATTCAACATCATTTCACATCACTTTTTTCGAAACAAATCGTTCATGTCATATCCTCAAAAACCCTCTCCAAAAAAATTCCCATGCATTAAAAATAATGTCTGAAATGGGACACTCAGCAGATTCTTTTTTTTTATTTTTTATTTTCTCGTTTAATTTTGGGATCGTCCTCTCCGCAGCTGCCGACGTTGACTTCTGATGTGGAAGTTAAATAAATAAAATCATTTCTCCATGGTAATTTTCGTCAAACCTGCCAAATTCAGCCTAAATATTTGACATGGAAGAGAGAAGATCAGTGAGAAGTGAGATCAAAGGAGGGTGGTGGGGTGGGGCGGGGGCTGGGGTGTGCGAGTGTGTGTGCGTGTGTGTGTGTGTGTGTATGTGTGTTAGGAAAGTGATGAAACGTATTCTAGAGTGTGATATTTTCAACACCACCAAATTCCGCTCCATCTCCTCCACACATGGGAGTAATCTAAACTCAAAGCAGCGTGTGGCGTGAGTGTGTCTGTTTGTGTGTGTGTGTGTGTGTGTGTGTGTGTGTGTGTGTGTATGATGGTCTCCAGCCACTAGCAACCTATTCTTCATATTCCTGTCACCTACTCTTCTTCACTCTCATCCTCCTCTGTCTCCCAAACAACACACAAAAAAACAGACACAAACACACACACACACACACACATGGACACAAAAACGATTGTATTTGTCTTTATCAGTCTCTCCATTTTGCTCGCCCCTCCTTGTGTTCGCTCTCCTTCGTTCAATATTTCATGCCGTTGAGAGCGTATCTATTCTGAGCTCTCTCTCTCTCTCTCTCTCTCTCTCTCTTACTCTCTCACCCCTCTCCTCCCTCTCTTCCTTTAAAAAAAACCCTCTCTCTCTACACATCACTCTTTCTGTCCTGTCCCTCTCTCTACACCTCTATAAATCTCTCTCTCGCCCCTCACTCTCTATATCTCATTGCACTCCTAATGTTCTGTGCCCCATCTAACTCTTTCTCCCAACTCTATGACTTACACTCTCCCTTCCACCCTTTCATTTCCTTTTTCCTCCCCTCCCTCTTTCCCCCCCCTCTCCTCTCCTGCGTCCCCTTCGCGTGACTCAAAGTATCAGCTCCTCTTCTCCTTCCCTTAACCCCTCGCTCCTTCTCTCTCCTTTTTCCCCATTGGGTTCCTCTCCAACCAAAACACAGAGAAAGCCCTGTTCTCTCTTTTTGCACCTCTTTTCGTTTCCTTTTTTTTTTTTTGCACCCCCTCACCACCTCCTAACCCCCTCCTGCCGTTTTCCTTCTTCCCATCCAATCTGAGCGGCACCTCTCCTCCTCATCCTTTTTTCTTCTTCTTCCTTCTACTTCCTTCTGATGCTCCCTTGCACTGAACTCCTTCTCCAACCCTCCTCCCCCAGTCTCCTCCTCGCTCTTAGCCCCCATACCAGTGTTGTTTTAAGGCACAGCAGTGAAAGGTAAACAGAGAGATTGAAAATTCGTGTCAGTCAGTCGGGTGAGAGAGGGACATGGAGGGAGGGTGAGCGGCGGAGGTGGTGAGGGAGCTAGAGGGGGCGGGGGGAGTGTCAGTACAATTTACTAACACAACAGTGAACAGCGAAGCAGGCCAAGACACAGAGCGAGCGGGAGGCGGAGTGAGAAAGAGACTCGGAGTTCAAGAATGCCATTGAAATGCAGCACACATTCAAGAGTACAGAAAAAAATAATAATAAAGTGTTTACTGTATTCTCATGATGTTTGTACATGCAAGAGTCCTGCAGGATTCATGTGTGCATTGTTCACTGTCTGTGGCCCCAGAGAGGGATGTGTCTCCTATAGGAGCCTAATATCCAATTATCAGTGCTATGAGAAAGCCCCGATTAGATTTCGAGGTTGCAGAAAGGAGCACTTGACAGATGTGTTGTTGGCCAGCTCTGGGTTGGAAATGTCATAAGAGCCTCGGTGTCACCGCATGCAGTCAGCCCCGAGGTCGTTTCTCATAATAACCCCAATACAAAAGTAATCCAATAGCACCAGAACCCACGCCTGGAAAATCCAACCTGGATGATTAGAATTGACAGCGGCGTTTGCTGAAACAGAACATGTCAGCGTCTGTTTCAAAAGAACAAAAATGGAAAAGCGTGAAGTGGCATTTTTTGTTATTCAAAAAGGACCAAGTACCCGCTTCCGTTGGTGTCATATCCAAATGTCTCTTCTCATCCCTGATTTAGAGTTTCCATTCAAGTGTTACCAAACAGTATGTATCTACAACCGACCCACTGAAATCTCCAGAGAGAGAATCATTTTCCTCCGTAGTCTGAGACTGGAAAGGTCAGTTCAGCTTAACGGTGAAAACACATTTTCTCTGTCTGAAGACATGCAAAAAGTTTTTTGTTTTATTTTGAAGTGTTTGAGTCACTTGTTTATACTTCTACTACTAAAGACAACATTAAGAGCTTTCAGAAGTGGTCCACTATGTTCGGAATGGTTTTTGCCAACAGTTTTTAAATAATGGTAAATGGACTTGTTTAGATGTTTACTTGTCTTCTATACTCAAAGCTGCTTTAAACTACAGCTTCACATTCACTCATTTACACAGCCATGGCACATTGATACCAGAGGTTGCTACATGAAGTGCCCATCAGTATTAACTAATCTCTTTTTTATGCATTGTTATGCTATGCCACTCAGAGGCTACTTGGGGTTAAGTGTCTTGCCCCAGGACACTTCAACATGTGTTTGCAGGAGCTAGAGATCGAACCCCAAAACTTTCCGGTCGAGAGCAGACCGACTCTACCACACTGAGCCCCGGCAAACACATGTTTTTGATCAAATCATTTTACTTTTGAAAATTTTAGCTTTTGACCATTTTCCGTGGCCATCTTCATCGAAAATGTTTTGCTCATGTGTTCTCAAATGTGACAGATTTGCTGCATGATCAAAAGTGGTTTAAGAGAAGTTTACTAGCTTTCTTTACACTACAGGTCATATATTATTCACTTTAGAAAATAACAAGATAGGATTGGGAGCTCAGCCAAGCAAGTTAAGGAACCTTTAGTTTAACTTTTTGTGATATACTGTATATGTTATAAATGAATTTGCTTTTTTGATCTGGAATGTTATTTTCACTAAAAAAAAGAAGAAAAGAAAAACAAACAAACACACACAAACCCGCCCAACAACAAACAAATCAAGACCCACCAAAAGCAAAACATAACACATAGGGTGGGGGTTGGGATGGTGGTGGTGGGGGGTAACATTAACATATAATAAAATGTGAACAAACCATTGTAGAGGCACTTAAACATATAGCCTACAGCAAACAGTACACAGCACTCAACCCAAGATAGCCTCAGTTATGTCAACACAAATCAAAAGCACTTTCAGGCATCTTTGCAAGCCTGACAGGAGTCACATAAAATCTTATATTGATTCATCTTTTACCCAACACTTGTTGATACATTTGTGCCACATCTCCATATTGAAGCCCACTGTGAGGTAGCAAAAGTTATCTTAAGGTCACACTCCCAAGCCTATTGAGTGGAACATCAAAGGGGATATGTTATGAAAAATCCACTTTGACAGTGTTTTTGAACATATATTTGGGTAACTTGAGCGTCTACCAACCCACAAAATGTGATATAAATCCACCAAGTCCTTTTTTTGTAGTCTGCATAAGTCTTACAACACAGAGAAAAATGCTCTGTTTCAAATTCTGGTTAAAAAAAACACACCCTCCTCTCCACCCCCAGCCTAGAGCAAAACTTTTGCTCAGGTCTGCCATTTTTATTCTAGGTAGCAAAGGAGTGATGTCTACCGAGAAAACTTGGGGGGGGGCTCATTGCATTTAAAGAGACACACACCAAAACGGAGCGTTCTGAGACATCTGGTTTATACAGAGTCACAAACCTCCTCTGGTGCTTGATTCATGTCATATTTTGACCAAAGCACAGCACAGATGTTTCATTTAGACCACAGGGGACTGTTTGAAAAGGTTGAAAAGGGGTATAATATGTTTTTCTTTAAATAAAAATGTTTTTTTAAGTTATTGCTGGGCGTTAGGTGGAGATCGATAAAAAATATCATTTTAGTGTAGCCTACTAAAAATGACATTGAGCAGTTAGCCCTGATAGTCTGTATCTTGATCACCAAAACGGATATTCCATGAATGGTATTTTATTCCAATGGCAGCAAAACAAACAATACCATCTGCGCACATCTGCACATAAACCAGTAGTCCTCCTTTTTCATCATAAAATATGTATTTTTGCTTTTTGGGTGAACCAACTGTTTAAGGGCAGAAAGAGAAGAGTGTGATTCATTTTTCACATGCACATGCATATATCTTGGGATGCATATTTAATAGTACCAGCTGTTTGACTGAGCTGCTGTGATACTACATGATGCAGTGTAGTGATAAACAGAGATACAACATGGAGAAACTGAAGAGAAGAGATAGACAGAGACGCAGCGAGATGAGGCACAAGAGGAGTGCTCATTAAAAAGTTGCATGCCTGCTGTAACAGAGAGAGAGAGAGAGAGAGAGAGAGAGAGAGAGAGGCACAGGCAGAGGAGACAGGTAGACCACCAGAGACAAAGTTAACAAAAGACGGAGGCAAAATAGCAGAGCCAGGTTTCGGGGTTGCGGAAAGGAGAAAGTTTGCATTGGAAACGAGAGAATAAGGTGAGGGAGGAGAGGAAGTAGAGAGAGAGAGAGGAAGAAAGAGACAGACAGACAGAGAGGGGATTAAATGGACAGCTCATGAGAGGAGAGGAACGACTGGAGAAGACAGAGGGATTCCCCAATGGCATCTCATCTCTCTCTCTTTCTTGCTCTCCTTCTCCCTATTTCCCTCCGTTTTTTCTCCCAATAAATCATTCTGACTTCTCCTTAACCAACTCATTCCCAGCAGGCGGCAAGAAAACTGTAACAATCTTTCTCCTATCGGCTATCACTCTATTTTTTCTTATCCTCTCCTTCTGTCTCTCGCCTTGTCTGGCCTGTTCTTCCCTCTCTCTCTCTCTTTATTTCCCTCTCTCTCTACCAAACACACACCTTGAATGCAGTTAGTAGCAGCGAAGGTGACTGAGCTGGGGCAAATGACTGAACATTTTACCATGTCTCTGAGCTTCGAAAAATATACGAGCAACGTCTCACTTGCATGAATTATAACTCTATTTGAATTGCTATAGATTTAAAATAAATGTATAGGATTAATTACAATAATAATAATCCACTGAGGGGATTTCAATAACTTTGATTAATCACTAGGACATTACAGCAAACATGCTTAACACACTGTAATATACAGCTTGTATATTCATTATGGTGGAGATTACATGACGGGGGGTATGTGTGTGTTAGTGTGCTGCAGCTTTAAGAGGATTTTGCATGACATTAGTGTTGTATTAGACTGACTTACACTGTCTGGGGATCCAGGCCAGGAAGGGTGATTGTAGTCGGGAATATATGGTGTGTGTGTGTGTGTGAGTGTGTGTGTGTGTGTGTGTGTGTGTGTGTGTGTGTGTGTGTGTGTGTGTGTGTGTGTGTGTGTGTGTGTGTGTGTGTGTATGTGTGTGAGTCAATGGCTGTTTTTTTTTCTTCTATCCATTGTGATAAAATGCGAAAGTGTGCGTGCATATGTGGCTGGAGGAGGAGGAGGAGGTGGTGGTGGTGGAGAAAGGGGGATGTAACGTTGAAAAATAGACTGCAGATGGTGGCTGCAGACGTATCTGACAAAGAGGGGGTGACTCAAAGCTTCTACTTTTACACCAGGAGAGGAAGAGGAGGTCGAATAGTTGACGAGGAGGTAAAAAAAAAAAAAAAAAAACTTCAAGTCGCAGTGATGCCTGATGTGCTGCGATTCGGCCACGATATTGGAGGAATGCGCTTTTGTCGCTCGCAGGGGGCGGAGTTAGGAAGTGAACGAGGGCTGCCTACCAAACAGAGAGAAGAGGAGAAGGAGGAGAGGAAGAGAGAGGAGAGAGACGGGTGGGCAGGCTGCTCACCGTAAGCGATGGTCCTCGGATAGAGTCTTGGAAGACCTCATGAAAACTGGCTTGGTTGAATGGGTTGCAGCGGTAATTGAGCACGGCGTGATTTGCATCTCTCGGATCCTTGGAAGGAAAAAAAAAAAGCTGCAGCAGCCACCCATTGCAAGAACAATTTTCATTTGAAAGAAGAGGACTTTCTTTATATGTTTTATTTTCTTTTTTTGTCTACAACTAATTTTCTCACATTGAGGCTTTTACACGCCAGCAGAGAACAACTCTTTCCCAGCGGATAGGACTCACATGCACGGAGGACGATAGACCTCCTGCTTGGACCAGATACCCCCCCCCCCACTCCACTTCTCTGGCGGGCTCAAGCGCAGCAGTTCCCGGTGAGAAGAGAGGAACAGGACTCCCCAGAAAGCCCCTTGTTTGAAGCCCCAGGATTTGTGTGGGAGGGAGCAAGGGAGGGTGAGGGGTACGCAGTTTCTGGTTTTTGAAGGGGGGGGTGGGAGAAGGGACCCACGGTAACTTAACACCACAATAGACTTTTGAGTTTTTACAACACTTATTAACCACAGAGAGTCTCACCGTCTTTGAACAAATGCATTGTTTGTATGCTAGCTTGAAAGCTGTTGTTCCACCCTCTCCCGTCTCTCTGCTAGGCTTTTGCTGGGATGTTTGAGTCGCGTTGTTTGGTGGGGTGAAGGGACCGAGAGAGTGGCCGGAGAGAGAGAGAGAGAGGGACCCCCCCCCAAGGGACGGAGGCCGAGAGTGGAGCCGGGAGCATGGCTCTGGTGGTGCTGTCTCTCTGGGCGCTAACGAGTCTCACCTGGGCGGACCTGAGCCAGGTTTCAGCCAACAGGCATTCGGTGTACTGGAACAGCTCCAACATACAGTAAGACCCCGCTCCTAATGTGTATCAGTGTGTGTGTGTGTGTGTGTGTGTGTGTGTGTGTGTGTGTGAGTGTGTGAGTGTGTGTGTGTGTGAGTGTGTGTGTGTGTGAGTGTGGATATGCCGTTTCCTTTGATCTCTCCATTCTCCACCTGTTAAAGGGGATGAAAATGTCCTTATTCCCTGAGCCTAGACTGTCAGGTTAACTCTCTTATTTCTTCAGTGGTTTGAAGCAGTTATTAGCTTTGGTTTATTGTCTCTTATGAACAAAAAAAAAAAAAAAACATGTTTCCAAGTGGAAGCAATTATTTATGTCCACAAAAACTATTTAAAAAGGCTCCTCGTGTTTCTCTGTAGGGTAAAGCTATTTTTGAGTCTGCCCTGTCAGACTCCCACTGTGCAGTCAAGGTGGTTTCAAACCATCTTTTCAACACCCTCACTTGCACAACTAGCCGGACATATTTAGTTTCTGTTTTGTCAGTCAAACATCAATCTATGCAACCTACTCTATTCAATTACCTCCCTCCTTTTCTCTACATCTGCTTCTACCTTTAGCCTTGCATTGAGAAGAAGCCGAAAGACATGGACATGAGAATCACACGTGATTCCTCATCTTCTTTCTCTCTCTGTCATGTAACTCTGCCCTTTCAGTCTTTCTCTGTCCTCTCCTCTATCTGGTTCAATTAGGAGCACTTCTTCATCCTGACCCCATTGTGTTGTAGCAGTGTCACTATTCAATCTCTCCTTCGCGCTCTCTCCAGCTTGCTCTCTCCAGCTTGCTCTCTCCTTCTATCCCTCTCTAACCCCCTTTCTTGTTTACACTCAGTCCGTTGGCCTTTTTTGTTATCCTCCTAATCCTTTGCTTCTCGCCCCTATCTTGATTCAAGTGAAAAAGCTTCTTTTTTCCCCCTCCTCTCTCTTTTTAATACTGTCCGTGTAAGTCCATGGCTCTGCTGCTGGATCCTTAAGAATGGAGCGTGAGTCTGCAGCAGCACATTGTAGGTTTATCTCTCTTTTTTACAATTTAATGTAAAATCCCCTGAATAATGTTTGATTTCCTCTGTTTTATCATTGACTTTTGTATGCATCCACTTTTCATTTAGTAAATTCCCATGCACCTTCTTTTCGACCCAAAATAAAAACTGTCTATTTGCACCTGAATGACTGATTAGGCGTGAAATATAACAATTTTTTAAATTATATTTTAGTAAGCTATTCAGAGAGTCAGTCACGTCATCCAGTATTTACAGTAATTCTTTTTAATTGTAAAAAAAATGCAACCCTCAACTGTAGATTTACTAGGTAACCAAACCAAGTCACACACTTACACACACCTTCCTTTTTTTCCCCTCCACTTCATGCAGTGCATCCCGTCTATGTGGAAGCTCCCCCGAAACACTTTGTTTGCACCACTATTTGTGGTATTTACTTCCTCAGCAGACTTTATTAGGCCCCAAAGATGTGCAGTCTGACATAAAGCGACTCCGATTTTATGACTTCACTTATTAAAGACGTAAACAATCAAACCCCCCCCCCCCAAAAAAAAATATGCTGTTGTTTGTGCAGGAGGAAGATCAATGGTTCTGTGATCCCCCAACAGCTCTAGACCAGTGATGCTAGTTTACAGCAAGAAATAAAACTATGAAATGAAAGTCAATTTATTCCTCACAGCAGAATAATTTAACAGGATGCTAAGTAATTTAAGCGGGAGTTATTGGATGTGGTACAATACTGTAAACAATATTAGTTTCCGAGAATGTAAGAAAATCGTTTGGAAACTTTGTAGAAAAACTAATATTTCATGCACAGTTACAGCTAATGCGTTTTAGCTGATTTTTTTTTTTTTTTTTTTTTACAACTCTCAGTGTGGAGGGTGCTTATTTTCAATCTCTATACTTCTTTGCTCTGTAGTAATTTAATAATGAATGCTAATGTAATTCCACCTTCGGTTTTCATATCGCAGACAGAAGTTGATTTAGATCAAATGTGGAGAAAACGCTTGAAGGCATGAAGGAAAAGAGAAGAGGTGAACCCGTGCCCAACGGTACTATTAGCTTGACTCAACTTGAGCAGTTTTAACCTGGGAAAAACACATCCTTAATGGAGTTATTTATTGGCTGCTTTGTCTGACTATTTGCTGTTAAGTAAAAAAAAAAAATCTCCTGGTAGTTATTCAGACACAGCATTGGGAGGACTACAGCAGACTGAAGCAGGCTAACCTTTAACCCGACTGTCCTGGACCTTAGTGCTTTTGCAGAGCCCTGCAGTCTCCTTCTCTTCACACGTTCACTGCCAATATCTCTTTTTTCATCCCAGTGGCAGAATGTTCTTAGCCCCTGCAGTGTGTGTGTATGTGTGTCTTTTATACAACACTGTGGTTAATTAAAGAACACTGCATCTCAGTGGACCTGCTTCATCCCTGATCTTCCCTTCTCTCTCTCTCGTCTTTCTCACTGCACACAGACACAGTGACAATGTATGAGCTGTGAGAGAGGGGATCACTTTTTCATCCAGCCTAGTTATTGAATTAGGAGACAAAGGGGCCATGGGCAGTGGCTCACAAAAGACAGATACACTACAGGATAACCTGTCTATTTTACTCTTTAATACACGTTTCCAAGACAAGCACAGATCCTATTTCTGCCATTTATTTTAATCTCTGCCCTCGACACCATTTCGACATTAGTAGGATTGGCCATCGTGTCGCTAGCCGTTGGCAATCTGCGTCTCTGGAGTTTCTCTAACTCGCAGTGCTGTGTGGAGGTTTAGAAGGCCAATAATAAGCTGTAGTATAGCTGTCAGTGTGAGTGGTAAACACATTGTAAAGCCTCGGGACCCTGCAGTCTCTCAACCAGCTTCTGACCCCGAGCCACTCATCAACAACAAGAGACAGGCTGAAACCGTTACCGTGGATTAACTGCTTCCAACACAGGCACACGAGTCCTCGCTTATAACTGTACATGTGCTCACACATAAATCTATGAGCGTGTTGGTTTACACAAACACACACACACGCCAACAAACACACACACACACGCGCCAGAAAACACACACACGCCCCTGCTGCATACTTTTTTACACTCAGAAGATGGATCATCTCCCGCGTTTGTGTCTTGCAAAAAGTCTGTTGCCATTATCTATCAGTCACTCGTCACTGATATCCCTGGGCATGAATGTGTGTATGATGGTGTGTGCGTTTGAGAACTAGTGTATGTGTGTGTGTGTGTGTGTGTGTGTGTGTGTGTGTGTGTGTGTGTGTGTGTGTGTGTGTGTGTGTTTGCCCTCTTACAGATGTCTCTGCTCATCGATGGGTGACTGAAACAAAAACAAATCCATCAGTCCGTTAAATCACACATTATCTTCCACCACCTGGCAATTAACCACTGCTGTGAGTGTGTATGTGCGCGCGAGTGTGTATGTGTATGCATGTAATCTAATAACGCACCAGTTAACTGGTTTGCATAATAGATATCTGGTCATATCTCTTAATTTATCAGTTGTATATTTTCGGGGCGATTACGTTCCGCATAAACAAAAGCATAACCGTTTCTAGACTGTAGCTTGGTGTGTGTTTGCATTTATTTGTGCGTGTGCGTGTGTGTGTGTGTGTGTGTGTGTGTGTGTGTGTGTGTGTGTGTGTCGCAATGACATTGTCACCTCAATGCACGCTACTGGAATGATTCCGGCTATCGCAAGCAGATTTTTTGCTCCTCATAAAAATGCACATGCGTATGTGTGGTAATCGATGCTGATGTGGAACTTGTTTCATATTCATCCGGCTCATCGGCGTGTGCAGAGACACGTCACGCAGGACGAGAGAGAAATAATGCAAGAATGTGAGGAGAGAGAGAGAGAGAGAGAGAGAGACAGACAGTGAGAGAGAAATACTACAGGACGTGTTAGAGGAGAGTCAGGCGTACAGATAGTTCTTGTGTTGAATCATGCCAGAGCTGTGGGAGGAAGGGTCATCATAATGATAATGATAATGATGACGCTTGGCCAATGCCCTGATCCATACACTGAGTTCTCACATCTGACACCATAACACACACCGAGCTTGTGTGTGTGTGTGTGTGTGTATGTGAGAGAAAAACAGAGCGAGACAGAGGGGGAAACACACGCAGATGAGAGGATTAAGCAGGCCAATAAACCACCCCCTCGACAGCAACACAAACCTATCTGTCTCCCAGCCCCACTTAGGACAACAACATTTACATTTATGAATATGTGCACAATGGAGAGTATTACTCACTCACTATCACAGGACACACGGCCCGTCTGTGGATGTGTGTGTGTGTCTGTGTGTGCGTGCGTACAACCTATCTATCATAGACGTTTGTGCTGCTTCTCTGTACGCTAGCTACCACTGTGTTGTGCGCTGGTGCTCATGCAAACGCTCGCACACAGGCTCAGTGATCATCATAACAGTCATACAGACTCAGCGATCAGACTGTTCATTAGCGGTGAATAATATGGCCACATAGCAAACAGGTGAATGGGTGCTGGCGTGTGGGTGTGAGAGTGTGTGTGTGGTGTGCAGACACTCGCACTGAGACGCCATTAATTAAAAGCAATAGGGAACACCTGTGTGATGGATGACTTCTGTCTGCATAATAAGATCCAGTACCCCCCCACCCCCCCCCTCCCTCCCTTCTCTCTATTTATGTGGGTGAATTTCTCTGATTGGACGGCTTTTTGTCTGCCAGCTGAAGCGAGCTATAAGGTACAAGCACAAGAAAGTGGCAAAAGAAATAAATTATCATTCCGTCCTCCATCGTTTTTTTTTTGTTTTTTTTCTCTTTGAGGATGAGCTAGATTTCAGGAAAGCGCTCCCACATCTCTCTTTGCCTCTTATCCTCCAGTTGCCTGATGGGAAAGCACTCTAGGGGTGGTGATATTTTGGGAGCTATGTAGTTTAATGCGACTGTTGTGAGACTCCGTCAAATTAACTCGGACTGAATCTATCCAGTGTAAGAAAAAGTGCCGTCTTTCTCTGAGCTCTGGTTTTACTTCACCTCACCTCACCTCTCTTCACCAAGGATTTCTTTTTCTTTCTTCTTGCTTTCCTTTTTTGCGATTTTGTCCAACGCCAACTCAGACATGACTGCTTGGTTAAAATTTTCACACTTAAACATCAAACGCACACATTGATCGTGAGAAAAGGACAAGCACAGAAATATTGAGTCCACCATGTTATTCCACATCTCTTGATTGACTCTTTCATTTCCTCAAACGCGGTCTCGCTGACATCATCGGCTAATCGGAAGCATTGCTGTGAAAATGGAGTATTGATGTCTATCGTTGGAGCTTGTATAGTTTGGAATCAAATGCTAATGGTTTGAATGCAAAGGAAGCATGTGTTCAAGGATTTTAGGGATGTTATTTGGTTGAGACCAAGCTGATATAAAAGTCAGACGGATTTGCGCAACAACTCTGATCCAACCTGACACAAAATAAGAGTCTTTAAATGGCCTGCTAGAATTGGCATTGATTTAAGTGACAGTGGATTCTAAGCAGTGGTTAGCAAAGATGCTTCCAAGGCATTTATCAAGCCTTTCAGAGGAGCTGCCACAAATGGCTTTATATTGTTGTTCAGAACAAATACCATTTTTACCTCAGAGTGTGTGATAAAAGGAAAGGAAACAACGTTCTGTTTTTGTGAAGAAAATGGAAATTCTACGATGATCCAGTTATTATCAAGTAGTGAAATTAAGCGCTATTATCAAAATAATTCAAGTTATTGAAATACTTATACCTCAACTGCAGCTTAAAATGCTTTATTTAGTATCAATGAGTGCACCAGTCTATGCACTCATCAGTACCATGATTAAAAGTTTAAATCAGCCAGTTTCTTTTTCAGCCAAACAGCAGTTTAAACAGCAAAATAGACAACATGGCTGATATAACAAACTTTTTTTGACGGTCACAAAGAAGAACTGATTTCAGGTCAGTTTTTACGTGACCGAAGCAAAATACAACCGTATGGTACTGGCAAAATGCAAACTTTAATCAAAGCTAGCAACATGTCAGTACTCTGTTTGTCCACCAGTTATACATGTACATGTATGTACATTTATGTACATTTTAGAGAAAACAGGGCTGATACTGATTTCCATGTTTAATATAACAATTTAGCCAATTAACGATTGTGATACAAATGTTTCATAATTTATTTTGGTGTAAGACTCCCACAATACCAACATTTTCTCCCATGTTTGACCATGAAAACAGATCAGAGTTCCCTCTGCCCCCCCCCAAAAAAACTGTTCTAGGTGAGTAGGCAGGTCAGGTCATGTTAGTTAGGTCAGCAGTTAGGTGAACAAGATAACAGCATACAATTGATACGACACAATAGATAAACTTACAACAATTAATGCCACATTATTTACAGATGTGCCAATCTCTGTCAACAGGTCTGATATCGGCCAATATCGATGAATCCCTCGTACATTTTTTAAAAGTGCTGTTATGTGAGTTTTTTCTCTGTCTCCCTTGAGTCTAGGTATCAGAATGGAAAGCTAAGGATATCCAAGAAACTGCATCACTGCTGGTGTTTCCTACAGGTTGAGATGATATTTTTAGTTTTCAGCCTCAAGGGAGGTGGAGGTGTATTGTGGTGGGCAGAATCACAATCTGAACTGCACATAAAAGTGGTACAGCGGAGAACTCCATTGCTGTTTTTTCTATTCTTTCACATTTTTTCCTATAACCTTTTTTTTTTATAGTTGTTTCTGGGCCATTGTTGCCTTTATATGATTGGACAGCTGAAGAGAGACAGGAAATGTTGGGAGAAGAAAGTGGGTTCGGACTCGAACCTATGACCGCTGAGACGAGGACCATAGCCTCTGTATTTGGGGGCCGTGACTTAACCACTGGGCTACCTTAACTTTAAACAAGCAAAAGAAAACAAATATTTTTGTAAGAGTGTGTCTGAAATCATTTAATGTATGGGTAGTGTTGTTTGTATAGCAATGACAACATGTGTTCGTTGGTCTGAAAAACACAACGCAGTTATTATTATAGCTCCCACCACTGAACACTTTCTGTGTGCACCTCTTTAAAATAATAATGTAGGTGATGTTTTGACACTGCTGCCGGCCTGTTTTAATGGTCTGTGCACGTCTGTGTCATTTGGCTGAAACTTCAAGGATAATGCATGCAGAGCCAATGTGTTGTTAATAATGTGATATGGATTTATTTGGAATCTGTCCTTATCAATGCTTGGACCAGTGATTTATATGATTAATGACACGGACAAATCTGTGAAAACCACAAGTTTACACAATTAAAACTTTTTTACATCATAATTCTAGGAAAATTGGGCGTTGGATCATCAGGGTTCAGACAGTACATTCACATGTGTTACTTCCCGTGTGTTTGATGTCTTTTTTTTTTTTCATCAAGCATGAATGACATGTTCAGACTCAGCATCATGTCCCAGACAAAGATCAGCCACAGTACATTTAAAAGATTAAACTCAAGTCTCTTTCTTTGAATATCTTTTAGGAATACGTTTGTTGATTGAAATCAAACATTCTACATTTATTAGTTCCACGTCTGCCAAAATGTGCACGCATGTTTATCATATCATTTACCACCTGCTGGGAATCCCAACAGCTTAGAGCAGCGGCAGCTCAGCCAAATCCCGGGGCAGACAGACAGGATGACTTTCTCAGTTCAAAACACTGATAACATGGTCTTATCCTTCTGCCTATAAGGATGACCAAATATGCATCTTTGAGATTTTTGGGCCATCTCCTAATTTAGAGATGCACGACAAATCAATATGTGTGTGGAGCTTCGGTTTACACCAGCTTCCAACCACATGAAACCAGTTGTACTGGACAGTCTTCAGTGTCCAGCAAACATTTGATAAAGTACCCCTGAAAAATGTAGCCCAAATCTTGGACTGTATCTGAAATGACCTAAATCTTAGATCTGTTATTTGCTTCCACTACACACATCCTACCACGCAGGTAGAGCTGATCTGCGATGGTAATAGTTGCTTCAAGCCTAGAATTTAATTTGGTACATCAACATTAACATCGGAACATCTAGACCATGATTGTACCCACAACAGGTTTTTTTACTCTGAAGAATTCATGATTTTGGACTGTTTAGTGTCTCTGTCCTAAACAATAGGATATTTGAAAATTGCCTGTTAATGCTTTTAGGCCTTTGTCGTGCAAAAAGTGCTGATTTGTTGACTAACCGACAGAATGCAGTGTCTCTAGTTTCACCTTTATGTCTTTGGGCAGTGTGCATAGGTTACATACATCTCTTCTTACATGAATCTCAAAAAACTGAAATGGACTTTTTGGTAAATGTGTTGCTTATTTACTTAAAAAACCAATGAAATGTCTCAAACCAGACGAATTTAAACAATTGCTTTCTTTCTGTTTTGAAGCCACATTCGCTCTGTCAGAGGTGATGTTTCGAGAGTCTGAAGATGATGAAAAGCTCCTTTCAGGTTTTCAAACAATGCGGATCATTGTTGTCCAATTATTGTTGCTTTTTGAAAACCAAAAAACTAAGACCCAAACCTGCATTTTTTGCGAGGTGTATACAGACGTGGAAATGGGCTGAGCAGGTAGTGCGCATTCTTTTTGATCACTACTGTCATGTTGGTAAACGCAGTCGCTTCACAGTGTGCCAACAAAACCCAGGAAAGATGGCCACTAATGCCCCCCCACCCTTTAAATATTGTATTTTAAACCTCTCTGTTAACCTACCCTCAGCCTTCATGTTAGTCTCCCCTGCCTCCATTTATTTTCAAAGTGTCAAACGTTTTTTGACATGATTTATGAGGTGTCACTCTATTTGAACGCAGTTTCTCTGATAAGACGGGCAGCATGCCCGCTGTTCTCTCCATCACTCAGACTGTAAATGAGCAGGACACGGTAACAGATACACATCATAAACCTTTGTGGGACCTGATACCAATGATTCCAGCATCAGCAAGAGAACAGAGACCTATTTGACATCGCAGAATGAAGACACACAGGAGTTCTTCTTACAGAGTGAATCACATCAAAGTTTGCTCCTCAACTGGTGTTTCAGGATGTTTTTGGTGGTCTGTGATCACTGTGCTGCGTAAGCTGGATGTAATTGCAATACAGTGTTTGGATGAGTAATGTAGAGGCAGAGAACCGAAAATGTGAAGCTCACAAATTAAATTAAACAGCGACAGTAAAGTGACACTAAAAAAGATCATTTTGGGGCAGTCTGGATCTTCATGATAAATCTTCCGAGTTCTCACTGCAGTAACAAGAGCAGCTATGTCAGAGCCGCGCGGTGTTTGTGCTGATTTAAGTTAAAGTGGTGCCGTCTGAGGCGGATGAATTGCCTTTTTGCCTGACAGCCAAATTACAGAATGACCGTCTCTTACTCGTTATTTGTAGATTTTAGGCCAAAATGTGGGGCGAAAACACAAATTTATCTTCCCCACCCATGTGTTAAATTTGAACAAATTGCCCACAGAGAACTGATCCCCCCAGCTACGGGCCGGAGGCGGTACACAAAAAAAACAAAAAACAACCGAACGTGCACACATTCAGACGCACACACACACTGGATGTTGTTGATATTAACATTATTCTCTGAGCCAATGCCTCCTAAGCTCCGGCAGTGTAATCAGGTGCTAATAACAAGGCTGTGATGTTTACAAGCTGTTTCAAAGCTCTTTGTGCGTGTGTGCGTGTGTCTAAGTGTGTGTGTGATGTCTACTCTACTCCTCGCTAGAGCTCTTGGGGCTTTCATGGGGGGGTACTAATAATGCAGACTGTCAGCCCTCGCACACACACACATGCACGCACACACCAGATGCTTGTATGGTGTATTAGTGATGTTGCTAATGGTTGTAGCGTAGAAGCAGGAGACCATATGCTGAGTTTGATCACATCAGAGCAAAGCGGCCGAGTGTTAATAAACTCTACCGACATGCTGATTAGTAATCCTCCACATAAAGACCAAACAGTAACACGTGAAAATGCAGCTGTTTTCACCAAACTCGCACCAGCAATAAACTGTCACAGTGTGCGCATTGTTAGTACTCGCCGGGCAGAAATGATGCTTATTGTTGAGCTCTGGTTATGAACAGTGTCATCGCTTAATCAAGATGCAAACAAGGACGACACAATAAATCACAGCTTCACCGTTATCGAGAGGTGAGCAGTTGCAACAAACACATCGCAAAAAATGAATATTTAATATAACAATGTTAAAATCATATATCAAAAGATATGTATTTTTGTGTAAACAAGCAATGCTTTATCTCAAGAACCTCTCAACCCCTGGGTATAACGGCTCTCGCACATTAAGATATATTCAGAAGAAGCTAAAGCTATTAGCTCCCCTCCTGATTAATTGTTCGTATCTTCTTGGATTTATTTTGGATTCAGAAAGAACATGCTGCAAACACGGGCACTGTGTGAAACATGAAGAACTGTAGATGGTTTAAAACTGTGTTATATGCACTTTCTAATAATTGATTATCAGACTTGATAATGTTATCACAAATTCGAACAGTGTTCTCTGTCATTGCATGTTTTTCTTCAATCATACAGGCCCAATGTTAAGAAATTCAAATCTAGGTTGTAAAGGGAAAAGCAAGGCGGGGTTTTATCGAGTCGTATCCTGCAGTGAGCGTCACCTCAACAGGTTTTCATCAGAAGCAATCAGGGGAGATATGAGAAAGTCCTGATTACAACGGTTTGATTGAGCAGAAAAAATAAAAGGTAGAGGACAGAGAATTATGCTTATTTCCTCCACAGAAAGAGCGCGCAGAGAGGGAGAGAGTCTTTAATTGAGGTTTTATCCATTTAAGCTGTCACTAAGAGGCCAACTCTGAAACCTTTTAACCACTCTCCTCTCAGTAATGACACAAATCGGAGAGGAAATGCGTTTGTGTCGGAGCGTCAGTGTGTACGTGTGCGTGTGCGAGTGTGTACCTGCCTGTGTTAGCGCTCGTGAAGCAGGAGGGTAATTATGCGGAAATTGGGAAACGGCTAAGTGAATTATGACCTTGTTTCAGCAGAAGGCTTTAATCAGCCCCAGCCAGGCCACGGAAAAAGGGAAGCAGAAATGTTCGCTTCACAAGCACTCTGCTCCTGATGGCCACAGCAACCAGTCAGTAAAACTGTCAACCAGTCTGATGTGTCAGGGCAAACCAGTCAGGCAACCAATAATTCAACATTATTGGTTTTCCATTGTGTATTGTATCTGTGTGTAAGGTGTTGGGTTGGTGTGCGCTGGAGTGTGTCATAATTCAAAATCATAAATATTCCTGACTTTCAATGTAATAGTAGGAAACAAAAAAGACTGAGGGCAGAAAATAGTCATTATTTTCATAATCAATCCATTTCAGATTATTCTCTCAATTAATTGATTAATTGTTTGGTCAATTATTTTCTAGAAAAGAGTGAAAATTGCCAGTCACAACTTCCCCATGCCCATGGCGACCTCATCACATTTCTCTAATTGCTTTTGTCCTTTAATAGCTCAAAA